>NW_011494606.1:2236174-2280270 GCF_000754665.1 Bison bison bison
ATGGTTTTGCCAGTGGTCATGTATGGATGTGAGAGTTGGACTGTGAAGAAAGCTGAGCACTGAAGAATTGATGCTTTTGAACTGTGGTGTTGGAGAAGACTCTTGAGAGTCCCTTGGACTGCAAGGAGATCCAACCAGTCCATTCTGAAGGAGATCAGCCCTGGGATTTCTTTGGAAGGAATGATGCTAAAGCTGAAACTCCAGTACTTTGGCCACCTCTTGCGAAGAGTTGACTCATTGGAAAAGACTGTGATGCTGGGAGGGATTGGGGGCAGGAGGAGAAGGGGACGACAGAGGATGAGATGGCTGGATGGCATCACTGACTCGATGGACGTGAGTCTGGGTGAACTCCGGGAGTTGGTGATGGACAGGGAGGCCTGGCGTGCTGTGATTCATGGGGTCACAAAGAGTCGGACACGACTGAGCGACTGAACTGAACTGACCCATTTTTCTGCTGGTAAAGGCGGCTCTGACCCTGGCCACATGGTCCTGGTTTACTTGGTGATTGTATTTCCCTTTGCAAATGAAGATTGTGGCATTCAAGTTTGGATCAGCACTGCTCTGAGTGTGGGATGAGGATCAGAGCTTGTGTGTGAATTGTTACCAGAATACAAGGTCATCGAGAGTAAATATTTAGAAACTTCTGTAGCCATTGACTTTGCCCTACCATCCAAGCTCAGGATCAGTGAATGGGTCTTGTGAACGGGGCTTGAAGGTCGTAAGTTCAAGTGGTGAATGTCGTGTGGTGTGAACTGGGGCTTGATCATGCACAGGGGGACCGTACATCAGACCATGATGGAGTGGAATTGAACTTTTAAGTGATGTGTCACAACACACAGCTTAAGTCCTTGGGATTTCCGGTGGCATCAGTCAGTCCTTTAGAATCTAGTCAAGGATAGCCCTAATAAAGGGGCTTCCCAGGTGGTGCTAATGGTAAAGAATGAGCCTGCCAATTTCAAATCCTGGGTGAGACAGATCCCCTGGAGAAGGAAATGGCACCCCAGTCCTGTATTCTTGCCTGGGAAATTCCATGGTTAGAGGAGCCTGGCAGGCTCCAGTTCATGGGGCCACAGAGTTGGACATGACTGAACACACACTGCACAGCTGTAATAAGATCAAATTTCTAGACCAGCAGGAAGAACTTCTGCAAAGACCCTGGTCTGGGCTGAGGATCCATTATGGGGGCCAGCCTGGGCCATCTGCCCATCCTCACACCCTACCCTCACCCCTGGCTACCCAATTTGTCGAAGAACAACTAATGCAAACAGTCTGCAAGGGCAGGATGCTTTCTCCAGCCAAGCCAGATCCCCGCTCTCCCTTCTTTTTTCAAATTAAAATGGAGATGTGCTATGGCTGCCTCTCCCAGACCCCTCTTCCTGGGAGGACTTGGCAGGGACCGAGGGGCACTCGGAAGCCCCACACAAGCTGTCGAGGCTGCTCTGGAAGGGGGTAATCTCAGGAAGGATGATTTAGAGCATGGCGTGGCAGGGCTGGAGGCGGTGAGGTAGCTGTTCCCCACGGCGCTCATTAAGCTTCCATAGATTGCATTTCCTGCCTCCCCCGCCAGCCCTCCAAAGTGCCTGTTATTAATTCATAAAAACACTGCAAGCGTGATTGAGTCCGCTGATTACTGGAGCAGGCAGACACAAGAGACGGTAAAATATTCCGTGTCTCTCTATCAAGCTCTCAGGGGCTCAGGAGGAAGAAAAAAAATAAAAAAAGAGAAAAGCAACAACACGAAGAAAGGAATATGAAAAAAAAAAAAAACCCTGTGTTGTGAAATATTAATCAGAGCTGTTTGCCCCTGGGGGCCAAAAATATGAGGCGGCATAATCAATGTAGCAAGAGCTGCCCAGCGACATGTCTTTGAGAAGCTGATTATTGCGGGTAAACACAGCTAAATATTCTGGATCTTTGGACTGTGCCTCTGGTGTTGCTGGAGAATCCGATTCCCTTATCATCCTTCTGCAGGTGTGGCCCCAGGGGAGTGTGGGAGGTGCTGGCAGGATATGGTTTCCTGGGCAGGGAGTCACTTGGGCCCCAGTAGGAGCTGCTTCTGTTACTTTCCAAATGCTAATCAGGAAAAAGGAGAAGTGGGGTTGTGGGGGAAGACACCCAAGGAGGTTTGTGTGCGCATAGAGGCTGGGGCCATCTTCCAGAATTGGCTCTTAACAGCTAATGACCAGATGCTGATCATGCCAAGGAAGCTCCAGTTCTTGAATGGCCTTTCTGAGGGTCCCCCCAAAGGAGCCCAGGCGGTTTTAGGGGGAATTGGGCAATGCACTCAGGAAAGACCCTAGTGTCTTTCCTGGGGTCTTTGCTACTAAACTCTGCATTGCAGAGAGTTTGGTTAGTTGACTGCAACATAAGCTCACTGTGTGCACATTGTGGCATTCATGGGTCCCCACAGCTACCCCATATCCACTGAGTTCAGTGACTGGGATCTGAAACCTGCATACAAACTGGAAAGGAATGTTCACATGTCACAGTGGGCTTGGGTGAGTGTGGGGATCATTCAAACCTGGCAGTGGACCTCACCTGCTCCAAATCTGAGGCTATCAGCATAGAAGTGACTTTGGAGGATGGGTATCTTCTTCATTGAGAACAGAGGCCCAGAGAGGGACCATGACTTGCCCTAGGTCACACAGCAGAGATAGGATTCTTGATGCATAGGCCAATCTCCCAGCACATCCCTTGGGGCATGAAGAAGGAGGAGCAGGGGCAAGTGATGGAGATTGGTTTGCATTAAGCCTTCAGGATTAAAGAAAGCTCCCTGTCAGCTAGAAGGAGCTGGATTAAAGGTGAGTGAACTCAGAGAAAGAAATGGTGCCTCAGAATTCCTGGGTGCTAGCTTCAACCCCACAAGTAAATTTTTTGAGAACCTTAATTAAATCACCATCTCTGAGCCTCAGTTTCCTCACCTGAAAGGAGTTTTTGACTAAGTAGTGATAGCAAAGATCTCATCAAGTCCTGATGAATGATAGCAGGATTTGAAGTAAGCTGTGGCTAGGGTCTTTTCCATGAAGGGCAGAAAAGCAAGGCAAGCTGGACAAATCACAGTGTTCCCCACTCCAGGGACCAGGAGAGAAGCTTCCGTAAAAGGACTCAGGAGGAGAACGACCCTCAGCTCCAAAGTGCCCTGAGTTACTTTGTTCTTCTCTTGGTGTTTATTACAGAAGTTCAGAACTCCATCTCTGTTCTCCATCAGTCACAACCCATGCTGGGGGAGGACTTACGGGAGTGATGGCTAATTGCTTTGGTAAGAGGCTTAATTTAGGAAAAAAGTATTACTTCTTGGCTTCAAGAGATGGTTGTTCAAGTCAATTGGGATGATAATGGTAATCGTAACTGTCATTCATAGAATAAGTACATTACTTCCAATCTTAAGCTAATTCTACCCATTTTACAGAACTGGAGAGCAAGGATTATCAAGGTTCAACAACTTGCTCCAAGTCATAGAGCTGGCCACTTGTGGAGCTAGGATTTGAACAAGGTCTCTATCAGATTCCCAAGGTCTGTTACCTTCCCACTATACCTCATATTGATGTCAGAGGAAGAAGAGGAAATGGATGTTTTCTACTGCTAATTTCTGCTCAGGCCAGAAAAGTGAGCTTCAGACTAGAAAGGAAAGAATTCCCTGAGCTGGTGGTGCAGCTGTGATGGAGGCAGGTCAGGACCCTGAACCTAGTCCAGTCTCCCAAGGCCAGTGAGCTATGCCCTGGATCCTGAGAGCTCCTAGCAAAGAAGATCATCAAACAGCTAGTGGTGATCTTAGGAGAACCATGGGGATGAGACAACTTGAATGGTAATAGAGTGTTATGTATTCATTAGCCTACTATTGATCCAGGGAGGGATTGTAGCATGAGTGATTAAAGCCATGATTTATTAGTAATTGAAAAATGGCATGGTGATCATCAGAGCTCAAGGTGGCTTTACAATGAATAGCTGAATCAAAATAAGCCTATGTCAAAGCAGCACTCTTTGACAAGGTTACTGGAAAGGTAATCAAAAACACAATAAATGTAATAGATCTAAATTTCCATAAAGTAATTGTCATGGACTCTCAGGACATCCTGATGAATGAGATGGAGAAATGCAGACAGGAACCTTGGGAACCTGAGTTTAGTGTTTGATTAATGCCCAGTGCCTGGTCCTCAAGACACTCCGCATCACTTCCCAAACAGAGCATCAATGTAGCAACAGCTGTGGCTCTGACTGCCTGGGATCCCCACCCCAGTCAGTAACTTTGCCCATCACCCGATATAGACTGAGAAGTCAGGGTTAATATTAACTTGAGAATAAAATTCATTGTATAGCATAATTTTTATAAAGTCCTTCATGTACCTTTGAAATAAAAAATAGTTGAACATCCAGAAAAAGTTCTGGAAGGATACACAGAAAACTCAGTGCTCATGGGGAGGGGTCAGAATGGGCATCAAGGGAAATTCTTTCTTTGGGATGGTTATTCTATAATGAGGATGTCATCAGACCTTATTTGAATAGAACTAGAGAAAGAAAAAGAAAAACGAGTGATCAGGCTTAGCAAGTACTTGGTAGGATTTGAGCATCAGGTATGTTTTGATGATGCGGAAGTTTCTTTCCAACCCTTGCTCTGCCTCCACTTTCTGGAACCTGGTTCCCCATCTCCCAGGAGAGTCTAGTTTAGGCTTGTGGTTCCCAAATATAACTCTGATCCCAAAGTACATCACTTTATAAGCTTTTTAAAAACAAGACATTTGGGGGTCACCAACTCCCAACAGTGAATAGGTGGCACCACTCCCCTCTGTAGAGCAGCCGAAAAAGACACTTGAGCGGTGATGACATACTAAGCACCAGGCACTGGGCTCTCCCCTTTCATTCTCATGACACACTTATCCAGTTCACTTATGGCTACCATCAAAGGACAAGGTCACAGAGGCTTGGGGAAGTGGGCACCTGTCCAAGGTCAGGCAGCTAGGAATTGACAGAGCCACAGTGTGGATCATTTCTTATGCAATATGTTGTGGGGCCCAGAGAAGAAGGTGATGACTTTTCATAGAGGAAGGATGAGTTCGGGAAGATCTCATTCAGAGGTGACATTTGAACAAAGGTTAGAAGGATGAGCATGCTTTGGTATTATAGGCAGGCCTGGCAGAAGAGGTAAGGAGCAGCCTAAGTAAAATGTGGAGCTGTGCAATGCAGGCATCTGGGAGGCAGCAAGTATGCTTCTCTGGCTCAGGATTTTAGCCCAATGGGTGGGGTGGAGGCAGGGGAGGTGACAGTAAGGTTCATCTCCTCTGTTGGTGCTCCCTGGAGAACAGCCACTCAGGACCCCATCTGCCCAGTCAACATTTCTTGACCCCCTGCTGTATACCAAAGCCTGTTCTAGGTACCAGAAGTCCCAGATACATGGGGAAGAGATATCCCAAGAGGCTCTCAGTCAAGAGGAAGCCCAGAGTATGCTTTAAAGGGCTGCCAAAGAGTGATTCAGAAAAGGATGGGCAATGCAAGAAAGCAATTGAAGAGATGCCACGCTACTTGGAGTTACCAGAAAAACAAACGGCCCAGACTGTACAGTTTGGCTGAGGTCAGGGAGGGAGAGATGCTGTACAACCAGCAGAACCTCAGCTGCTGCTAAGTCACTTCAGTCGTGTCCGACTCTGTGTGACCCCATAGATGGCAGCCCACCATACTCCCCGGTCCCTGGGATTCTCCAGGCAAGAACATTGGAGTGGGTTGCCATTTCCTTCTCCAGAACCTCAGCTGAAGGGTGGGCTAATTTAGAAAAGAGGAGGGAAGCATAGCAAGCACAGCACACAGCACAGGCGAAGGAGTAGAGATCAGGAAACCTCACGTGGCTCTGGGGCCAGGCTGTGGCATACAGACTTGGGTGTCTAGTCCTGCCCTATAAAAGGGGCCTGGAGGTTTTTGCTGTGGAACTCCAGGGGGTTTTGTTGTGGAACTCCAAGATAGCAAGATGCCCTAAAGCCAGTGACCAGGCAGCTTTTAGACTTTGGTGTCTCAGGCAAATAACTGTCCCTGCAAAGGGCTCCAGGCAGCCCAGGCCCCTGGCACCACAGCACCTGCAGTGCCAGTCTGGGCAGCTTCAGAGCCCCATCCTCTTAAGACAGTGGCTGCCTTCTACCTGCCAGGCTGCTGGGACAACTAATAAGCCCGTGTTTATAAAGGACTCTCAGCTCCTCAGAAGGGCTCTGCAGAAGTACAAGTGGGTTATAATTGCCACCGCCGTAATTAATGAGTCCCAACTTCTTAGAGAATATGAAGTGCATAATAGAAGAAGGGGGGAAAGAAAAAGAAAAACTCTGTGCATTTGAACTTGGGATTTTTTTTTTCTTTGTAAAGTACACTTTGGTAAAATATCAAATGATATGATATTCTCTCCTTTCAAAACTGAGTGGAATCCCAGATGGGATGCCTCAACACCAAGGGCAGAGTTTCCAAGAATAAAGGAGTGGATTGCAGGTCTTTGAAAAACACTGGGCTGGAAATCAATCCTGCCACTCCCAGTAACTTGCACAGGGAGTCTTCGTTTGTAAGGGGACAATGCTACCCACCTAACAGGTGCAGGGAGGGGCGTCACTGAGCTCAGGAAAGTGAAGCACTGGGCACACAGTTGGCATTCAGTTAATACCAATTCTATGACCTGGTAGATTCCAACCATGGAGGGGAAATAATGCCTCTTACTTGGCCTAAATTAAAAAGAAAGAAAACACATGCTTCCAAATTCCATTCTAATAAATGTAGTTATTTATAATAGATACTTTCTCATTTTTTTTTCTTTTGTGATGGTGGGGTATTATTTCCTTAAGATAAATTCCTAGACTTGAAAAGAAAAAGCATTCTTATGGTTCTCAGTGTGCATTGTTAAAATTCTCTCCAGAGGAATTTATGCTGGGGCTACGCAATTGGATAAGGATGTGTGTTTTTCCACAACTTCACCAGCATTGTGTATTACTATTTTAATGTGTGTGGAAGGGGACATGGAAGGTTTCACAATGTTTCCATCATGCATGTGGCAGTTGGGAAGCTAGGAGTTCTTACTCTGCCTCCTGGTTTCTGCTGGTGTTGGTCATGAAGTTGTCATCTGTACTTCCATAGGGTAAAGTAGATAGATGAAGAATTTCCTTCTATAAAGAAAAATAACTTAAAAAAAAAAGCTGAACACAGATATGCCTCCACTCATTGAAATTTTTGTAAAGAATTTGAATTATTTGGAAAAATAAACCAGAAATTCATTCTATTTATACATAATTTGAAATGACTTGCATATATTACCTATTATGCAAATTCAATTTTAAGAAATCCTTCTAAGGGCAAAGAGCATATAGTGGTACTTCAATGAGATGAAATTCCCTTTCTAAGCTTGGAGTGGTTTATTCAGCTGTCTTTAGAGGCTTCAGGCCTCTTCTTGGCTCTGGGGCTATCATGTCTTATTTACTCTTAGATGTTGGGAAATTTTTTTAAATATTTGTTTTGGCTATGCTGAGTCTTAGTTGTGGCCCATGGGATCCTTAGCTGTGGCCTGGAAACACTTAGCTCTGGCACATGGGATATAGTTCCCTGACCAGGGATCAAACCCCAGCTCCCTGCATTGGGAGAACAGAGTCTTAACCACTAAACCATCAGGGAACTCCCTCAGATGTTGGGAAATTGAAGTCCAAATGATCTTTTAAAATTTTGTCATGTCATTTGCTAGGACCTTCCCCTCCCCCACCCCCCGCAGTCCCCTACCCAGTCTCGGCCAGTTTTCTTAATTTTATCAGCTCTAGCTATTCTTCTTGGCTAGACGCAGCATCTCCCACCTTTGCTCTTGTTGCTATCTCATGCATCCAGAAGTTGTCAGGGAGACTCTTCTCAGTTCTCCAAATGCTCAACATGTTCAGACTCCACCTGGGCACATGATGCAGTAGGCTAGCCCACCACGTGATTTACCTGGGAGTCATGGGTTTACATGTCGGTCGTTCTTCTCCAGATGATGACCCACTGAGGCCAAGCACAGTTCTGCTCATCTTTGACTTTCCAGCCTTTGGGAGAAGAAAATAAATATAGCAACAAGCGTCAAGGAGAGTTTCTATGCTGTCTGGCATTGAACCTCAGAGCATTTCTGGAAAGAAGGCACCTCATATAGAGACTAGTGCTAGGTGTTAGGTGCTCAGTCACTTCAGTTGTGCCTGACTCTTTGCAATCCCTTGATCTGTAGCCCACCAGGTTCCTCTGTCAATGGGATTTCCCAGGCAAGAATACTGGAGTGGGTTGCCATTTCCTTCTCCAGGGGATCTCTCTGACCCAGGGATGGAACTTGAGCCTCCTACGGCTTCTTCATTGGCAGGTGGATTCTTTACCACTGAGACACCAGGGAAGTCCGGTCATATACAGACTGGAGGGAGCTTTCCCCACATGTCTGCATGGAAAGCTAGGATTGCATGAAGGATGGTGAGAAGAGAGCAATGCTGTCCTTGGGTATTTGTAGGGACATATGACCCAAATGCCTCATCTGAGCTCTTCAGGTGATTGCCCCAAGGGGCCTTCCCTGGCTGCTTCTGCCCATCAGAGTGGGTGGGCATATGACCCAAGCTTGGACTGACTCATGACATGTCAGGGATGTTGGCATTGGATCATGGAGACTTTGGGTTGTTCCTGTTGGCACTTGAACTGGTAAGTCAGGGTGACCATTTCCTGCTATGTACATAGAGAAGAGAAAGGCAAATATCAGACAGAGAGAGAATTGAAGCAGATGAAAAAATCAGAGGCAATTGGAGAAAGGAGATGATGAGGACCCTGAGAAGGGGGAAAGGAAGAGAAATTCTAGGGCCAGTTTCCCTCAATGGCCCACCAGCTTTCTGTACTTGGCCCTGGGAGAGTCCCATGAATCCTTATAATAAAATCTCTGCTTTACTCAAGGCCTTCAAGTAGCTTTCTATTCCTTGCAACTAAATGATTTCTACCTAAGACACTCATCATTTTCTTAATAACTTGACCTCATTTATTGATGTGTATAATTTTTTTTCAATTTCAAAGGAACATAATGGAAGGATTAGGATGCTAATTTCTCCTATTTATTTCTTTAGCAATAGAAATTTCTAGTTACCTATCCAATATTCATTTTCTTCTTTTCATAATGGAATTCCTATATTTTGGTGGTGCCAGTATGACCAACTAAAAAGGTACATATCCCAAACTATCTTGCAGCTGCCAGTGGTTATAAGAGCTGAAAGTAGAAATCATTGGGTGGACCTCCAGGAAAGTCCCATAAATGGGGCTGACTAGACTGGCAGGTGATTTTCTTCCTTCCTTTCTCCTAGGATCTTCCTGTCTGGAACATGGGCATAATGGCTGGAGCTACAGCAGCCATTTTGTGAATAAGATGGACTCATACTTTCAGGCTGGTGGAGCAGAGAGCTGTAAGGAGCTTGGGTCCCTGATGAACTTATGGACCATGCTAAACAGTCAGCAAATGGTTCACTCTGGCCTACCTGGGCCTACCAACTCTACTTCAGGTATAGGCTGGGGAACCTCAGTACCAGTTCCTTTATTCTGACCTGTATCCAGATGCTTTCCTCTCTGGGATCTACCCACAAGACCCAGAAGCATCCCTTCTCATCCCATTGAATCTGCTTTCCTGGCTGACACTCCCCTCCTTGACTAACTCCATTCTCCATCCCTGGAGACAGCCCATCCTTCCTGCTTGGCACATCCACCCCAGGTTGGATGCCAACAAGATCCCTGTACTGAGAGCTAGAACCACATCCACAAATCCAGTTGTGAAGGCTGTTAGGCATGACCCTGGTCCTGGAGCACAAATTTGGGATCCCCAAACTGATCCTAGCCCAGGGCTTTCTCATGTGGCTTCCCAGATGCCCAAGCCAGACACTTGGGAGAAAGCCCCTCTCTTACCACCCTCCACCTCCCACCACACCATTCAAAGGACCACCATATCCAGGTGACTCCAACTGCTAACTAGTCCCAAAAGGCATCACGTCGCTCCACCCTGTTGCCACTTCCTGGGCAGGCTGCTGCCCTCTCTCTGGACTGTCCCAATTGTCCCTCCCTGAGATATCTCCCTGCAACCTTACTTGTCTCCAACCCAAGCTCCACTCCGCAGTCAATATGGCTTTTGCAGAACATAAAGCCGATTGCCTTCCTTCTTCGCTTACCCGTCTATACTCGCTGGCTTCTGGGGCTTTGTCGCCTGGTTATGTGTCACACTCTGTCTATGCTGACTGCCCTTCTCCCTCCCACCACCCTCAGGGAACCGTCCCTAACCTCTGGACCAGGTGGAATTTTCCTGGCGCTGGGTCCCAACACCCCGTGTGCATCCCTGCTCTCATCGTCAGGCGCCCCCCTGCTGTGCACACACTCTGGAGAGGGGCTCAGCCTGCCGGCTGCACCCTGTGCCCACCATCTGGCTGAGCCCCTGGCCCAGGGTGGGCTTCAGAAGCTCTCTGTTGAGTGATAGAGGGCACGAGACAGAGCCTGGATCCAGCAGAGAGGGCTGAGATATTCCAGCAACTTCTGGGTCCCTCAGCTGTGACCTTGTGCTGCCTCCATCCATCTGAGACAGCAGCCCAGCCTGGGGTTAAGCAACCGTGCTGGTGAGAAAGTTGGCACAGGCACTGGGGCTTGGAGGTGCCCCCTGCTGCCTGCTGATGGCAAGGCTCTTGCACACTGGAAGAATGGGATCTCCCTCTGTTCCTGGAGGAAATCAGGACCTTCCCTCCTCCTTCACCAGAAGTCAGAACCATCCCTGAAGAGCACTGGATGAGAACCTGGAGTGGCCTTGGGAAATAAATCCCCAAGTCCTGCTATGTTAAACTCAATATAAGTGACACAGACTCCCCAGGTGGGAATGTCCCAGGGTAGCAGCTCTCCAACTTGAGTGGACATCAGGATCTCCTGGAGGGCTTGTTAAAACACAGATTGCAGGCTCTACCCCTACAGTTTCTGATTTATAGGTAGAGTTGGGGCGGGACTGGGGATCTGCATTTCTAACAGGCTCCCAGGTGCTGCTGATGGTGCTGGTCAGGGGGTCACACTCTGAGGGGTTTGCCCTATTGGGACCTAGGGAAGCCATTCTGGAGCCTCTGCCACCCTTCAGAGGCAGGGGAGGTGCCCCTGGCTGGCACTGCCAAGCTGGACAGCTGTGATCAGATGCCCAGGAAAGTGACTGAGGAGTACTCTCAGCACCCCTGGATGCTCACCCCACACCCACATCCTGGCACACTCAGAGCCTGGTCTCTATTCAGCTGCCTTTGTAATCCCTTCCTAAAACCCTTGAAAAGAGGGAGAAAGATTTAAAGTCCTTATTCTGCACTATGGAAGAAATATTAAGGAATGATGTAGCCTTAAACCCTATATATGTAAATGTACTCATTTGAATAACTGCCAATTTATATGCCTCATCAAATTAGATATTCAAATTCTAGCCTGTGTATGTACAGTTGTTTCTCTTCCTGGTTCGGGCTTAAATAGTTACTTGAAAGATGAGCTGCTGGCTTCTCTTCTGGGCTCCTGTCTCCTTAGGACTGAAAGGAATAATTAGAGATTAGTTTTCTGGAGCATAATTTGTCCCTTTGATGACTGGGCCGGCCCTCTTTTTCGTCGTTTCTGTCACAGTAATACACCATCTCCTTCTGTGTGGGCCTCCTGGAAGAATGTGTTTTCTTCAATACCCCTGGGTTTCACCACACCCCAGGAGGTGCCAGGGTGTAAAATTGGACCACATCTCACACATGGAGAAACCGAGACTTGAGGTTACACAGCCTGCAAAACGGGAACTCCAGCCTGGGGTTTTGGATTCAAAACCCAGGCCTCTCTATTTCGTCCTATCAGTCCTGGGCATATGCATTTTCTCTTTTTTAGCCCCAGAAGATCGTAATTGGTGATGATTTAAAGCGCTCTGATTCTTTTCTAAGAGTTCTCTAAGAGCAAAGCCCTTTTACTCAGTTCTTTCTGATAACCCCTGTGGGGCATGTGCAGTTATTCTTCACCCCATTACACAGATGAGGAAACTGAGGTCTGAAGTTATAGGGCAGGTTAGAATCAGAGCAGCAACTTAGACCAGGTAATGCTCTTCCCCTGTGAGGTGAGGGCAACTTATAAGATGACTGTTAGAATCTCTCCCAACCCCGACTCAATGACCCTGCATAGGCAGCTTAACCAATTGGAGGCTGACTCTGGTGGAGTATTTACACCATGGGAATGAGCCCAACCTAACTCAGATTCATCTCTCACAGAGAAGATATTTATGAGAGAAAGCAGCCTTATTTTCCAGCTGGTCTTGAATCTTCAGGGCTACAGCCATTGGCATCCCATTCTCATCTCTCAAGGCAGGCCAGACATTGCACAGTGGACTCTCCAGAGAGGTGACCAAGTACCCCTGACTACCTTCTTCAGAGGGACCATTCACCTGCCTGTGGGCCCCCTTCTGGGTCTTGCCAGTTCCTGTGTGATCTGTAAGATTCCCAGAAGACAGTCAAGGAGCTGCCCCCGTTTCAGAATTCTATACCACCTTTATACTCCCTTATCACATCTTTTTGACTTCTGGGAGCTTGAACCCCATGAATTAGGGCATTTAGCATCTGTCTTTTCCTCCCTGTCTCACTAGCTTTGTAGGTAATGAATCTTTCATCTCTGGAGATAATTCAAGGTGAGGCTGAACAGACACATGGCCAAGTTGCTACAGGGGTTTTTTATTTTATTTATCTATTCATTTTTGGCTCTGCTGGGTCTTCTTTGCTGCATGGGCTCTTCTCTAGTTGTGGCAAGTGGGGGCTACTCTTTAGTTGCGGTGCTTGGGCTTCTCATTGCAGTGGCTTCTCTGGTTGAAGAGCGTGGGCTCTAGAGCACAGGCTCAGTAGTTTTGGCACACGGGCTTTAGTTGTTCTGTGGAACGTGGGATCTTCCTGGATCAGGGATGGAACCCATGCCTCCTGTATTGGGCAGGTGGATTCGTTACCACTGAGGCACCAGAGAAGCCCTGCTGCAGGATTAAATTCAAGTATCACGCAGAAGGTAAGGCCAGATGTTTCAACCAGAAAAGCCATGATTGTCCTCTCTGGTCTTGACTCTTGACCTCACCTGACCTTTAGAAGCTGATGCTCCCTCCTGCTAAGTTGAATGCATGGGCCTCTTGTCTTCCAGCTTGCCCTGTGGATCATTACCCAAGACCAACATGATCTGTCTGGGTACCACTATGGAGGCTCTCCCCTGAGCTCAGAACCTAGACGGCAGACAGGGCCACTGAAATCTCAGATTTCCCACTGGCATTCCCACTGGTAGGGACTCACCTCTAAAACAGGATGCTGGCCTGAAAAAGCTGCTGTTGACAGGCTGGCGTGCCCTCATCAGCCTCAAGGATGCAGCGGGCCAATTATGCAAGGAGCATCAGGCTGGGAGGGGCTGGGAGATGCAGGCTCTGAAAATGCCTTTTCCTTTTTCTCTAGGTGTTGGTGTTCTCATCCTTAGGTTGTAAATATTATGAAAGGACTTGGGATGGTTAAGAATGTTAAGTCCTTCCTTTCCCTGAGACCTGTGGTCCATTTCAGCTCCAACTCACCCAGTCTCAACATTGCTGGTGGTTATTTATTTATCTTTTTTTTTTCAATCATCGAATACAGAGAGATCCTCCAGCAAAAGAGACACAGAGGCATTTTAACGGAGGTGGAAGGAAAACTTTGGTGCATTTGGGGTTTATTTCTTATGACTTACACCCCACCTACTTCCTGCAAATATTCCAGGGAGTTTACAATATTCAAACGTATAATAAGGTAGCCAAAAGTAAAACCAAAAAGAGATTTCCAGAGCCATTTAGAGAATTGGGAAGAAGAACCCTTCAGGAGCCTAGAATAAGATCTGATTTACTTCTGAGACTCCTGGCAGCCAAAGCAAAATGAAGTAGTCAAAGGAAGGTAAAGAATGGGCAATCTGGGGATCCTTGTAGAGGAAAATCTGACCCTTTCCTGGAGGTGGGGCCAGGCTTGATACTTCAGGGGTGGGGCTCACCACCTCACCTTTTGCTTGATCTTCATCCAGCTCTCCCCAGCAAGCGTCCACTAAAGCCCAGAAATTAGTCATGCCTGCTGTGTTTCCAAACCAGCTTCATAAATAAACATGGGTGCCTAGGAGGAATTCCCCAAAGAAAGTTAGGAAATCAGAGTTGTGATTATACTAAGGAGCAGGGCATGCAAATACAGCAGCTGCTTCTATCCGTAAATAGGAGAGGAGAGGCATTTGGTGGCTGTTTGCAATGATCAAGTGTGGTCTAGACCAAAATAGTCAAATGTATTTGGGCTGGGAATTAGGTACAGATAAACATGAGGTAAGTTGCTTTAAGCAATAACTTTGCCTGGAAACATCACGGGCAAGCTGGCCCCTTGTGGAGTGAGCATCATTTTACATGCGTTCAGGCAGGCGTCCGTTAAAGAACTCTAAGGGGTAATCTTTTGTTGAGGCTTAAAAATGTCTGTCTCATGTCCATGCTCTACATCTGTGTCTCTATTCTTGCCCTACAAATATGTTCTTCTGTACCATTTTTCTAGATTCCACATCCACATATATGAGATAATATACAATATGGGAAGAAGGGGAGGGTGTAATGAATTGGCAGATTAGGATCGACATATATATGTGTGTGTGTGTGTGTGTGTGTGTGTGTGTGTATGTATATACTACTATGTGTAAAACAGATAGCTAGTGGGAATATGCTGTGTAGCACAGGGAATTCTACTCAATGCTCTGTGATGACCTAGATGGGTGGGATAGGGGGATGGGAGGGAGGTTCAAAAGGGAGAGCATATATGTATACATAAAGCTGTTTAACTTTGTTGTACAGCAAAAATTAACATAACATTGTAAAACAATTACACTGCAAGAAAAATTAATAAAACAAAACAAGTCTGTCTCCTTTATCTATTTGGTACAGGCAGCTTTCGAATGGATGCGCTCCTTGAAGAGAGAATCTGCAGGTTGAGCAGGAGTGCATTCGCGTCCTCACGCCTGGATGCCATGAGCTGCTTGTGCACCCTTCCCTTCTCTCGTCTGTGTGTCATCTCGTTGTATCTCTTGAGTAAATGAGCTTTCTGTTCACACTGACCAAGTCAGGAAAGGGACGCTAAAGGACCTGGGAGGATCTGTGCTGCTCTCAATGAAACGATGAGCCTGCTGACTGTGAGTGCAGCTCCTGCAGAGACAACAGAGCCCAGAATGCTTCCCAGGGCAGAAGTTCCACTTCAGGGCCTTGCTGAGGCCTCAGTACAGGTGGATAAGGCAAGAAATCTGCAGCCATTGGAAGGGCTCGGGGGAGCAGAACGGTAACTTCCGGAATAATTTTCAGAAGCCTGAGTTGAGCATATGGAGCCTTTCCTCAGGGCCCTGAATATGAACGCAGCCTCACCTACCTCAATTCCTCACAGGACATCCCACTTGGTGCAAGGTACCCAAATGTGTCCAACCTTGACCAGGGGACTCTTCCTAGGATGCCTCTCCTTTCTTCCTCTGGTAGTTCTCAGTGGAGGCAAGTTTGTTCCCCAGGGGACGTTCGGTAACATCTAGAGACATTTCTGGTTGTCACCACTTAGTCAGGGCTGGAGTTGCTGCTGGCATCCAGAGGAAAGAGGCCAAGGATGCTGCCAAACATCTGTTATGCACAACACAGCCTGCACAAGGAGGTATCCATCCTGAAGGGCAACCGTGCCCAGGCCGAGAATTTCTAGATGACCGGGGCTTGCCCTCCAAAACTCAGCAAGGAGCACACCAGCTGAAGAAAGGCTCCTAGCTTGCTGGGCCCAGCCGGGTTCCCAGGCCAGCAGAGAGTTGGCCACAGGAATGAATGAGAGATCAGGAATAGATTCGGTCATTCATGTGTTCTTTTCTGTCCTGCTCTTTCTTTCCCCTGCCTGAGTTGGCTTCTGGATAGCAGGCAGGCGCAGCTCTTTGCCAAGAGGGCTCTAGTTGGTCCCTTCCAGACTCAGTTTCCCCACCAGTAATAGAAGGAGCACAGACCCTTCCAGGGCTGACCTCGTTCTGACCCAAGCTCCCACTCCCCCAAAATGACAGCCGCTCGCTTCGTCAGCAGCCTCAGTGTCAACAGCTGAAGTGCAGCAAGAAACTGAGATTAACTCCACTCCAGAAAAACCGCAGGAGCCAGAGAACCTTGTTGAAAATGCCTGCTTACTGGAATGCCTGCTAGAAATGACAATCACAGTTTAATTACTTCTCAGAGAAGAGCTTTCTCTTCAGGGCTGTGGATTTGTACCCTTCCAGCTGCTGCTTTCTTGTCATCACCATCCTCTGGGCTAGCTGATTTGCCCCAGACAGCTCCTCTCGAGTAAGAGCAGGAGCCTGAGCCCCCGTGGCAGGAGCTAAGTAGGGACTATCTGAGGCACCAGCCTGGAAATCAGGTGATCTGGGGACCAGGATGGGCCTCATTGCCATGTGACCTTGCACGAGCCTCCTTATCAGTCTGGGCTTCAGCTTATCCATCTGTACAATGAGGTGATAATGCTTAGACTACCTCATAGAGTTAATAGAAAATCGACGGAAATGGAAGAACAAGACAAAGGATGCGGCTAATATGCCTGAGACCCTATCATATACCGGGAGCCCAGTGGCTCAGATGGTAAAGCATCTGCCTACAACGTGGGAGACCTGGGTTCGATCCCTGGGTCGGGAAGATCCCCTGGAGAAGGAAATGGCAACCCACTCCAGTACTCTTGCTTGGAAAATCCCATGGACGGAGGAGCCTGGTAGGCTACAGCCCACAGGGTCGCAAAGAGTCAGACACGCTGAGCGACTTCACTTCACTTCACTGTGCTGTCTTTTGTGCGGATTCCTCTGTTCTACAGAGGAGGAGACTGAGGCTTAGAGACGTTGATGAATGCTCATGGTCCCATGGTGGTGGAATTGGGATGTGACCCCAAGTCTGCCTAACGCTGAGGACCTTGTTCTCCCTTCCAGGCTGCACTGTCTCCATCGCATGGACTGCCTGTAAAACCTGAGAGTCCTGTCCACATGCAAGCCTTTCCCAGAATCGCCATCTCAGCACACATTTACCCTTCAGTAAGGGCTGAAGTGTATGGGACTGAGGCAACCCTGGAGGAGAGGAAAGAACGCCGTGTGAGCTGGAGGAGGTGGGATTCGACCTGGGCCTTGGATGGTGGGACAGAGAGGACCAACAAGGGCCTTGCAGTCAGAGAGAAGGGCAAGACCTAAGACATAGCATGGGGATGGGCCTGCGAAATGCAGGTGGTAGTGAGAAGAGCATCTGACTAGAGTAGAGGCCACACAGGAAATGATGGTGAAAGGGTAGCGGAGATGGGTGCATCGGGGGGATGGGCCATCTTCTCTGTCCTCAGTCTATGAAATGCCACTCTCAGATTCCTCACACTCTGGGGTCAATGGCAGACTAGTTAAAAGAAAAATTCAGAAGTAGAACCCTTGGAGATAATGATCATTTTAATTGGGATCAGTGCTTCAGGCTGGAAGGAGAAGGTTTTAATGTGGCTCAGCTGGTAAAGAATCTGCCTGCAATGCGGGAGACCTGGGTTCGATCCCTGGGTTTGAGAAGATCCCCTGGAGAAGGGAAAGGCTACTCACTCCAGTATTCTGGCCTGGAGAATTCCATGGACTGTATAGTCCATGGGGTCGCAAAGAGTCGGACATGACTGAGCGACTTTCACTTCACTTTCATTTTCCAGTTAGCAGCTGGCAAGTCCAGTTGGAGCTGGGATGCGGTCACACCACAGCAATGCAGCCAGACCATCCTCTTCCTTCACCCCACCTTCCTGTTCAATGAACCTCACTGGTGCCTCCCCTATAGCAGGCCTTCCGGTAGGGAATCTCCATGCCGTATCTCATTTAATTCTCTAAGAAGCCCCAGAACTGACAGCAAGTTATTTCTCTCCGTCCCACTCTCAGGCTGCCCAGGGTTACTTCAACCCCATTTGCAGATGTAGCAGCTGAAGGCTAGATGGTTGAAGTTACTTATGTGCAGTCCCCTGCCAGTTCTTACTGGCAGAAATGACACTAGTTTTCAGGTCCTCTCAGCTCCCTGCCTGGTGCTCTCTTGCTGATAGCCCTTGGTCTGATGGAAAGAAGAAAAGGAAGGTCCGTGCCTGCCTTCACCAGACCTCAGTTTGGAGTCTCAGTTGGTCAGAGTCACCATGAATCCCCCTTGGCCTGGAGAGCAAGGAAATTGACCAAAAAGCCAACTTCCAGTCAATTGCACTTTCTCACTTTAAGGACTACATTGATTTAAAAAAGTATTAGCCATTTCATATGGAAATCGTTCTAAAACATCATTCTTTCCTGCTCTAACAAGTGGCATTTGGGGGACCCAATGTTCAGTCTATAGAAATGAAGGTACCTGGAATGTGAAGGGCTTTGAAGCTTTCTGACCTTGTCCTGCTTGGGTGGGCAAAGTCCATGACTCACCTGCCTGATTAATAATAACAAAAATTTATTAACAATAAAGTAATAATAATAATATAAAATAATAACAATAATAATTGGAAAGGTAAAGTAATAAAAATTGTACCTATCTTGAGGGCCCCTGGCTAACTTGGATGTGTTGGATTGCCTATAAGCAGCCACTGAACAGTCCCCAAAATGCTCGTTGGTGAAACTGTGCCTCATTTGCCCATAAAATAAATTGGGGATGGGGGTGGTGCTTATGCTTTTTGTTCAGTTTGCAGTCAATCAAGAGGCCCCCAGTGACAGCCCTTCCTGAGTCTCACCTCTGATGATTTCCAAGCTGCCCAGTAAACACCCTTCTTGCCTAGGCTCTCCCTCTGGGTACAGGTTTAGAGGAGACTTTCAGGAGAGGGGTAGTTACCCTAGCTAGGAGTAGACCCATGGCCCAGGCTATCCCAGGCCACAGCCCCTCCCAGGGCTTTGCTGCTGGAACAGGTGAGAAGGTCGGGAAGGTCCAAGAGCATCTTTGCCCACAGTTCCTGCAGCCTGACACCCAGGACACACTGGTTATTTCCCAGACTGGTTCCCCTCTGTGAGCTCCCTGCTGCTGCTGCTGCTGCTAAGTCACTTACGCTAATGGGCGGTCTGAAATGCAGTGCTTGGGTGCAACCTCAAAAACAACAGAATGATCTTGTTTTGTTTCCAAGCAAACCATTCAGTAATCCAAGTCTATGCCCCAACCACTGATGCTGAAGGAGCCGTTGACTGCTTCTATGAAAATGTACAAGACCTTCTAGAACTAACACCAAAAATGATGTC
This sequence comes from Bison bison bison, assembly GCF_000754665.1. Taxonomy (NCBI): domain Eukaryota; kingdom Metazoa; phylum Chordata; class Mammalia; order Artiodactyla; family Bovidae; genus Bison; species Bison bison. Next base: position 2,255,402 of record NW_011494606.1, read on the forward strand.
CTTCTCATCATAGGAAATTGGAATGCCAAAGTAGAAAGTCAAGAGATACCCAGAATAACAGACAAGTTTGGCCTTAGAGCACAAAATGAAGCAGGGCAAAGGCTAGCAGAGTTTTGTCAAGAGAACACACTGGTCATAGTAAATACCCTTTTCCAACAACCAAAGATGACTCTACATGTGGACATCACCAGATGGGCAATATTGAAATCAGATTGATTGTGTTGTTTGCAGCCAGAGATGGAGAAGTTCTATACAGTCAGCAAAAGCAGGACCTGAAGCTGACTGTGGCTCTGATCATAAGCTCCTTATTGAAAAATTCAGGCTTAAATTGAAGAAAGTAGGGAAAATCAGTAGGTCATTTAGGTGTGACCTAAATCAAATCCCTTACGAATACACAGTAGAGGTGACAAATAGATTCAAGGGATTAGATCTGGTAGACAGAGTGCCTGAAAAACTATGGACAGAGGTTTGTAACACTGTACAGGAGGCAGTGACCAAAACAATCCCAAAGAAAAAGAAACACAAGAAGGCAAAGTGATTGTCCGAGGAGCTTTTACAAACAGTTGAGGAAAGAGAAGTAAAAGGCAACAGAGTAAGGGAAAGATATACCCAACTGAACGCAGAGTTCCAGAGAATTGCAAGGAGAGATAAGAAGGCCTTCTTAAATGAACAGTGCAAAGAAATAGGGGACAACAACAGAATGGGAAACACTTGAGATCTCTTCAAGAAAACTGGTGATATCAAGGGAACATTTCATGCAAGGATGGGCTCGATAAAGGACAGAAATGGTAAGAACTTGACAGAAGCAGAAGACATTAAGAAGAGGTGGCAAGAAAACACAGAAAAACTATATAAAAAAGTCTTAATGACTCGGATAACTACAATGGTGTGGTCACTCACCTAGAGCCGGACATCCTGGAGTGTGAAGTCAAATGGGCCTTAGGAAGAATTACTACCAACAAAGCTAGTGGAGGTGATGGAATTCCAACAGAGCTATTTCAAATTCTAAAAGATGATACTGTTAAAGTTCTGTACTCAACATGTCAGCAAATGTGGAAAACTCAACAGTGGCCACAGGACTGGAAAAGTTCAGTTTTCATTCCAATCCTGAAGAATTGCAATGCCAAAAAATGTTCAAATTATAATACAATTGTACTCATTTCACATGCTAGCAAGGTTACGTTCAAAATCATTCAAGCTAGGTTTCAGCAGTATGTGAACCGAGAACTTCCAGAAGTACAATCTGGGTTTAGAAGAGACAGAGGAACCAGAGATCAAATTGCCAACATTCGTTGGATCATGGAGAAGGCAAAGGATTTCCAGAAAAACGCCTACTTCTAGTTTATTGACTATGCTAAAGACTGACTGCGTGGATCACAACAAACTGTGGAAAATTCTTAAAGAGATGGGAATAGCGGACTGCCTTACCTGTCTCCTGAGAAACCTGTATGAGGGTTAAGAAGCAAGAATTAGAACTGGACATGGAAAAACTTAACTAGTTCAAAATTGGGAAAGGAGTACAAGGCTGTATATTGTCACCCTGCTAATTTAACTTATATGCAGAGTGCATCATGTGAAATGCTAGTCTGGGTGAATCCCAAGCTGGAATCAAGATTGCTGGGACAAGTATCAACAACCTCAGACATGCAGATGACACCACTCTAATGGCAGAAAGTGAAGAGGAACTAAAGGGTCTCTTGATGAGGGTGAACAAGGAGAGTGAAAAAGCTGGCTTAAAACTCAACATTCAAAAAACTAAGATCATGGCATCTTGTCCCATCACTTCATGGCGAATAGATGGGGAAAAGTGGAAATAATGACAGATTTTATTTTCTTGGGATCCAAAATCACTGTGAATGGTGACTACAGCCATGAATTTAAAAGACGCTTGCTCCTTGGAAGGAAATCTATGACACAAATCCAGACAATGTACTAAAAAGCAGAGACATCACTTGCTGACAAAGGTCCATATAGTCAAAGTTATGGTTTTTCCAGTAGTCATGCATGGACGTGAGAGTTGGACCATAAAGAAGGCTGAGTGCCGAAGAACTGATGCTTTCAAACTGTGATGCTGAAGACCCTCTTTTTTTTTGAGGCTTGAAAGATTGTCTTTATTGACAAATAAGTCTAACTGTTCTCTTTTTTAAGTTTATTTATTTTAACTGGAGGACAATTGCAATATTGTGGTGGTTTTTGCCATACATCAATATGAATAGGCCATAGGTATACATATGTCCCTTCCATCCTGAAACCCCTCCATCCTAAATCCCCATCCCACCTCCCTCTCCACCCCATCCCTCCAGGTTGTCACAGAGCCCCAGCTTTGGGTGCCCTGTGTCATACATCAAGTTTCCACTAACTACTTTACATATGGTAATGTATATGTCTTAATGCTATTCTCTCAACTCAATCCCACCCTCTACTTGGAGAAGACTCTTGAGAGTCCCTTAAACTGCAAGGAGACCAAACTAGTCAATCGTAAAGGAAACCAACCCTCAATATTCATTGGAAGGGCTGATGTTGAAGCTGAAGCTCCAATACTTTGGCCACCTGATGTGGCCAATTCATTGGAAAAGAGCGGGGAAGGAAAGATTGAGGGCAGGATGAGAAGGGGCAGCAGAGGATGAGATGATGGATGACATCGCTGACTCAATTGATGTGAGTCTGAGCAAACTCCAGGAGATGGGGATACCAGACCAGGACAGGGAAGCCTGTCGTGCTACAGTCCGTGGGGTTGCACAGTGTCGGACATGACGTGGCAACTGAACAACAGCAATGGGCCGTAAGATCAACAAACCTTCGACTAGCTCATTAGAGGTGTGTGCAAAGTAAGAGCCCAAGGGGCCCAACAGGGCATGGGATCAGCCACATAATCCATTAAGACTTATTCATCAGCTCCTACCATGTGCCAAGGTTAGTACCAGCAGTAGAGGGAGGCTCTGTGGCTTCCCTCTGTCAGTATCGACCACCCAAGCCCTGGGAGCTCTCTGCGAAGAGGACTGAGGTTTGAAATAGCGGTCCCTGCAGGGCCCTTTGATCTGGAGCCCAGGTGCAATTTACCGGAAATTTTAATAGCCTTTTATCTTTACAACAGGAAGCTGGGTTACAACCAAGGGTCCCTCACATGTGGATGCTAGGCTGGTTTGGAACAGAAGCTCCATCTAGAAAGAGAAACACACACTAGACTGCACACGGGTTATGTGTTTCTCTATTTAACAGGCAGTTTTTGAACTCCTTCTCTGTGCCAGGTCAAGTGTGGACACTTTAAATGATCCTCATAACTTCCACAGTGAAAGCTCCCGGGCAAGGACAAAGCATCCAGCAAGGCCCCAGATCTGAGTGGAGCCTCTCCTGTCTGGCTAGAAACTCTGCTTTGCACAGAAGATGCCCAGCTCCTTGTAAGCTCTGAAATTCTGTGACCAGTTTGTTCAGTGTGCTCCACCACTGGCCACCCGCCCCCTGCTGCCGCAACTCCCCAAACACTGCTCAGAGCTAAGGTCAGCATCAAGGAAAAACATATGTTGTCCTTATTCTGCCTCCCGTCTTCACCAGTTTCTGACAAGAAGTAGGCTCGGGTCTTCTTCCATGGTGGTGGTGGGGCTGGGGACTCTGTTTCCAGCATGGGCAGGGATGGGCTGGGAGGAAGAACAGGAGAGAGCTGCACTTGAAAAGGGAGGCTTTATGGAAGCCGTCCTGGACCCAAAGGGATGACCTACAGTAGCAGAGTGCTGGGTTCACAGCCCATTCTGGACAAAGGGGTGGGATGGAGCAGTGTCCTTCCCTGTACTCAAATCTGCTCTGTCCTTAGACCTGAATGGGTCTAAGGGAAATGGGTCAACGGCCTTCTCTGGCTATGATCCACCCTGGGGGCGAGCAGGCCACAAGGCAAAGGGGCCATGTCCATTGCAAGCTGATGGCCTTCTCCTTCCAAGACCCCACAGTTCCCTGTCCAAATGGTCCTGACTGTGCTCTGGAGTCTGAAAATTTTCTTTTCTGGTGTTCTTCTCCCCTGAGGTCTGACCACACTGCCAGTGTGGGCCCAAGAGGTGATCTGGTTTTGGGGGTCTATTTAAGGAAGAGGAGGGTTGATGGCAAGCCGAGCAATCACAGGCATAGCTACAAGGCTTCTCAGTGTGGGGCTGGCCCGAGAAGCGGGTGAGGCTCTCTTTCTATTCTTGCTCTGGGCACTGCAAATGTTAGGGGTCTCCCATCCTGATACAAACGACAGGAGGGGACAGAAGATGCCTTAGCACCCCCGCCGTTTTGACCAATTCATTAAACCAGACTTTTGAAACACTCCAGCTTAAAGTAGACTTTTTTAATTAAAAAAAAATAGCTTTCACATATCAGGGACTCACTCAACCATTGACAGAGGACTGGCCCTGTGGGGTGCTGGCCGCCTGGAGCTTGGATGTGCTTGGGGATGATGGCAGCGTGCAAGGAAGGGGTGAGGGGCAAGGCGTTACTTAAAGAGAAGTGCAGACTTGTTAATGGAGAGCTCAATGCCAGGGGTCAGAGGCTTCCCTGAGGGAGGGAGATAAAGTTACAGATGGGTAAACCAAGACCCTGGGAAAGGAAGTGGCAACGCACTCCAGTACTCTTGCCTGGAAAATCCCATGGATAGAGGAGCCTGGCGGGCTATAGCTCATGGGGTCCCAAAGAGTCGGACGTGACTGAGCAACTGAGCACAAACCGGGGCTCAAAGGTAATATGTGTATTACGCTTAGTGTGACTGTCGTGATTAAGTGTCAGTTTTCCCAACTCTGAGCTCAGTGGGCTTGGGGGCACCCTTCACAGCCTAGTTTTCATGTTTGTGTAAGGGTGTCACACGCCAGCCTGTCTGCACAGAAAGCTCACAATTTACACCCATCGTAGATGCTGGCTGTGCATGCATGCGCGTGTGTGTACACACACACACACACACACACACACACACACACACACACACACAAACACACACCCACCCACCCACCCACCCACCTGCTTCTAGTCTGAATGTGATGATAAGCCTGAATGGCAAAGCAGATGCCAGGACCTGCCTGCAAGGCATTCGGAAGAAAACGAGACCCGCCGGCCGTTACCAGGCATCGTCAGTGCAGCTTTGAAATCTGAGTCCGGGCTCCCAGCCCTGCCCGCCTGCGGTTTTCCTCCGTGGGCCTCCCCAAGGGAGGCAAGCCCTGCCTGTGAGCTGGATTTGATCAAAGCCTCCACAAACCTGAGCCGAAGCCACAACTCCTGGCATTATTAAAGTGTTTAATAACTTTCCATGACCCCTCCCTCACCAGGACCCTGAAAGGCCGCCTGTTCCTCCCCCATCTTCCCTCTGCCTTTTCATAAGGGGAGAAGGGCCCTGGTTCGGGGTGGGCAGGGCAGTGGTTGGTTGTGGGGGATCCGATTTCCCTCACCGAGTTCACAACCATAATCGCCATGTTCATCATTTCCATGTTCTGGAAAGCTCCTTACAGTAATAACAAATGCCCTAACTACCATGCTTGCAGCCCTTAATGTCATTTTAAGCATGCTGCTCTTTCAGTCACCCCGAAATGCGGCAGAGAAGCTGCCAGGAGAGCTTCCTGTGTGCAGAGCAAGTCTCTGGCCTGCCTGGATCCCAAGGTTTCAATCTTATCTGGCAGGCAGAGTAATTTGAAATTTAATCATCTTTTCCCCCCAAGTGAGAATGCCTTGGTATTGCTTTTATAGAGAAAAGAACAGGCTCAGAAATCAATCTCCAAAATTTTGGGGTGGAGGTGGGGGAAGGGGGGTCCATCCACGGCTGCCTCATTAGGGGTTTCTTTTCTTGGGACAATCACTCTGACAGTTTCCAGCTAGAGCCAGGGGGTATCCACAAGCTGGGATGCGGGTGGGCAGGATCCTTCTGTCTCAGAACTCTCTCCTCCACCAGAATTTCCTATGCTCAGAATTCACAGGGACAGTCCCCACCCCTCCCCCCTGCCCTTGTTGAGAGGTGATTGCCTTGGAGAGATAGTCTAATGCCCAGATTAACTGGCAGGATCTCAGGGGTGCCACCTGGTACTTAGGGTCTCCAAATGGTCAATGAAGGTCCTTTAACAGCCAGCCCACAGCCAAATGAGAGAAATAAGGATGTAGGAAGTTTGGGATCTAACCAGATTCTGTCCGTGGATAGTGGAGGGGAAAGAAGGTTTGAACATATAGAGCCAGAAGCTAGTCTAAGGTAAATTCTGCCTGTCATCAGCTGTGTACACTTCTAAGTGGAGAATCTGGTTCTCATCATGTCTGGTCAAAATGGAAGTTCCTTCCTGTCTGGAATATCCTTGATAATCCCATGTATACAATTATGAACACAGGATACACTGACAGCTCATCTGTGCAGGAAATTGGGTAGAGGTTTTTCCCAAATTTGGCAACAGTCTGAAAATTTAAATGACCTAATAGCAACTAGTTATGAAGCCAGGAGAAATTTCTCTAAGTGATCAACAACAATAATAAAAAAATCCAGTTGACAATATCTATAGAAAATGATAGAACTGTTAACATGTGAAGAGGGGATTAAAGAATATGTAGAAAAAATTTTTCTTTAAGGCATGTCAGGCAGTCAACTGTTAAATAATGTGAGGTTTTTTTCCCCTGAATTTGCTCATATTTGTGGGTAAATACCCACAAATGTTGGCTTTCTGAGATGTGATTTGTGATTTGTTGTGATTTCTCTTTCTAAATAACACTCATTCTGATACCTAACTTTGTATTTGAAACTTAATATTATTTTTCTTCCTGAGCAGAGCAGCTGAGTCATGTTGGCAGGTTGGGTGTGGGTGCAAGATAAAGGTGGTCAATGCTGACTTCAGGGTTTTATCTTTCCAATGTTTGCTGCTGCTAAGTCGATCCAGTCGTGTCCAACTCTGCGACCCAATGGATGGCAGCCCACCAGGCTCCCCCGTCCTTGGGATTCTCCAGGCAAGAACACTGGAGTGGGTTGCCATTTCCTTCTCCAGTGCATGAAAGTGAAAAGTGAAAGTGAAGTTGCTCAGTCGTGTCTGACTCTTCGAGACCCCATGGACTGCAGCCTACCAGGCTCCTCTGTCCATGGGATTTTCCAGGCAAGAGTACTGGAGTGGGGTGCCATTGCCTTCTCCGTTCCAATGTTTAGGTAGCTTAAAAAAGGAAAAAAAAAATGCTTACTTTCTGGAATAATGAGAATAACTGAGTTTTTGCTTAGCAAAGGAAGCATCCTGCCCCTTATGTTGACTTCCTGTTACATCTACATTTGGAATGCCACTGGTCTGTGAAACCTCAAGCCAAGGCTGGGCAATGTGGTGACTGGCAGGACTCCTCAGGAATGAGACCTGCAAAAGCATCCTGGGACAGGAGGGCTGAGGAGAGAGCTGACTCTAAGAAGAGCCGGAGACTCAGCTGAGCCGTGGAGGGGCCCGGAGCTGAAAACTGGGACAGAGTCAGGACTGTTTTTCAAAGGCTGGCTCTGCCTGTCTCTGGGTTCCCATCCCTCATAACCCCCAGACTGATGTCTTCCCCAGCAGGCCTAATCCCCACTTCCTTTTATTTTTGCTGTTCAGTCGCAAAGTCATGTCTGAGTCTTTGCGACCCCATGGATTGCAGCATACCAGGCTTCCCTGTCCTTCACTGTCTCCCGGAGCTTGCTCAAACTCATGTCTACTGAGTCAGTGATGCTCTCTAACCATCTCCTCCTCTGTCACCTTCTTCTCGTTTGCCTTAAATCTTTCCCAGCATCAGGGTCTTTTCCAATGAGTCAGCTCTTCGCATCAGGTGGCCAAAGTATTGGAGGTTCAGCTTCAGCATCAGTCCTTCTAAAGAATATCAGGACTGATTTCGTTTAGGAGTAACCAGTTTGATCTCCATGCAGTCCAAGAGACTCTCAAGAGTCTTCTCCAACACCACAGTTCAAAAGCATCTATTCTTTGGCACTCAACTTTCGTTATAGTCCAACTCTCACATCTGCACATGACTCTGGAAAAGCATAGCTTTGACCACACAGACCTTTTTCTTAAATTCAGAACTATAGCTTTGACTTAAAAAAGTTTACTTGGCTGTGTCAGGTCTTAGTCACAGCAGATGGCATCGCCCTTGCATGGCGTGGGATCTTCTTTTGGGGATGCAGACTCTCCAGTTGTGGCATGTGGACTTAGTTGCTCCTCAGCATGTGGGATCTTAGTTCCCCAAGCAGGGATTGAACCTGTGTCCCCTGCCTTGCAAGGTAGATTCTTAACCACCAGGGAAGTCCCCTGACCCCCACTTTCACACCTCTCCCCTCCAGGCTCCCAGCTGATTGTGGTTCAAACACTCCAGGGCTTCTGTTGCTCACATTGTGTCTCCCTGTTGCCCAAATGCCTTTCATGTCTACTCAGCATCTTTGCACAAAGAGGTCCCTGCTCACCCCTGGTCTCCTTGCCACTCCAGACCTCATCTTGGCTGATGCTGACTCATAGCACCACCTATGCCTGTGTGCACTGACAGATGGGACTGAGTGGCAAAGGCATGAGAAACCCCTGTAACGGCAGGCCACATTCCTGAAACCTGGGGAATCAGCAGTTACATCCATTACACCTGTAACGCCTCAGCTAATCAAGTTCGCTTTACTCGTTACTACAAGAACCTGCATGTCCTCCAAGCTGCACGGAGCCTAAACAAGACACTTGCCTGAGTTGTTTTTTTAGAAACTCAGAGTCAGCTGTGTCCAATTTGAGTGAGAGCAGTTAAGATTGGTTGGGACCATGGACCCTCCAACTGGGCCTGTGCAAGAGTCCTCTCCGTGACCTTTTGACATCAGAGGATCAAAAGTCCACCCTCAGATCATGCTCACCACCGTCTTCTGAGCGTGCATCCCGTGAAGACACCTGTAGCATAGTTACACCTGCACAGAACTGCGATGACCTCACCTTTTTCTTATTTCCAGTCACCTATCCCCACGCCACCCGCCGCTGCGCTCCTCATGCCTAAGACCACCCTGCTCCCTCATCTCATAAATACCCCTGGCCTTCTGGGAGGTGGCCTGAGATTTGCTCTTTTGTCTTCTTGCTTCTGTGTCTCCTTAAGCAAACCCTTCTCTGTTCAAGTCTCAGTGGTTCAGTACTCAGCTAGTGGCTTGTAGGGCAAATGAACTTAATCACTCTCTGAACCCATTCCTTTCACCTAATAGGAGAATAAACCGTTAGGCTGCTTTGGGAGACAAACTCAGCCTGTTTAAAAATTATCCTTAGGTGCTTGTAACTTTTCTTGCCTCTCGGGTGTGTGGGCAGTGGCCAAAGATGCCTGCCGACATTCACCGGCTCCACCCCCTAGATGAACCTGGAACGATGGCATTGCCCCTGTGGTGGGGACACAGTGCTGCAGGTCCCTCGGCACATGCCTGTGATCTCTGCAAAGCCGGCCCGCCATCTTCAGACCCTCCCTGCGCGGGAGAAAGCAAGTTAGAATTCAGCTATTAAATGGGATGGTGCTCATTTCTGTGTCCTGCCACTCTAAGCACTCGAAATTGGCCTCCGTAGTCCTCCCAACAACCCTGATGATCCCCAGTTGAGAGAGGGGACACCAGGAACAGCTCCCATTTGCTGGAAATGGTGCCCCACCAGCTACTGGCTTATTCACCCAGGTTGACTGTGGGGTCTGCGCCCACAGGGCAGACACACAAGAAACGTCGTGCTCCTCTCCATCTTCTTAAATCTGAGTCAGAAATCTGTCATCTGTCGGGGAAGGGGGAATCTTTGTTATCTACCCTTCCCTCACCCCACCAGGGAGCCTTGGGTTCCAGGAGGTTCTGTGTGGCCAGGGCAGAGCATCCCCACATTCTAGGCTGGGTGAGCTCCTATGACCCCAGCACCCAGACACTTTCTGCCTCCAGGCTACGTGAAGGGGAGAGGTCCTTGCTGGACAGGAAACCCTGACCCAGGGCACAGCCTCGTGTGTGTTGCCCAGGGCTACAGCTTCTGGGTCCACCCTCTTAGAGTTGGAGGGAGGTGCTCATGACCTGGGGACCCACCCCCATGTGGGGCAACTCCACTTGGTTTCCTCATGTTACTCTCAAAATCAAGCCCTTTTCATTGTCCCTCACAGAGAACCTGGGTTAGACTGGGAAAACAAGCTGCTAGAGAACAGACCAAAGTTACTGTGACACATGTATTATCTCATTTTTCATGCCCCACTGAAGCCCTATAAGGTGAATAGTATCTCTACAGATGAAAAAACTGAGCTTAAAACTTAAGTGACTTGCCCCTGTTAAAGTCTAAAACGTTAAAGTCTCCCGTCTTGTTAAGGGCAGAGCTGGAGCTGAATTCAGGCCTGTCTTGATCATGTCTCAACAACTCCTCCAGGTTCTACGTTTTTTTAAAAAAAGATTGTCTAACCCTGAGAACGAAACCCCCCAGAGAAGGTGTCCCTCTCCCCCAATTCTGGCCAGGGCTGCCTCCGGGAGGTCTGTGTGGGCCTGCCAGGACCACTTCCCCTCCCATGATCCATCCAGCTGCATGGTCTCCCTCCTGCCTCTGAGAAAGAATGGCATCAAAAGCTGGAATCCACTGATTTCACTGAAAAACAGGGCCGCCTGAGACCAGCTCCCAGCCTTGCTGTAACGGAGGCCTGCCCCCCTGGCTTCTAGGGCATGAAGGTTGGCCTTCCCATGTGAGGGATGCTCTGGAAGGGGGCAGAGGGCACAGGCTGGGGCCCCAAGGGGGAGGCAGGAAAGGGGTGAGTCCGGGAGCCACTGGGACCTTGGCTAAACTGGGTGGGGGACGGGAAGCCGTTCCCCTGAGCTCCCAGACTATGACTGCTTCTCCCAACTACATTCTCGTTGCAGTTAAACGAGCAGATGTTTTGATAAGTCTTACCCCTGAGGAGCTGGGCTGGTGGCAGTGACCCTACTCCAAATTAAATGGAAGAGACAAGTGGACAGCATAGGGGACCCTCTGGGTGAGGAAGGGCCGCCTGCCTTCATTGTGCCCCGGGTAGACTGTGCCCAGATGTTCGTGGGGGCTGAGGCACTTCTTTTAATTTAGAGACAAAGCCAGGAGAAATGTAGCTGTGTCAGGAGGAGGCTGGGCAAGACGACCTCAGGGGTCCATGGAAACTCCAGGGCCTCTCCCCAGTATGCGATGGTGTAGGAAGTCAGCTTGTCTGAAGGCAAAAAGGGCTCCATGTGAGAGAGGGTGGCTACAAGCTCAGGTTTGCAATGAGGACCATTTGAGACCTGGAATTCTACATCATCTGGGTGAAAAATCCTCTTTAACCAGAAGAGGGAAAGGGTCTTGCCCAAGGTCACAGGGAGATTTAATAATGCCAGGGCCTGCTGTGTCCCCTGAGGCCCCTCTAACTGGGGGGAGCAGTTTATAAGCTAAAACAAGAACATGGGTGCTGCTGGAGGAAGCAAGGAGTATGGTGAGGATGCAGGGCGGGGGACTTGGAACCCAAGGGGACAAAGAGGAAGAGTAGCCAGAAAAGCGGCGATGAGGCCGTCACTCCGCAGGCACCTGCCAGGTTGACTCTGCCCTCAGGAGGGAGGCTGAAGTCTGGGAAATCCCGGGGAGGCTACGGAGTGAGGCCAGCGACTAGAAGGGGGCAGTTTCAACCAGTCCAGGGCAAACGTGAGGGGTGGGTTCTGAGTTAAGCCCAGGCCTGTCCCTCCCTCTCAGTGATGAGGACACAGGAGCCTTGAGAAAGCAGCCTGCCTGGGATCCCTCTGGGGGAGAGGCAAACTCAGGCTGGAAGCCCGGCCTTCTCCAGGCCTCAAGAGGCTGCTGGAAGGGGTGGGACCTCCCTGCTTGCTCGCTTCCTTCCGAGGAGTGACCGGCACTTTGTCCTCCCACCTTAAGTCCCTTTCTTTTTCTCCTCCTTGCCCTTGGAAGGGGAGGGGTCCTGGGAAAGGCAAAGTAAAGTGAAGACCGACACTTCGTCAGCTAAAGAAAATAGCCAAGCAATATTGCAGCAAAGATGTGGGTAGCCTTCCCTGAAATGGATCTCAGGGTGAACTGTGAGGACCATTACCCAGAGTCAGGAAGGCCATTGTCACCACTCAGAGACCCATCAGAGAGGGGACACAAGAAGAAAGAGACCTGTCTCAGGTATGGGCTAAAGGATGATGGAAACTGCCAGAAACAGACCTGTCATGAGGGGAGCTCGGCAGGTGACTGAGGATACCTCCAATCGTCAGGAAGGGATCAGCAGTGATCAAGAACACCTGGAGGCTTAGTGGCCTCACAAGCAGCTCTCATCACACACACACAGCTGTGTCCAGCTGGATTCTATTATAGAAACCCAGGCTACAACAGACACATCACATACTTCTATGGTATCTATCACCACATAGCATATCTATATAACGTCAGGGTGGGGAATGATTCCTTAACGAGGTACAAACTTCACAGTCCACAAGAGATTGCCTAATCTGGTTATAAAGTACTGCAGTATGGCCAGCGAAACAAAACGGACAGACAAGCCATTGACTTAAAACATTGAGAAATTATCTTTGCTATGTGGAGATTCTCCAATATCCCTTAAAGTTGAAAGAATACTTAAGTTCCTGCACCTAGATTAGGGAAGGGCAAACTATGGCTCACAGGCCACATCTAGTCTGTCTCCTTTTTGGTATGGCCTCCAATCTAAGGGTGAGTTTTATGCTTTTAGAATTGCTGAAGAAAACTAAAAAAAAAAAGTGTTTTCATGACACATGAAAATTCAGATTGTCCACATCCCTAAATAAAACTTCATTGGAAATGGGTCCATTCATTTACAAATGTGTATATTTGCTTTCATGATACAACTGCAGAGCTGAGTAGTTACAAAAGGACCATATCTGGGATGTAAGGAAATACTCTGGCCCTTTAAGAAAGTTTTTTACTCAAATTCTACAACTCTCTTTTACTGCACATGCTTTATTACGAATCCAGCTATTGAAAAAATTTGCAAAGCAGATACTAGCAAAAGATTCACATGCAGAATAAGTTGAGAAGGAAGGTCTGGACTCTCTTTGAGGAGGCCTTGAAGGGATGTGAAAAGTCCAAAGATAAGGTTAACGGTCCCTTTCCTCGCTTCGTCTGGGCTGCGTGTGTGTTTGGAATTGCCCGACAGTGAAACTATTATCACCCTCATGTCTTTTCCTGGTAATGGGCCGGGCCAGTTGGATGTTGCAAACATGAGTTTCTGCAGTGTGTAACTGTATTTGGAAGATTATTCTTTATGCTCCCTGGAGGCAGAGTCCACGCGGCAGCTTTGTGTATCTAAGTGTCTATCACAGCGCTGGGCCATATCTGACCTCCATCAGTGTTGGTTACGTGAATGAAGGACTGAACCTCTGAGACGTGAAATGAGTCACTAACCCGTCCTGGCAACCCTTTGCTTGCCTGTGATGGGCATCTCTGGCCCACCCTGTGACCTGGAATAACCAAGGATGGGTGGCCTCACCCTAGAAGAGATGGGAGAGAGAGAAGGTGCCAGTTTAGCCCTTCATCCTGGTGGGAGCCATAAGGAGTGATGTGGGATGCTCCCTAAACCCGAGGCACGATCAGATGCGTAAGGGCACCGCCATCCTCGCAAGTCACTCTGACACCAGGAGGAGTGCGAAGCATGCCCTCCAGCAGGCATCACAGAGCGGCATGTTCCAAGCAGGTGTCAGCTACACCATTCTGGTTTGTTGGTAGCTCCTGAAGACAAGCTTCAAAATAGCTCCAAAAAAGGCAATGTGATTGCAAACAGGTGTCTCAAAAACACATAATATGGTCTACTGTTTGAGTAACATTTTTAAAAAAGAAAAGAAGAGCAGTCGGTTTGGGGTAGTGAAAAAGATCAGAAAAGCAGTGTAATTGGGTAATTCACGAGAGGCTGGCAAGGCATCCAGGCTCCAGATGCCGTTTCCTCTGCCATCTCTGAAACAGAGTGAGCTGCTCTCTGATTGCAAAGATGCCTTCCCCAGGCACCGAAAAGTAACTGGGCATTCCCTTGGCAGGCCTGGGTTGGCTACATCTATTGTTTTTTGTTGTTGTCGTTTGCCTTTTTATTTTGGCAAGTTGGAGATGCTGGGGTGTGCTCTGTACACTCATCCAACAGCCATTACTATGGGAAAGGGGCAAGCGCTGGACATCTACTTACTGTGCTCCATGTGCTCACAATCTTATTCATTTATTCCTTTATTCAGGAATCTCATGGTCCTGTATTTTAAGGGTTGCTGAACTGGAGGGACTTCTGATTGGCTAAGCAGCATAATTCCACTTTCCTTACCAATAACTGGTTTAAGAATGATCGTGTAACTCAATTTGTGTTGATGAGACTTTCAGGCACGTCTTTTGAGCTTCTGAGAAAGGTTTCTTTAAAAATGGACACAAGGATTCTCTTTTAGGGCAGTATAAATGTTTTGGAACCGGATACTGGACAATATAGAGTGTATTATACTACTGCCTGGAACAATTCAAAATGGTTAATTCCGTCATGTGGATTTCATGTCAAGGGAAAAAAGGACACCAAGGAGGAACTTTTGCCTTCTTGGCCTTTTCCTAGTGTCAAATGAGGGTGCCAGTCTGGAGCCTCAGCAGCCATCTTGTGACCATGAGGACAGGGGGCTGGAGAAAAACATCAGTGTGTTGAGGATAGCAGAGCAGGAAGGTGGGAAAAATTAGCCTTGATTATGCAGGGGTTCTGAATAAGCACTCTGGGAGAGTCCTGTCCTTGGATACATTACGTAGGATGTTTAAATACCTGGTTTGTTGAAGCTGTTTGGAGGCCAATTTTATGTTGCTGGCACCGTGACTGTACGTGGTTTGGGTCTGCTTTCTCCAATCCAAGAGGGCAGGTCTTTCGTCTCTGCTCAGCACCTATTCATATCACCCTACAGTCATGTCTAGCACAGAGACATGCTGTTAGTTGTTGAATAAATGGTGTTTTATCTAAATTATTTCACTGAATTTTTACAACTCTGGGAGACAGAACCACCTGATTGTAAAGCAGAGGAAGCTGAGTCTCAGGTTTAGTAATTTGCCTAAAGTCATGGAGGAATAAACCCAAGTCTGTCTGACCACAGTGCCCCTCCTTGTTCCAGTCTGCCTTGTAGCCTTTAAGTGGCAGACCGTGGACAAAGGGCTGCAGAGTGTGTCTGAGAAACTTATTATGCGGTTAGATAAAAGATTTAGCTTTGCAAAAGTACAGGCGCAAATGGTCACAGAGCTTCCATTTGTGCGGTCTTGTGGTGATTACAGCATTTTCTAACTGACGTTCTTGTGGGATTCTCGCTGCAGCCCTGTAAAGGAGGGTGTGGAGGAGGAATTGTTCACGTTTTCGTGATGAGGATGATAGGTCTAGAGCAAGAAAAATGACTCTCCTCCCCTGTTAATTGTGAGAATTCAAAGGGTTAATAGAGCGTCATCCTGGAGTTGGGAGACACTGTACGTAATCTGTCTCCCAGGAGGGGATTTTGAAAATGAAGAGCTCAGAATTACAAGAACAGCAAGCAGCAGTGAGGGCCCACTATGTGCTGGGTATGGCATTAGGCACTTTACATGAATCATCTCATTTAATTCTTACAGTATTATTGAGTAAGTATTGTTATTATCTCAGATTTACATATGAGATAACTTGAAGCCCAGAAAGGTTAAGTGACTCTACAAAAGTCACACAGCTATTCTCAGAAGAGCCAGGGTTTGAGCCCAGGCAGTCTGACCTCGTCACTATAATAAAATACCCACCTGTTTCTGAGTCTTGGGTCTCTGATACGACCCACCAAATAGGAAGGATTTTCTTCAGGGATGACTGAAAAGGAGAAGGGTACCCCATGGGTGATTTAGACCCTTATCTCTCTGCCTGCCATTCTCGCATGATAGCTTTGCTTTTTGTTGTTAAAGATTATAAAAATTGTCCAATTCAGACAAATAGCCCCATGGAAAGGGTGCTCTTGTTAACTCAGAAGGTATCAACTTGGTTTAACAGTGAAAGTGTTATATGAAAGAGTTAAAACATCTCTCCTCAACCACACAAGGACACAAGTGGAAACTTCAGCCGTGGCTCCTGTGTGGGGTGGGGTGGGCGAGCAAGTGTACTTACTTGCAGAAACTAGAAAATGGCCAAAGTATAAATTAAGGGATCCTGTACATGGAGTAGATTTTCTTTCCATGTGAAAAGTCTAGAAGGTTCGTAAGCGCCACCCACCACCACAATGCAGGCAGAGATGGCCATTTTACACCAACGCCTATAGGAGGCGTAAGCACTGCATGGGAAGAAGGCGCACCTTCAGCTCACGCAGCAGGTTAAAATAGGAGCAAAAACAGGCAAGACTTTGGATACGCAGCTGATGAAGACTTTGCCCTTGACATACGGGTTTTGCATCAGAACTCTTCTGCCCCACTCAGGCCAGCCCTGAGGTACACCCACTGGTACAGTGTGGACAGTCCAAACTGGGGCCAGGTGAGAAGAGAAGTAGGGGATGACCCTTGCTCTAGATGACGGAAGACAACCCAGGGCCTCACCTGACCCAGCTGAGTAAGGGGTTCCTCCCAGTCAGGCAACCTCAGAGGCAAGACCGCCATTAATGCAAGATAGCTTTGTTAGTTTATTTCTGACATACCCCGACCAGCGATCCAAAACCACGCCTCTTGAATTGGAAGGCAGAGTCTTAACCATTTTACCACCAGGAAGTCCCTATAATTTTTGATTCATATTTATGCTTAAATCCTTGGTTACAAACTCTACACAGTGACCCTATGGTCTGTATTCAGCCCTTGGCCAATTGCTTTTGTTTCTAGAAAGCCAAGAATCATTCCTGGCATTATCAAGGGACAGGAATCCAACCAGGCAGACTCAACAGCAATTCCAGTTCACGGCCTGGTGCTTACCCATGTAACCTGGTGGCAGAGACGTGAGCAGCCATGAGCCAGCTGAATGGCAGTTGAACTCCATGGATCAAAGTCTTTCAAACTTCCTAATCTGGCCATTCTTTTCCAAAACTATACACTAATCAATATAGGGAGACATTCCATTCATATCATTTATAACATTATAACAAATGTTATGACATTTATAACAACCTGGAAACTAGACAAATATCCAGCAATAGGGGAGTGCTCAGGTAATGGGGGGAGGACCGTTTAAGGGCCCATCAGCTGTTAGAAGTTATGAGGACTGTGATAATGTGGACATTCCTACAATGTAGAGTGGGGGTGGGGAGCACCAGAAATTGAATGCATGCTGATAGTGATATTTAAAAAAAAAAAAACCTACATGCTACAGTGAAGCCTGAGCCTCAGTCACGTCTGCATGAAATCCAGATACTAAGCAAGCTTGGTCAGCTTGTCGGGGTGGGCACCCAGGACTACATCAGCACTTGCCGGCATGCATGAAGGCTGGAAGTGGGCATGCCTGTGCGTGTGTGCCCCAGAGGTGCAGGACCCTGGGGACCCAGCATCACCTGTTTTCAGTAAACTGTTCCGCAGACTAAGCCCCAAGGGGACAGAGCTGCATGGGTTGGGGACATCCGGTGCTGTCATGTAGAATACAGAACAAGCACATTCTCTGCCTCTGGGCAGAAACCAGTGTGGCAGCTTCGTGCTGGCTGGCTGCAGCCTCCTGAGCCCCTGGAAGTGTCAGAGCCGGTGTGAGGCACGTGAGCCCGAGGAGGTCTCTCCCAGGGCAGCACTATAACACCCCGGGTGTGGGCTGATAGCAGGCCAGCCTGGGTTGTGACCCATGCTAGATACCTCTATGGGACTCCAAGAAGTGTGTAGTGTGTGTGTTTGTGCACAAGTGTCTGTGTGTATGATCTGACAAGTAGAGCCAGAGAAACAAAGTGACTCCTTGAGGTGGGGTGGCCTGCAGAAATCTGAATGACCCAGTACATGTGGACAAAACCTATCAAAACACTCATGGTGGAAGAGCAGGGGAAAGGATTCTGGAGCCCACAGTAGACAGATGAGGTTAAACAGCACCCCCTGAAGGTAGTGTGTACGAGAGGGGTCTGGTCATGTGCAACAGAAGACCGTGGACTTCCCCATACCGGGGATGGTTAGAGCCTCAGGCGTTTCTCTGATACTTGGCTCCCAGCTTGATCTAGGGAGTGTCCTAGGAACAAGAAGACTTATGCATCCAGCCCTGACCTTCCTGGAGCTCCCGGTCCAGCACCAAGCCCCTGCCCCTCTCTCTCATCTCAGCTTTGCCCCTCTCCCCCTGGCTCCGTGCCCCCTCGGGCTTTCTTCCAGCTCCTTGCCACCTCAGGGACTTGGCAGTGCTGCTTCCTCTGATGAGAATGCTCTTCTCTTCCCTCCCCCTGGTTGACTCCCACTTGAGGTCCAGGTCTCAGCGCACAGACCTCTTCCTCTCAGAGCCCATCTCCACACCAACCCAGTCAACCCCCTAGTTCTGGAGGCTCACCACTCCCCATTCTCTCCCTTCATGGTGCTTCTTGTCTATAACCTTGGGTGTAAGTCATTTAATAGGGTTGCTGTCTAGCCCCTGTTCTCCGCTAAACTGTGAGCTTTATCGGGGTGAGACTGCAGATATTGGCGCCCTATTGCATAGTCAGAGCCTTGCACAGTATTCAATGGCAGAGATTGAGCAGATACTTGGATGGCTGGCTGAATAAATGAAGTGTGAAGGAACATGTCGTGATAGGGACAGGGAGAGAGAAGCATGACAGGAGGGAAGGGCATGTGACCATGTAGGGTAAAGTAGGGAAAAGTATGGAAAGCCATGCCAAGAGCAAAGCAGAGACGCTGTGAAGGCTCTTAGGGAAGAGATTAATGAGTTTATTTAGGACTGGGGCAGCTTCCCTGGTGGCTCAGTGATAAAGAATCTGCCTGCTAAAGTAGGAGACGCAAGGCTCAATCCCTGGGTCAAGAAGATCCCCTGAAGAAGGAGATGGCAACCCTCTCCAGTATTCTTGCCTGGGAAATCCATGGACAGAGGAGGCTGGTGGGCCCCAGTTCATGAAGTGGCAAGAGAGTCGGACACAACTTAGTAACTAAACAATGAGAGGAGGTGACAGCCAGGAGACAGCAAGATGTGGACTGCAAGTCCCTAAGTGTCTGTCCATCCTCTAGATCTTTTCAGCCTACCCCATGCCAGGCTGTGTGTGACTAACTGGGGCATGGCAGACCCCCAAGACTGACAGATCCTGCCCAAGCCTGGCCTGTACCTGCTCTGCTCCCCAGCTCCTGACTGCATGTTGGCCCCCAGGCACTGGGAGGCTGGCACACAGGGCTTGGGCTCTGCCTGCAGGGTTCTGGCCTGGACCTACTTCTAAGGTCTTGGGTGGATGCCTTGGCCCAGTCCTTGCCTCTAGCAGCCCACCCTGGAGGCCAGAACTAGTGGAAATTGTGGAAGGGTAGACCTCTCTGCACTTCTCAGTGTGTCCGGGTGAGCACTGTCCCTGGAGCACAGCAGGAGCTAGGAGGCTTGGCTTCCTCTCCCCAACCCTCGGAACTTCTCAAGGCCCATCAGTGAACATGTTACGGGGGGCTGGCCACAGTCCTAGTCCACCCAGGCTGCCATAACAAAGCCCCGTACTTGAGGGTGAAAGTGAAAGTGGCTCAGTCGTGTCCGACTCTTTGTGACCCCTATGGACTGCAGCCTGCCAGGCTCCTCTGTCTATGGAATTCTCCAGGTAAGAATACTGGAATGGGTTACCATGCTTTCCTCCAAGGGATCTTCGCAACCCAGGGATCAAACCCACATCTCTTATTATGCCTCCTGCATTGGCAGGTGGGTTCTTTACCATAGCACTACCTCAGGAGCCCCCTCTTTCTGCACATGGGTCCTAATGTCTCCTTAGAAAGACGGCAATCACATCGGATCAGTGGCCATCCTCATAAACTTGCTTTAATGTAATTGCCTCTTTAAGGACCCTATCTCCAAATATGGTCACATCCTGAAGTCTTGGGGGTTAGGCCTTCAACATGTGAACTTAGGGGGACATGAGTCAGTCCATCACAGAAGCTGGGGATCAACATGTAGACACCTCACTCCTTGAGGCCCATTATGTAGACTGGAACCCAGCGCTTGCACTGGAGGGAAAGCCAAGGGGAATCCAGACAAGCCAGGGCTGCCTCCAATGGGGCAACAACCAGAGGACATTCCTGACCCCTCGGCTTTCCCCACCACAGCCCTCAGGGACCCACCTTTCCAGGTGCCATGTCTCAGGCAGCTGAGAGGCTAATTGCTTGGCAGGGATGTTACAGGGGGAGAAAAGGCCTTGAACAGGCTTTGAGCTCCTGTGAGATAGGGCGTCTCCAATCCTAGAGCTTATCAGCGTGCTGCTGGGTCAGGATCCAGTAATTAGAATGACATTCCTGGAGCAACACACGGGAGCGTCTGCCCTCCCATTCACGCCAGCCAGACAGGGCCTCTGGTTGGCAGCTTCGGAAAAACAAGTCCTAGTAAGGGATTAATGACTTAATTATAAATGCAGCTTGGAAATGGAAAGGTTATTAAGAAGGGGAAAAGATACATGCTAATAAGAGACATGCTATTAACAACAGAATAAAGATTCATTGTTGGCGCCGCAGTAAACTTTTCCAAGTTCAGTAATAAAAACCACCTGGTCTTCGGAGGGCTGGCTGCCATGGTGACGGGACCCGAGGCGGCCGGGCTTGGGCCTGTCTAATGAGGTGTGCTTCCCTGCCCTCTGATCATGTTTCCTGCGGGTCTTGGGCTTGTTGGGGAAATTGGCAACAGGCCTTGAACCACCTTGGAAGTGCTGGGTCCATGCCCGTTTGTCAGAAGAGCATACTGAGGCCTTAGAGAAGCCACCGGGTGTCGTCCGGGCCCTAGGCTGAGGCTGACTCTGGGAGTCCATGAAGGCCCATCCAGGGGGGAGACAGGCAAGTTAGAGCTGGATGGAAACTGGGGTTCTGGGAAGGGACTTCAGCCAACACAGGTCAAAGCGCTGACATCCTCCCATCCTTGGTGATAAAGACCTTGCTCTGAGCTCAGAACATTGCTGCTGCATCTGTGAATGACCTTTCACTCATCTACTAGAAGAGCCTTGGAATGGAACTGTCCCCGTGCCAGAGATTTTAAGAGGTGCTTTGTTCACACGGAGTTACTTAATCTTTGCAACCATCTTGAAGTATTACTGTTTACACATCCCACTGACAAAGCAACAGAGGTTCAGAGAGGTTAGGAAAGGCGCCCAAGGTCACTGAGCTATCAAGAACAGAGCTGGAATTCACAGTTTATGGAAACAGGGGTGGAAAGGACCCCCAGGCATTGAGCTGTTTTCCTGCTTAGATTAAAAGCTCCTTGAGGGCAGGCAGCCTTTCTTTCACACAGACACAGGGCTCAAGCCCCAAATTCTGGAGAAGCTTCTCAAGGACCCGAGTCACCAAGTCAGGCTTCTGTATTAGCTAATCGGCTGTGCCCACACTCTGTCCCCAGGACCACAGGCCTCCTGCCCTTCCTAGTGAGCTTGCCCAGGAAGAGGCTTCCCAGAGACACCTACGAGGCTAATTGCTCCTGATGATCATTTGAGGGCTGGTGTGGTATAAGGTGGAGAAGGCAATGGCACCCCACTCCAGTACTCTTGCCTGGAAAATCCCATGGACGGAGGAGCCTGGTAGGCTGCAGACCATGGGGTCTCGAAGAGTCGGACACGACTGAGCGATTTCACTTTCCCTTTTCCCTTTCATGCATTGGAGAAGGACATGGCAACCCACTCCAGTGTTGTTGCCTGGAGAATCCCAGGGACGGGGGAGCCTGGTGGGCTGCCGTCTATGGGGTCGCACAGAGTTGGACAAGACTGAAGCGACTTAGCAGCAGCAGTGGTATAAGCGGAGGAGAGGGAGGGAGGGGCAGCTCGTCCCATCTACACTCTCTTCTACCCCCAGGGTAAGAATCCTGGAATTCAGGTGGAGTTGTGCAGACTCTGGCAGGCAGTGTCAGGAGTCTTGGGTTCCAAGGAAGTGGGACCTAAGGTAGGGACGTGAGGCAGATGGGCCCACCTGGGAGAAGGGAGGGAAGAATCACCCAAAGGAGATGGGAGGCTCTCAAGCATAGCCAGCTCCACGTGGAGGGACCACACCTGTCCTGTTCTCTCCACTGCCTGACACCGCACCTGGCATACAGTGAGTGCTCAATAAATACCAGTGGAGCGACTGGCGTGGCAGAGGAAAGCAGCCTGACTCAAAAGTCGTTCAGTTGTGTCCAGCTCTTTGCAACCCCATGGACTGTACAGTCCATGGAATTCTCCAGGCCAGAATATGGGAGTGGGTAGCCTTTCCCTTCTCCAGGGGATCTTCCCAACCCAGGGATTGAAGCCAGGTCTCCCGTATTGCAGGCGGATTCTTTACCAGCTGAGCCACAAGGGAAGCCTTCAGACCACCCCCCCTGCTGCTGCTGCTAAGTTGCTTCAGTCGTGTCCGCCTCTGTGCGACCCCATAGACAGCAGCCCACTAGGCTCCTCTGTCCCTGGGATTCTCCAGGCAAGGACACTGGAGTGGGTTGCCATTTCCTTCTCCAATGCATGAAAGTAAAAAGTGAAAGGGAAGTCATTCAGTTGTGCCTGACTCTTAGTGACCTCATGGACTGGAGCCTACCAGGCTCCACCATCCATGCAATTTTCCAGGCAAGAGTAATGGAGTTGGGGTGCCATTGCCTTCTCCCTCAGACCCCTTAGAGATGCTCAAATCCACCCTGCTTGCACCTCTCCAATGACAAAGAGCTCACTGAACCCTGTGGTGCCCATCCACGGTGGTTAGTGCCTCTTTCGTACCCTGAGCTGAATCCCACCCCTCTTGCCATCACCCTCCGTGGCCCTGTACGCTCAGTCTCCAGAGCCAGTACCCACAGGAGACACAGCCACTTCCTGGCTGTGGGATTCCACCCACATTTCTCAACCTCTCTGAGCCTCAGTTTTCTCCTCTATAACACGTGGAGGCGACAACACCTTCCTGGTTTGTTTTTTCTTTTTAAAGATAGACACAGGTACACACAACCATTTAGCACGTTATGGACTGCTCCTTCGGGTAACCCAGCCCCCAGTCCCCACTCGTGAGTGGCCCTGCTGTCACAGTGCGTGCCACTCCTCATCTTGGCTCCTCTTACCCCAGCCAGTCCAGAGGCTCAGACATCCTAACGCAGGGCATGGTTGGACTGCCCCGGAGCACTCAGGACCCGCCTGCCAGCCCTTGCTGCTTTCTAGAGGACTATACTGGGGAAAAAGAGATAATGAAAGGGTGGGGCTTTCAGGGACCAAATTGGGGAAGCCCCCAAGAGGGGGACACCAGGGGATGGGCCCAGACTGTGCTGGATTGGAGTCCAGTCTCTACTCCTTGCCAGCCTCCTCTGAGCCTCAGTTTCTTCATCTGTAAAGTGGTGATAACTCTTTATTTGTAGGTTTCTTAAGGAGACCATTTGCAGGGGGTCTGACACTTAGTAGGTTTGTCTAGTCAGAGCTATGGTCTTTACAGGGGTCATGTACAGATGTGAGAGTTGGACCATGAAGCTGAGCGCCGAAGAATTGAAGCTTTCGAACTGTGGTGTGAAAAAAGACTTTTGAGAGTCCCTTGGACAGCAAAGAGATCAAACCAGTCAATCCTAAAGGAAATCGACCCTGAACATTCACTGGGAGGACTGTTGCGGAAGCTCCAATACTTTGGCCACTTGATGTGAAGAGCTGACTCAGAAAGACATCTGATGCTGAGAAAGATTGAGAGCAAGGGGAGAAGAGGGTGACAGAGGATGAGATGGTTGGATGTCATCACTGACTCAATGAACATGAGTTTGAGCAAACTCTGGGAGATGGGAAAGCAGGGAAGGCTGTCATGCTGCCGTCCGTGGGGTCACAGTCAGACACGACCTGGCATTGGTGGTGGTGGTTCAGTTGCTCCTGGTGGTTTTCCTATTGTTTATTAAATGTGTTTTGTTGCTCATGGCCTCTAACTGGGGTCCTTGTCTTGCTTTGCTTTGTTAACCTGGAGTTTCAGAAACCCCCAGGAGCCCCAGCCCCAAATCAGATCTCAGGCCCGATGACTGCTTCAGCCCAGGCGGGGGCTCAGCCCTTTCATCTCCAAGATCTGCAGTCTGTCCCGTGCGGCGGTGCCCTCTGGCCAGCTTCTGACTGAATCGGGTCAGCCCTGCCCCCAGCTGCCTTAGGAAAAGCGGGTACTAGCAGACCATGAAGAAGATGGTTGAGAGCAGAGAAAGGCGGCTGTGGGAGGGGGGAGGATGCTCATCTAAAATGGGGAAACTAATGAAGGAATCTCCATCTAATTAGACAGGCTGCAGTTTTAATCAGACTGAGTTTCCTTGGCAAAACCTGTTTGCATGTTTTCTGTCATTCAGCCAACGTGTTAATTAGGCAAATAATATTAATAATGATATTCACTTCAGGGAAGTTAAGAGGGGAGGGAAAAGGTGGCAGCGATGGTTTGGGGCCAGGCATGAGGGGGTTGGAAGGGGGCTGGGATGCACAGGCAGCCTGAAGAAGGTGAGAGAAAGCAGCTTGGAGTGGGCTGAACGTGGGCTCAGGTCCTGGATGGGTCCTGTAGCCCAAGAATCTGCTGCTCTCCACGCCTCAGTTTCCTCATCTGTACAATGGGAATGCTGACCCTCTAGCCCTTCCTTGCAAGCAATATGATGTATGTGAAAACCAGAAGGCTCTGTGCAGCCCTGGCACAGAGCAGGTGCAGAGGGTTGAGGGGTGGGCAGTCAGGAGAGCTGCTGCTTCCTGCTTTCCGCCCTTCCTGCATTCACCACCTCTCTGACCTACACCTCTGCACTGTCTGGAGTCCTTACTACCATAAGAGCAGGGGACAGAGCAGGGGTGTGACGGGAGAGGCAGGGGCCTTGAACCCCACTGAACACTCCACTTAGCTTCCCAGAGCCCCGCACAGGGAGCACCCCAGACAATTGCAGCCCTTCCCTAGCACGGCCTCAGGCAGGAACTTCCAGCTACT
>NW_011494606.1:2280450-2286753 GCF_000754665.1 Bison bison bison
GGAATCCACTGCACACCCTCCAGGCTGGGATCCTAGAAGGGCACTTCCTCCCAACTCGTGATCACAGAAGGGACCTTAGAAATCAGCCAGTGAGCCTCCGCCCTCCCTGGTACCAGAGCCCCTCGACCCAGCGATGATACATGCTGGATACATCCAGTGACAGGGCACTCATGCCCACCGCAGCTGCCTGACCATCGAGCCCTCTAGCTGCTCTTCACTTTGGGTTAAAATACTTCTAGTTACAATGCTTAGTCCCTGGACCCAGTTCAGCGCTCCTGAGATACACAAGTCGAAGCTCTCTCCCTCTGGGAAGTTGAGCCTTGAACCATTTGAACCAGCTGTCCTGGACCCCTAGGTCTTCCTCTCTTTACAACCCATGGTCCCAGCCTCCAGCAGGTCCTGGTAGACTGCTCAGTAAGCACCCAGTCTGTGCCCGGGCGCAGAGTCTGGCATCTTCTACACAGTATGTCTGCCATGTAATCTCCCAGCCAGCTCACCAGACAGGGCTCAGTATACCCATCATACAGTTGGGAAGACTAAAGTTCAGAGCCATGAAAGTTATCTGAGGTTTCTTATAATTTAGTCACCAAGGAGAATTCAAGTCTTAATATTGTACTCCACGATCTTTCTAGAAGAAACCCCAGGAATGGTTTATGCAGCAACTCTTTATCTGAGCTCTGTGAGGTGACCACTGCCGTCTTCCCTGTTCCGCAGGTGAGGGCCTCAGCATCGGAAGTCGCAAAGGCTGCCCATGTTCCATGACCAAAAGATGCCCGCTTGCATAGGTCTGCCCTTCTGTACTGGAGAAAAACTGGACTATTCTGGCCCTCACAGGACACCGTCCAAACCCAAGGACTTGAATGATGCCAGCTTGCTGCATTTGCAGGGTGGAGGCAGGGACGCTGGCCCTCACAATGGTTAATGCCTCCTCTTTGCCTCTAAAATCCCCACCCAGGCTTTTGCAGCTCACCTTCAGGGAGAGGCTGGTGAACCCTCTTAACTGCAATCAGAGAACTTGGCTGCATTCCCCTTGCCCGGGGTCAGACGCGTTTCACATCTCCCAGCCAACCTCGAACAAGGTGATTATAAGCTAATAACCTCGGGTTCCAGAACCCCAAAGTGAGCACTGACCAGGGGTAACCCTGAAGGCAGCTCCTGGGGAGGCGTGGGAGCCAGGGACTCACCTCGGCTTTGCAGCCACAAAAGAATTCTCTTTTTAATGGCAGGGTGCCCTGGCTCCTCTCCTGGGCTGCTGTCACTACCCAGCGGCTGGAAGAGTCCAAGACCGCAGAGGGTCCCACTGAGGCCCTGCCTGTTGCCGAAAAGGAGACGAGCCCTGAGACGGGTTGCTGTGGGCCTAGGTCCCCAAGGGTTTGTGGCAGGCAAGCCAGGAAGAAAAACTTCACCA
Organism: Bison bison bison; assembly: GCF_000754665.1. Lineage (NCBI taxonomy): Eukaryota > Metazoa > Chordata > Mammalia > Artiodactyla > Bovidae > Bison > Bison bison. The sequence continues at coordinate 2,281,859 of NW_011494606.1, forward strand.
TCTACCCCTGGGGCTCTGGGTCTTACCAACTCTCAGGATCTACAGAGTTTTGTTTGTCTGGGAGGTCCAGCCCTCTACATGGGCTGCCTACCAGCTTATTACTGGCCTCTTTCAGATACTTGAATTTTCTTCCTCTAATATTATAATTTAGATGTCAGGCCCAGTTGCTGTGAGGGGTGCAGAGGGGCGGAGGCAAGGGAAAACCTCGGGGTGGGAGGGGGCTGCCAAGGAGCCCCGCAGGCGACAGCATTAACTTGTTATGTAAATACCTTATTCAATTATTCTTCCTCCTCCACCTCCAGCACGCAGCCGCTAATCACTCATGCCTGGCTGACTCATGAATATTAAACCCAGCTCCCCTGCCAGAGCATCTCAGTGGTGGGAAGCCACGGCCTCCAGGGAAGGGAGAGAGGAGTGGCAGCTCCGAACTCCATCTTTAGTGTCCTGGAACCCGAGAGGAAGACTTGGGCATCTCATTTTCATATCCCTATCATGGGGCTGGCACAATCCGTCTATGGAGGCAGTGTGCCTGCATTTGTGGAGACACCAGACTAGATGCAGGCCAGACTGGCTGTGTGCCCTGAGGCAAATGATTCAGTTGGTCCAGGCCTCAGTGTTTCTGTCTGCAAAATGGGATAACAGCATTCACCTCAACAGTGGTTGTGATTCATGAACCAGAGGTGTAGAAAACAGGTGTGTAAATCATATGTGAGGTTAGGAGTTCCAAACTGCTGAAATCCTCTCTACATGATATGGAGCCCAAGCTTGCCCTTCCGGAGCTCGAGGCCTGGTTTGTAGGGTCATCCACCAAGGAGAGAGGACAGAAAGCAGGTAGAAAGGGAGGCTGAGGAAGCAGAGGAGCCCATAGTCCAAGGGGAGCGGGTAGAGGGCTTCCTGGCAGAGGCAGGCCTGGCTGGACCATAAAGATTGTGTCTCTTCTTTCATTTACTCAGTACATTATTGAACACCTACTGTGTGCCAAGCACTTGGAGTCTTCAGTTCAGTCACTCTGTCATGTCCAACTCTTCACAACCTCATGGACCACAGCACACCAGGCCTCCAATGTCCATCACCAACTCCCAGAGTTCACTCAAACTCATTTCCATTGAGTCAGTGATGCCATCCAACCATCGCATTCTCTGTCGTCCCCTTCTCCTCCTGCCCTCAATCTTTCCCAGCATCAGGGTCTTTTCAAATGAGTCAGCTCTTCGTATCAGGTGGCCAAAGTATTGGAGTTTCAGCTTCAAACATCAGTCCTTCTAATGAACACTCAGGACTGATCTCTTTTAGGATGGACTGGTTGGATCTCCTTGCAGTCCAAGGGACTCTCAAGAGTCTTCTCCAACACCACAGTTCAAAAGCATCAATTCTTTGGCGCTCAGGTTTCTTTATAGTCCAACTCTCACATCCATACATGACTACTGGAAAAACCATAGCCTTGACGAGATGGACCTTTGTTGGCAAAGTAACGTCTCTGCTTTTTAATATGCTGTCTAGGTTGGTCATAACTTTCCTTCCAAGGAGTAAGCGTCTTTTAATTTCATGGTTGTAGTCACCATTGGCAGTGATTTTGGAGCCCCCCAAAATAAAGTGGGCACTGTGTCCACTGTTTCCCCATCTATTTCCCATGAAGTGATGGGGCCGGATGCCATGATCTTAGTTTTCTGAATGTGGAGCTTTAAGCCAACTTCTTCACTCTCCTCTTTCACTTTCATCAAGAGGCTCTTTAGTTCTTTGCTTTCTGCCATAAGGGTGGTATTATCTGCATATCTGAGGTTATTGATATTTCTCCCGGCAATCTTGATTCCAGCTTGTGCTTCCTCCAGCCCAGCGTTTCTCATGATGTACTCTGCATATAAGTTAAATAAGCAGGGTGACAATATACAGCCTTGACGTACTTCTTTTCCTATTTGGAACCAGTCTGTTGTTCCATGTCCAGTTCTAACTGTTGCTTCCTGACCTGCATACAGATTTCTCAAGAAGCAGGTCAGATGGTTTGGTATCCCCATCTCTTTCAGAATTTTCCACAGTTTATTGGAGTATAGCAGTGAACAAAACACCCTAGGGACCCTACTCTTGGGAAGCATGTGCTGCTGGATTGAAGATGACGCCTCTCCCACTGAGAGATGGGGTCTGTTCCCCTCCTGGAATCCAGGTTGGCCTTGGTGATATTATAAAATGAGGCAGAAGTTATATTCTCAGGCAGGATCTAAAGAACTCGCACAGCTTCCAATTGTACCTCTTAAAGCACTCAACCCAGGGGCCCTGGGCCTCCAGAGGAAAAGTCCAACTCCAAGCATGTGGTCAAGGCCACATACAGGAGCTCGTCAGGTGCAGCATGCCTTCGCATGCTCTTCCAAAGCAGCTGGCAGGCATGCAAGCAGCTCAGATGTCCCCTTCCAGCCACCTGCTAAAGACCCCAGAGCCTGTGAGACTGAAGAGCCACCCACTGAGCCTTGCCTGAATGCCTCAAAACTGTGAGATAAATAGAAGTCTTGTGTTAAGAAAATGCACAGAGGGGAGCTGTGGGGAGAGGAGAGAGCCCAGTGTAAAGGACCCGAGGGGAGGGGTGGACCTGCTTGGACACAGAGCAGCTAGGAGGCAGTGGGGCAGGAGTGGAGAGCCTCCCCCACCCGCATATCAGCACCTCCCTCCCCTGCAGCCGTCTTGCACCACGGTCCCATCACCTGCCCTGCGAGTCCCCTCATCCATTATCAGCAGTAACCGTCTCCTAGCACCAATGTTCCCATTCCACAGACTGGGCAACTGGAGTCCAGAAAACGATGAACCCAGAGGCCCACAGCTTTGTTGGGAGAGCTGGGTGAGAGGCCATTCTTTGACTGCAGGGTTTTCCAACCATCTCTCCTCTCCTCTCCTTCCAGAACACTCACCCTCCTGGTGCTGCCCCAACTCCAACATTCTCCTCTGGGAGCTGCCCTGCCTCTGGCTTCTTAGCCTCCCCAAAGCACTGCCTGCTGAAGAGCTGTCACAGACAACCCTCCAAGGTGGTTTCCCAAGGTCCAACCTAAGCGTACTCCCTCACCCTCCATCCCCCTGCTCCTGTGCTGAGATTTCAAGGCCATCTGATCCCCTCAAGAGATCAAGGATGGGGGGTTGGCTCTGAGGCCTCAGAAGTCAGAGGAAGGGACTTTTATAGACTGAGCATCCACCAGAGAGGGTGGACCCACCCCTGGGAGGTGAGACTCCCCACTGCTGTCATTGAGTGTGTATTTGTGTGCAAGGCCATGCTGGCCCCTTTATCTCGTGAACCCTCACCTGAGGTCAGCGTTACTATGTCCCATGTCACAGATGCGGAAACTGAGACAGATGAAATATGCCCCCCAAGGTCTTCCAGCAAGAAAACAGGTGGGCACAAGGGGCCATCTCGCAGCTCAGAGCCCTGAGCAGTTTCCTAATCTCAAAAGCGTCAACCCCAATGTAAGGCTGTCCACAAATGGTGGGATTTGTCACCACTATAGACATCACTGACTCGATGGACGTGAGTCTGAGTGAACTCAGGGAGTTGGTGATGGACAGGGAGGCCTGGTGTGTTGCAATTCATGTGGTCACAAAGGGTCGGACACGACTGAGTGACTGAACTGAACTGAACTGATATACAGCAGATGAAGAGAGACAAGACTGTAGAATGAGTCAAGTCATGCCATGAAAGGGACCTCTTCTACTTTCTCCTTTACAGCCAGATCTGTGCCAGCCCACAGGGAGCCGAGTGAAAGCAAAGCAGGATAAACACTGGCAGAGTAGTCAGGTGATGGCATAGAGACCCTGACTCTATTCAACCCAGACAGTGATAGAGGAAAGGGAAAATGGAGTGGAGTCAGCAAGATCCGGTTCTCTGTGAGTCTGCTCTTAACAAGCTCAGAGAGGAAGGGAGGAAGAAGGAGAAGAAACACACTACTCTTGGTTAAGGTCAGTATTGTTAATAATTGATTGAGGATGATAATAACATATCTAACATTGATTGAACTCTTCTACCAGCCTTTCAACACAGCTGATTAACTCTTCACAATAAACCAAGAAGTGGGGATGTCCACTTGACATAGGACACTGCGGCTCAGAGAGGTTAAGTAACCTGCCCAGAGTCACACAGCCACCAAGCATGCTGAACCGAGCTCTTTTCAATACCAAGGTCCATGCTGTTAACCACTGTGTTACGTATGGAACAACTAGCAAAAATGGCCCCTGCATTAGGCCGTCTGCAGTTAGCCATATACAAGCTGTGAGGGAAGGTGATCTATAGACGGAATTTCAGGCATCGACCTCCAGGACTCACAACAAAGCTCCAGTTTTATTTGTGCAGTCAGGTTTGAGCCTCACAAGAGGCCCTTGAAGTTAATATCACTCTTGCCTTTTACAAGCAGGTAGGCCAAGAGTCACGGGTACTTAAACAGTCTCAGAGAGTTAACTGCGAAGTTGGGACTTGAGCCCCGGCTGCCTCCCTGCCGCCCAGCTCACATCCCCCATGGGCACCCCTTCTTGCAGCTCTGGCCACAGTTACAGCCTGGGAGAAGTGTGCCCACCAGGAGGGCAGCACCCTGTAATTGTGCTTCTGTGTGGAGGGACAGACAAGCCCTGGCAGAAGTTCTAGGCAGACAGAACTTAGTTTAGGCAGACAGTTCTAGGCTCCTGGGCTGTGAGGAGCCTGCTGCTGCTGCTAAGTCACTTCAGTCGTGTCTGACTCTGTGCGACCCCATAGACGGCAGCCCACCAGGCTCCCCCATCCCTGGGATTCTCCAGGCAAGAACATGGAGCAGGTTGCCATTTCCTGCTCCAATGCATGAAAGTGGAAAGTGAAAGTGAAGTTGCTCAGTCGTGTCCGACCCTTTGCGACCCCATGGACTGCAGCCTACCAGGCTCCTCTGTCCGTGGGATTTTCC
>NW_011494606.1:2286853-2299423 GCF_000754665.1 Bison bison bison
TTTTTTTTAATTTTTTTAAATTTTATTTTATTTAACTTTACAATATTGTATTGGTTTTGCCATATATCAAAATGAATCTGCCACAGGTATACATGTTGCAAACAAATGCCTTACGTCCTTTTCTAAAACTACTTGGAAAGTTAAGTCCCAAACAGATAGATCTCACTGATAGTTGTACATGTGTGATCAGCCAGGTCCAGCTCTGTGTGGCCCCATGCACTGTAGCCCTCCAGCCCCTCTGTCCATGGGATTTCTCAGGCAAGAATACTAGAGTGGTTTGCCATTTCCAGCACCAGGGCATCTTCTCAGTCCAGGGATTGAACCCATGTCTCCTGCATTGGCAGGTGGATTCTTTACCACTGGTGCTGCAAAGGAACTAATGAAAAGGTATTTTCACCTATCTATTTGGCAAAGAGTTAGAAGAATAGTATCTAGACTTGGTGGGGGGCGGGAGTGTTGTATGAAGAAAAAGCCACTTAGAGAATATTGGTGGGAAAATAAGTTGGTAAGATTAGCACTTCCTATCTGTGTGTTCTGCAGATGCAGATTCAGCTAATTTCAATCTGTAGCAGGTTGAACCCACAGATGGGGGGAACCCACAGATACAGAGCCCACGGGTGTGAGAGCTGACTATGGGACAACATTTTATATGAGGGACTTGAGCATCCATGGGTTTTGGCATCTTTGGGGGGTGGGTCCTGGAACCTCAACTCCCCAAGGATACTGAGGGCTGACTCCAAGTAATACATTTTTGAGAACCAAATGGGCAATATAGACTAAATATAAAGTATTTTTACCTTTCCTCTAGCAGTTTTACTTCTAGGAAGGCATCCTACAACCACTCAAAGGCACCGAGTTACGTTTGCTAAGATGTTAGTTGCAGTGATGTTTGATTTTTCATGGTTACAGACAATACCTGAATATGATCTATGGGGAATTAATAAATTAATTCAATGGAGTAATAATAGTTATGAAAAAGAACATGGAAGATCTCCACATAACAGAGCCTCTGTAAGTAAAGGCATGCAACTGCTCACTGGGGAGAAAATGTCACAAAATGTTGATACTTTTTTTTTTTATTTTGGAGGAGAATCTCCAAAGGAATTTTATGATTTCTTTGTTGCTATGTTTGAAAAAGTTCACCATGCTTTCTTTTATATTTGTAAGTGGAAGAAAAATATGATTAATAAATAAATCATGAACTAGAAAAGAGGGTCAGATCCATGAAGCCAGAGGGCAGAGGAAAGACATTCTGAGCAGGAGGAAGAGCCTGATGAAGGCTGAAGGCTGGAGTCCACGGGGATGCCCGAGTCTAGAGATGGAGCGGAAAGGGCTGGTGTGGGGCATCTCTGAGGATCTCAGCACCACCCCCCAGTGCCCAGGGGCTCTCAGGGGAGGGGAGAAAGGGAGGGGAGGGAAGCTGACTGCACAGAATGAGGCAGGAGGGGAGGGGGAAATGCCCCACAAGGAGGAGGAAGTGAGACCAGAAGGCCTGTCCCAAGAAGAGATTCCAGGCACAGAACAAATTACCTTGGGGGTGTGGAGGCATTCTGGCTGGGGTAGAGGTCAGTGTGCAGGGGAGCAATAGAGACGAAGTAAGCCCAGGGTCAAGGGATCTTTGGGCCCACCCAGCTCTAGATAAAACAGTCATCACAATGGGCCCTAGGAATAGACCCTCATTCCCAAATCTCTGAGCATCAAGACAGGAAACTTTCATTTTAACACAATTCCCCTATGAGTGTCTGGTACTCTGAAGTTTGAGAACCAACAAGTTGCTGTTGTTCAATCGCTAAGTTGTGTCCAATTCTTTGTGACCCCATGGACTTCAGCATGCCAGGCTCCTCTGTTCTTCACTATCTCCTGGAGTTTGCTCAAATTCATATCCACTGAGTTGGTGATGCTATCTAACCACCTCATCCTCTGCCACCGCTGCCTCCTTTTGCCTTCAATCTTTCTCAGTATCAGGGTCTTTTCCAATGAGTTGGCTCTTTGCATCAGGTTGCCCAAGTATTAGAGCTTCAGCATCAGTCCTTCCAATGAATATTCAGGGTTGATCTCCTTTAGGATTGACTGGTTTGATCTCCCTGCTCTCCAGGGGACTCTCAAGAGTCTTCTCCAGCACCACAATTCAAAAGCATCAATTATTTGACACTCAGCCTTCTTTATGGTCCAACTCTCACATCTGTACATGACTACTGGAAAAACTGTGACTTTGACTATATGGGCCTTTGTTGGCAAAATGATATCTCTACTTTTTAATGCACTATCTAGGTTTGCCATCACTTTCCTTCTGAGGAGTGAGTGTCTTTTAATTTCATGGCTGCAGTCACCATCTTCAGTGATATTGGAGCCCAAGAAAATAAAATCTGTCACTGTTTCCACTTTTTCCCCTTCTATTTGCCATGAAGTGATGGGACAGGATATCATGATCGTTTTTTGAATGTTGAGTTTTAAGCCAGCTTTTTCACTCTCCTCTCTCATTCACCCTCTTTATTTTAAAACGGGGCACCTAAATCACAGAATCCTGAATATTCATTAGAAGGACTGATCCTGCAGCTCCAATACTTTGGCCACCTGATGCAAAGAGCCAATTCATTAGAAAAGACCCTGATGCTGGGAAAAATTGAAAGCAAGAGGAGAAGGGGGCAACAAAGGATGAGATGGTTGGATGGCATCACCAACTCAATGGACATGAGTTTGAACAAGCTCCGGGAGATGATGAAGGGCAGGGAAGCCTGGCGTGTGGCAGTCCATGGGATCGCAAAGAGTTGGACATGAGTGAGCAACTGAACAACAACAAAACACAGAAAAGCTGAGCCACTTGCCTAAGGTCACACAGCGAGTGCGTAGCAGAGCTAAGGAAGAAGTCATGGACTCTGTCCCCTGGAGTGTCAACAACTCTTTATCTTGTCATCCTTCCCCTTTGAAAGAAGGCCCAGCCGGGCCATGGAGGCAATGGGACAACTTGAGACCCCTGTTGCGCAGTGCTAAGATCCTCTGCTGACCACCTCCCTGCCATTTCTCTTGCTCCCCAGCCTCCAGATAAACACTGGGGTTGGAACTCTGAGCCCACAGACTTAGGTGCTTGTACCTCAACTATCTCAACTCACTTTTCTGTAAATCAATTTCCTTATATCAATTTAGAATCTATGTTGGCAGAAAAAGTAGCTGGTCAGTTCTGAGTCTTCTCAGTCATCCCAGTGTTTTCTGAGTCAGGTCAGGGTGTTCCTGGCTCTCTTCACTCCTCCCTTCATGGTTGATCTAGGTTGATGTAGGTGGGGTGAGGGTGATATAGAGTCAAAAGTCAGCCACCGTCTGCTGGACCCTCTCCCCACCGTGAGGTCCCTGCCAGGTTACCAGGCTGCAGGCTCTGCTGGGTTGCTGCTGCCGCTGCTGCTAAGTCACTTCAATCGTGTCCGACTCTGTGTGACCCCATAGAAGGCAGCCCATCAGGCTCCTCTGTCCCTGGGATTCTCAAGGCAAGAACGCTGGAGTGGGTTGCCATTTCCTTCTCCAGTGCATGAAAGTGGAAAGTGAAAGGGAAGTCGCTCAGTCGTATCCGACTCTTAGCGACCCCATGGACTGCAGCCTACCAGGCTCCTCCGTCCATGGGAGTTTCCATGCAAGAGTACTGGAGTGGGCTGCCAGTGCCTTCTCTGTCTGCTGGGTTGGGGAATGCCATTGATATACCTGGTCCTATCTATTCAGACCCCATCCCCAGTAACCTACTCCTCTGCGACCATTGCCCAGCCCTCCAATGCTGTGTAGCTGTGGCAGGAAAAAGGGTCCAGATCCCCAAGCTTACCTGAGGGGTGGGGTCTACGCTGACTAGCTCTCTCTGGTGCAGTGTGACATAGGGTGGGCACCCACAGAGCCCCTCTCTCTCGCATTATCTTCTCCCCATTCATGACTTGACTCCTCTCCTCCTAAACCTACATTGCCCCTTGAGTGGAAATCAGAAAAAGCAAGCATCTCTTCCAAATACACCGTTCTCAGTTTTTGAAGCTCAAAAAACCAGGAACCTGTTGTGGTCACTCCCTGGCAGCTTGGTCCAGCCGTCCAGAGGAAGATGGGGCATGTGTGCAGAAGGAGGATGAGAAAAGCACCTGTGGAGCAAGGCTTTGCAGAATCTGCCTTCCCTCTGCCCTCAAGATGCTCCTGACCCTGCCGGCTTCCAGCAGGAAGAGTGGCCCCTATGCTGATTATCCCATTCCCTCTCCTCTAGGGCCAAACCAAGGACCACCTAGTCCAAGGCCTCAGGAGAGACCCTGAGGACCCCTCTTCAGAGCTCCCACAGTGCTAGGACCCTCAATAGGTGCCACCCTGCAGTCCACTCATCTTGTTATTGTAGATTCCATGGGGTGTCTATAGTGTGTGTGCAACTCGGGTTTCACCTATCCCCGAGGACGCAGTACTTCCTCACTGTTCCCGGGCCTAGCGGAGTGCTGTTGTCATTGGCTGGGGTACCATGGAAGCATCCAGCCAGGATATTAGGCCAGAGCTGGGCCTAATATCACTGAGCCATTCTAGGGGAGTTAGTCCCCCTTCTGGCCAGCCTCCTAGTCCGTCAAACTAGGAAAGCAGACCCTACATTCTGCAAGTCTCCTCCAGGGTACATAACTCATCTACACACAGCACCAGAGCTGTGACTCATCCTGAACCCCCCCCCCTCCCCCCGCCAAGTCTCTGGCTCTGTGCTGGGCAATTGAGAATTCAATAAATATTTAGCTGATTGATGTAAGCAAAGCATGAAAGTCACTGAAAGGGACGTTAAGCTTCCAAGAAACACTGGAACCGTCCATGGTATCTCTCTCTTGTGAATTCTCTCAGAGGGCAGAAAGCATAAATAAAGTAGGCAGCCGATATTTTTTTTTTTTTCCTTCTCTTTAAAGTCAAAGGCCCATAAATCATGCATGTGCAAATTCACTTCATAATTAACATCTCTGGGTATATGTCTGTGAATGTTGTGCTTCAACTGAGTGCGATATTCTGTTAATTAAAGGCTTATTTTGTGATGGGAATCATTTTCTGGAAGCTGCTTCACACACACTAGGTTAGATTTTTTTTAATGACCCATAGGCTCTGCAAAGTGACTCAGCTGATGGCGCCAAGCCACTCAGGGCTTATTAGACAGTAACACCGCATGCACTCCAGAGCCTCCATTTTCAAGCACAGCCAGTGGCGAGTTTGTTATCAAAGTCACAAAGATCACATGCAGAGAGCCTCTGAGCAGGAAGGGAAACCCCGCAGGCCTTGGAGATGATGGAGGCCCAGAGAGGGAAAGCGATCTGCTCAGGGCCTCCCAGCAGACTGGCCGAACCCAGGCTGAGAATACCATTTCTCGCCAATCCCCACACCTCTGTCCCTTGCTCCCACGCTGCACGTGCCCACGTACCCCCCAGGCATCTTGGGAGCTCCAGGTTTGACTGCTGGGCTCTGCCTCTCCATGAACGAGCACTCGGTAGGTAAGCCTGCTCGCTGCCTTGCTGAGCACCCCCTGGAAGCAAGAAAATTGGAAAGAGACAGCTGGGATGGAGTCTTAACTATTTTAATAATGTTCGTACCATGGCTGTGGCTGGGAGATTAGCAAGGAAATGTAACGGTGTGTAATTTTTCCTAAGAATTCCATTAACAGAATCAAATGGGCAGACAGAGGCAGAAGCTGGTGGAGGGGGATGGAGAGCTTTCTGGACCTTGGCTTCTAGGCTCAGGACTTCAGCAAAGCTCTGGGGTGTAAGTGCCTTCTATCCTACCCATGCCTGTCATTTATGTGGGATAGACAAGGCAGGATAGGGGAAGAAAGAAGGGGTTTTCAAATATCTGTGTTGCTGCTTTCTCAGCATGAGGCCTTAAGTAAGTGGCTAAACCTCTCTGAGAGTCAGGTTTCTTGCCTGAAACTAGGGCTGTCCATGTGGTGTTATTCTGAGGGTCAGGATGATGAGCATGGCGCCTGCTGCAAAGTGGCCTGGGATGGATACCTGTCTGGTTACTCTCCAAATATTCACTTGGCAGCCCACTCAGATCTGTACCGTGTACCTCTCCTCCACTTCCTAGAACGGGAGCATTCTCTCGCCAGGCCAGGGCTGGGGCTGAGAACAATGCCAGAGCGAGCAAGACATGGTCCTTGTCTCTGGGCATTTGCAGGGAACTGAGGAGGCCAGATACTGACATCCTCTTTTCTCCAGCTTGACAGCAGACTTAAGATACTACAGAGTGTTTTCCCAGCCAGCATCACCCAGATCCATCTCAAAAACCCAAGGGAAAGGGATTATTAGGTCCCATTTTACAGATAAGAAAACTGAGGCTCAGACAGGTGGTGACATCCCTGAGGCCACAGCTGGTCAGTAGCAGAGTTAAAAATAGAGCCCAAACGTCCACATTGGTGGTGGTGGTGTTTAGTCACTCAGTCATGTCCTACTCTTTGCAACCCCATGAACTGCAGCCTGCCGGGCTTCTCTGTCCATGGGATTTCCCAGGCAAGAAGACTGGAGTGGGTTGCCCCTTTCCCAGGGGATCTTCCCTACTTAGGGATGGAACCCACATCTCCTGCATTGGCAGGTGGATTCTTTGCCACTGAGACACCAGGGAAGCCCAGGTATCTCCAATTCTTTCTCCAACACCCTTTTCCTGTGTCGGTTTCATCCAGCTTCATGTTATTTTCTCACTTTCTGTTTGGTTGGTTTGGTTTGGTTTTGCACTAGATGGTAAACATCTGCGAGGGCAGATGTTTATTACTTCCCCTCTATCTTCCATGAGACTTGGCACACAGTAGGTACTCAAGCAAAACATCGAAGCAAATGGACAGAGACCCTGTGAGACACCATTTCCTTAATAAATCCAGACTCTGAGTTGTCCCTTTCTCCCATCCTCCAGCCTACACACACATACACACACACAAACACACCACACACACACACCACACACACAGCTTGCAAAATCTAATAACCACCAGTTTAAAAACATACTAAAAACAGAAAATTTATGTAGCATGACCCAAATTGAATTATACATTACAGCACTATAATTGATTTTTTAGAAGAGAGATTAAATTTATTTTATGCCTCACTAACTAACAGCTAGATTTACCTAATTGCTTGGAGTGCAGAGTTACTATGATTCATTAAACTCCATACATGCTTGGGTACACTGTGCACTGAGAAAGGCTTCCCTGCTCGCAGCAATTAACGAGGAGAAACCCTAGGCCGCACCAGTAATTGACGAGAACAATTCAGCCTGAAGTTTGCTCTGGGTGTTTTATTAAGTTCTTTGAGCGAAACGCGGATACTGCGCCTCCTGCTAAAGCGGTTCCAACAAATCAAAGACAACTCATGCTCTCTCTCTCTCAACTCTGCCACAATGGGGAGGGGAGGAAGGAAAGGAAAGAGGGGAAAAAGCAAGATGGAAGCCTTGTCTCGATTTAATTACATCAATCATAACAGTGCTTTAAAAAATCTCACCAGCGTCTGACAGCATACAGGCAAAGTCAGCCAGCCTAACAAAGAGTGAGTTTGGGTGGAATCAGGGAGCATTCAGTAATTATATACACATTATCTAAAAGGTAGCAATTTAGGAAAATGGAAAAAAATATGCTAATTTTTGAGAGCAAGAGAAAATTAGAAATCCCTGAACCATTGGTTTATTATTATTCTTATTAACACAGGACATTTAAAGTGGCAAACATTCAAATAATAAGTGTCATTTCTTCTTTTTGGTGCCTGTCTGGATATGCTTTTAGTTTCTGTGGACACCAAGCACACACCCTTTCCTCCTCGTTCAAAGGCACACTCAGATTTTTCAAATTTACTACTCCCAGGACCAGTGAGGTGTATGTTTTGACTGTCTATAAAATGGATGAAATTGCTCTGCCCACATCATAAAGTTGTGGGTTTTTGCAATTGTGGAAACCGAGAAAGAAATGCTCCCACACCTGTGAAACCAAATCTCTAGAGCCTCTGTGCCTGTATTTTGGACTTGGAACAATTTGCTTTGCTCTGGGAGAGGCATTTTAAAATGTAGATTTCAGCCATGATTTTTATCTTCCAGGAATGGACAGTATAACTGGGGTATATATCCAGTATATATACCAGTATATCCAGCCAGTGATAATGTTGCCATGATGCCAGGACTTCTCTTTCTCTGGACGCCTCCCAAGATATGCAAGTGGCATCCCACAGCCCTGACTAAAGTTGATTGGGCCAGGGATGAACACCTGACCCTGCTGGACCAATCACATCCTCTCTTGTGGGGACCTGACTCTGAACAAGAGCCACAGAGATTGGTGACGTTTGTGGTCAAGGCACATTGGGGGCAACACTCAGAGATGTTCTACCACCCTCCTCTTCTGAAGCTTCCAAAGCTACTGAGATCCAGAGGTTCTGCACCTCTTTCAAGTCTGTGGTGCCCCCACGTCTTCCTTTTGTCTTATGTCACCAGAGCCATTTTCATTATTTGCACCCAAAGATCTTTACCTGATCCCCAAGGCCAAGGCAATGTAACCAGACGAGGCAGAGTGGGAGGCTGGTTGACACTCCAGGTACCTCTGAAACTGTATCATCTCTGCTAGAGGGTTCAGGATGTTTGGGCTGGCCCAGCACCTCATAGACCCTCTCCCCGACAATTTTGCAGACTGGATTCCCAGGAGTAGGGAGGCTCCTGCCTCCAGATCAGCAATGACATCAGCTCATAGATCCTTCTGCCTCCCAAAGCGTGTGCTGCTGAGCCCATCGCACGTTTGAAGGCCTCTGTTCTAATTGAAAACCATCATTGACAGACTGGAAAATGGAGCACAGAAGAGCTTAAAGTGACTTCTTAAGGTTATAAGAGGGGCTTTCCAGATGGCTCAGTGGTGAGGAATCTGCCTGCCAATGCAGGAGACAAAGAAGACGAGGGTTTGATCCCTGGATCTGAAAGATCCCCTGGAGGAGGAAATGGCAACCCACGCCAGCATTCTTGCCTGGGAAATCCCATGGACAGAGGAGCCTGGAGGGCTACAGTTCACGGGGTCACAAAGAGTTGGACATGACTCTGAGATAAAACAACAAGGTTGTAAGAGCTGCATCCAGGCAGAGAAAAGGCTCGAGCCCTTGTCTCCAGGCACTGACACCATCTCCTGTTTTGTCTCCACTGCTTGTAATGCATTTCAAAAACCCCCATGGGGACGCCTCTCTGGCACCATTCACACACATCCTCCTCCTCACTCCTCTCCCCAGGATGCGTGTGACTGGCTGAGGGGAGGTCCATCTTCTTCATCTCTTGTTATTGGGAACCCCTCAAGCGCACAGTATACCCCAGTGTCAGGGGCTCGGAAAATGCCCTTTAAGTTCCTGTAGGGGTGATTCTCAGTAGAGGTCCTGTTGATCATGAAGGTCCTTACTGTAAAGGCAGGAGTGTGGGAGGCCAGAGTCCCTGCCCTCTCTCCTCACTCAGGCCCTGAGCCCAAGCTAAAGGCAGCAAGCAGGGGCCCCAGGCTCTGCTCCCACAAGATACTGGGTCCTGCCAGGGTTTGTGCTTGGGGTGTGAGGGCCCCAGGAGCGGTGGAGAAGGAAATGACAACCCACTCCAGTATTCTTACCTGGGACATCTCATGGACAGAAGGAGCCCGGAGGGCTGGTGGACATGACTTAGCAACTAAACAACAACAATTCACAAGGCTCAGGCCTCTGCTGCTGGGAGCCCGGTCCACACACCCCTGCCTGCAGCTCACCCCTCTCTGTACCTGTGTGATATAGGCTGAGTGCCCTGTTTCAACACAGCCTCCAGGTGGGATACCTGGAGGGGCTCAGCAGGGCTTTCCCTTGGCTTTGTGGGACAGCTTGTCCCATGCCACAACCTGGCCACTCAGCTGTCCCTCGATGCCCAAACTGTAGCCACGCTGGCCACAATAATAACCAGCTAGAGTAGATGGCTATTGTAGAATCCTGGCAAAGGCCCTGCCATGGATCTTGTCTGTCCTGTGTTATGTGATCCTGGGAAAGTCATTTCATCACTCTGAGCTGCAAGTGTGAGCACAGTGAGGATAAAAATGATTAGTTCATGGGATTTATATGAAGATGATAGACATGTGTATTTCGAATGCCTGAATTATTAGCTATTCTTAACATTAGGAGTCTTTCCCCCCACTCCACAACTTTCTCACCCTGAAAATGCTCTAGAAAGTTTGTCAACACACCTGCTAATCAGCAATGTGAACCAGCCAGTCCGGCCTCTTCAGAGGGTCAGAGCTTTCTCTGCATTCCAGTCACCTATGCCATGGGGACAGGAAGCTCAACTTCCCATCACTACCCAAGTCTTATCAGGGAAACAGAGAGCTCTTGTTACCAAGGGGTCCGCAGGTAGAATCAGGGCTTTGCCGACAGAAACCAGAGGTTTCCTTGTCTCCTCCTAGAGACCAGCAGAATTCTGAGCTTTCATCTAACTAATCCTTAGTTGGGAGTAATATCCTTCATGCCAACATTGGAGTCTGTCCCTTTCCTCAGCAGACTGAGGGGCTTTCTCCCCCAGGCCCTCGTCCTCCAGGGGTTGCCAGACTAGCCAGAAGTTTTCTTTCATTCAGTCCCGTGGGTCCCTGAAGCCCTTGAGGCAAATGAAGCACAAACCAACCCTCTAGGAAAAACTGGTGGCGGTGTTCAGTTGCTATATCATGTCCAGCTCTTTGTGGCCCCACGGACTGTAGCCTACCAGGCTCCTCTGTCCATGGGATTTCCCAGGCAAGAACACTGGAGTGGATTCCCACTTCCTTCTCTGGGGATCTTCCCGACCCAGGGATCGGACCTGCATCTGCTGCATTAGCAGGAGGGTCCTTTACCTCTGAACCACCAGGAAAAACCATGGGTAACACAAACTAATATGTAGTCCTTTGGACAGAAAGAACAGTCCAGAAGTCCCTCAATTCTTGCTTGGTATGAGTGTTAGCTGTGATTCAGACTAAAACATCAGAGAGCCAAGTGGACAGGAGTAGACAGCGGGCAGATAAGATAGAGAAACCTTTCATCTGTGTAGCACTGCACAGTTCCCAGGACAACATCCACTTCTGTTTCATCCCAGAGCAGCCCTGTGGGCAGGTCAGGCACCTTGCCCAAGGGCACCTCACATAGCCAGTGGCCCAGGAGTTCTGGCATTGACCTCCATGCCCTGCCTCTACAGCAATGCGGCATTCGGGTAGAATGGGGATGAGCAGGGCAGGCAGAGGGGCCTCAAAAGCCACATGATTGACTCTGAGTTTCAATAACAAATTACCGGAACATCAAGCCCTTTGTGCTACAGCACACCTGGAAAGTCACACTGAATGGGGAGCTTTTCTATGTGAAATCAAACCGTGTTCTCTGCACATCAGCATTGCCAGCACAAAGATTCGTCGATGGCACAAACAAACCTGAATCACTGGTGAATGGGGGAAATTTCAAGCATAAATCCCATGTCTCCTGCTCGCAGGCTTGGCATAATTGAAAGACATTTGCTCTCAAAGAGGAGATAACTAAGACATGAAGTCACTTTTAAAGAAAAGTCTCAGGAATCTCTTTATCTTGTCCCTCGGTCCTTGGTGGAGCCACAGTCACAAAGATATTTAAATTAGCCTTATTTATATCTTTCTGAAGACAGTTTCTCCAAGCGGCAGAAACTCCAGCCTAGTAAATGACAGTCTGAGGGAGGGGGGGACGTCTGGGGGAGGTCTTTGACAACAGCAAGGAAAGTTGGGGGCGTCTTTTGATAGGGAACCCAGGGAGGGGTGAGGAGTAAGAAGGTATCCAAAGGGCTTTTATTGAACGTTTACAAGCTAATGGATGCATTTAATGGGAACAGCGTTGGATGTCAATGCACTGTAATGATCATGTAAGCTGTTTGGCTAGATTTGTGAGGCTTTCCAGGAGGAAAGAGGGAAGGACCTGCCTGAGCACTTAATCACGCTGTGTGTAGCCAAACTTCATTTAAAATTTCACTGTGTTCCCTATACTGTGCCAAGGGAGGGTGTCACATGTTTCAGGGAATCACTTGTCACCAAATCCAGAGACACAGTCATTTCCCCCATATTTTGAGCCTCTATTTCTGGTGGCAGGTGTTAAGACAGACTCTAATTGAATAGTATCAGTGGCAACTTTCACATCTGGCCCTGTTCCAAGCATTCCCAGAACATAGAGATGTGCCTAGTTCCACTCTGTTGATGGGAAAACTGAGGCCCAGAATGATTAGAGACTTGCCCAAAGCAGTCATAGAGACAGAAGGTGGGACATTTAAACCTTTTTCTGTTTTTTTAATTGATGTAATATCTGATTTACAATATTAGTTGCAGGTATACAACATAATGATTCAATATTTTATAGATTATACTCCATTTATGGAGAAGGCAATGGCAACCCACTCCAGTACTCTTGCCTGGAAAATCCCATGGATGGAGAAGCCTGGTGGGCTGCAGTCCATGGGGTCACTAGGAGTCGGGACATGACTTAGTGAGTAAACAATAACAATGCAACAGATAGCAACACTCTTGGCTATGATGGTGATGGTAGAATTGATTGCATAAGCCAAGCTGATGACTTTGAGGCTTTAGATGATGATATCCTAGATGAATATTCT
>NW_011494606.1:2299523-2306736 GCF_000754665.1 Bison bison bison
TGGAAAATCCCATGGATGGAGAAGCCTGGTGGGCTGCAGTCCATGGGGTCACTAGGAGTCGGACATGACTGAGCGACTTCACTTTCACTTTTCACTTTCATGCACTGGAGAAGGAAATGGCAACCCACTCCAGTGTTCTTGCCTGGAGAATCCCAGGGATGGGGGAGCCTGGCGGGCTGCCGTCTCTGGGGTCACACAGAGTTGGACACGACTGAAATGACTTAGCAGCAGCAGAGTACTCTGTTTAAGGGCTTCCCTGGTGGCTCAATGGTAAAGAAGAATCCGCCTGTCAGTGCAGGAGATGTAGGTTCAATCCCTGGGTTGGGAAGATACCCTGATGAAGGAAATGGCAACCCACTCTAGTAATCTTGCCTGGGAAATCCCATGGACAGAGGTGCCTGGCGGGCTACAATCCGTGGGGTCATAAACAGTCCGACAAGACTGAGCAACAACAATATTCCATTTAAAGTCATTATAAAATATTGGCTGTATTTGCTGTGCTGTGCAAGAACCTTGTCTTTAACTCCATAGTTCATCGTTTTCACCAACAAACCCAGAGTGGATCCCTAGAGAAGAGGGGGTCGGCTGCCTTTGTCCTTCCTAAGACCACCCTCTGTCCGAGCTCCTCGTTGTTAGCTGTGCCGGCCTGGGTGGCTGCTGGACAGAAACCACTGCTCTGCGTACCTTCAGCGAACGCCCCACAGTGTGTGCCCCCAGTTTTGACCCATTCTATGTGTGGGATGCTTTTGAACTGTGGTGTTGGAGAAGACTCTTGAGAGTCCCTTGGACTGCAAGGAGATCCAACCAGCCCATTCTGAAGGAGATCAGCCCTGGGATTTCTTTGGAAGGAATGATGCTAAAGCTGAAGCTCCAGTACTTTGGCCACCTCATGGGAAGAGCTGACTCATTGGAAAAGACTCTGATGCTGGGAGGGATTGGGGGCAGGAGGAGAAGGGGACAACAGAGGATGAGATGGCTGGATGGCATCACTGACTCGATGGACAAGAGTCTGGGTGAAGTCCGGAATTAGTGATGGACAGGGAGGCCTGGCGTGCTGTGATTCATGGGGTCCCAAAGAGTCAGACACGACTGAGCGATTGATCTGATCTGATCTGATGTGTGGGAAAACCGAGAGCCAGAAAGATGAAGTTAGACTTGCTGGATGACTGAGGAAAGCATTTCACACAGCCGGTCTGTGTTAACACTGGATTTGATCCGTGGCTACAGATGCTAACACCCTGCCTGTTTCCTCCCTCTATGTGGATTCTGGATGGGGAGAAACTCTTTTTATTATCTACATTGGACAGATGGTGAAACAGAATCCCGGGAGGTGAAGAGGCCCATTGTAGGGCTGTGAGATAATAGACATTTAACTAATGTGAAGGTTTATCAGTGGATACAGTACAAACGGGACTTCCCTGGTAGCTCAGCTGGTAAAGAATCCACCTGCAGTGCGGGAGACCTGGGTTCAATCCCTGGATTAGGAAGTTCCCCTCAAGGAGGGCAGGGCAACCCACTCCAGTATCCTTGCCTTAGAGGATCCCCATGGACAGAGGAGCCTGGTGGGCTACAGTCCATGGGGTTGCAAAGAGTCGGGCGCGACGACTGAGCAACTAAGCGCAGAACAGTACAAATGAACACCTGTGAGCACAGGCATAATCGCACGCGCGCATGCACACTCGCTTACTCCTCCAGGAGCTAAAGCAGGTAATTTACATAGTACACGTGGTGTCAGAAAAGGGGCACGCGTGTTTTGCTTTCCTTTTTTTCTTTCTTACTCCTTCCGCCTTTCTTACTCTTCTGTCTCTCAGCTGAGCTCTGAGGTAGTAAACACTTTCTTTCCAGTATTTGTGTTGGAATTTGAGCCCAAGTTGGCCTGGTGCAGCCCTATGCCAGTCTTCCAGACTGGATTGCATTCTCACCGGACTTTCCCCCCTTGCTATGAGCTCCTGTGAACTTTTTCCATCCCACGGGTGGCTTCCTATCAAAGTCATTCCTGGCCTCTTTGGGCCAACCTGACCTCACTCTCTCAAAGGTAGCGCTCAAATTTCCACCCAGAAGAAATTCTCCAAATGGGATTTCAAATTGATTTAAAATCCAGATTCCCCACGTGGAACCAATAGTATTACCCTCTGTCTGGTTTCACTCATGAGCTAAGTGTTACTGAAGGCTTGTGCTCCAATCCCAGTCTGGTTTTATTGAGAACATTCGCCAGCTGAAGGATTTCAAAGGAAAGCCAGTTATATCCTGGGACCCCTTGAACGTGTGGCTTGGCGCCCTCCCTCCAGCTAGCACTCAGAGCAAAGCTGGCCCGTGAGGTGGGGGCGAGGGGCGGGGGAAGGGGGGATAAGCAGTGGGAGGGAGAGGGAGAAAGACCACCACATCCCCTCCTCCTCTGAGGACAGAAGCCAGACAATCTCCACGAGGTGTGGGCTCCCTGACTAGAGGTTGAGGGGCCCAGCACCAGGGCTTGTGGCCCTTGGCCTGTGCACAGGGCGCCAGGCGCATCACCCGGCTCTGGGCAGGACAGGTCTGTCTCCACGAGGAGCCTGCCCTGCAGCCTTTGGCAGAGTTGAGGATGGGGACAGAGAAGACCAACCTCGTCTTTTTCTGAATAGAAGCATCTACTCCAAGAGTAAAAGTCAATAGGCCTTCCCTCTCATGAGAAAAGTTTTTTAAAATTATATATATTTATATACACACACACACCAGGAAATTAAGCCGGATGCTGAGGTCTAAGAGAGGAGCGGCATTCTCGGCCCTCTAAACATGTGCCTGTTTTTGTTGTTGTTTGGTTGCTAAGTCGTGTCTGACTCCTTTGCAACCCCATCGATTATAACCCACCAGGTTCCTCTTTCCATAGGATTTTCCAGGCAAGAATACTGGAGGGGTTCCCATTTCCTTCTCCACCCAGGGATTGAACTCACATCTCCTGCGTTGGTAGGTGGGTTCTTTGCCACTGAGCCACCTAGGAAGCCACGCTTTTTTAGTGGATGGGAAATAAAGGAGTATTGACTGAGATACCCAAGACAACACTTAACAGGCTCACTGTGATTACAACCAAGCAGGGAGATTTCTGGGCAAGAAAACAAGGGTGGACAGACACGAAGGACACGGTTTCAGAGCTGCCTGAGTGTCCCTCCATCTGAGGGTGCTCTTCCCAGGGCCTGTGGAGAAATGGGGGCCTCAACTCCACTTCTCAACTCCCCATCCCCCACCCTCTACAAAATGCTAGGAAATGGAAAATAATTTCCTGCCGACAGCTAAGAGGCCCTGTGCTGTCCAGTCCCACTTCCCAGAATCGGTCCTCGGCCCTCAACATCCCCCCAGTCCCGCCTCTCCCTGCAGCATTGCTCCAGGCCCCCATTACCCTGCACTGGAAGGAGAAGTCTCTGATGGCTTCTGTCCCACCTCTCTATCCCTACCCCAGCCAGTCCCGGCTCAGCACACGATGCCTGAAACGCTCCCAGGGTGGTGAAGTCACGTTAGGGTATAGCCTCTAGAAGGCAGGGCCTAAGTTCATATTTTTATTATTCTTGATGCCAAGGCCTGAGTTTGTTTAGACCGTCAATCATAGCCTGAGGAACTCTGTCGGTGGTATGCCTGAGTTATCCAGACACTTCCAAAGTTCCACTCTCTGACAACCTGCATCGTTACCCTCTGATACTATGATCCCCATTTAAGCGATGAGGGAACGAAAATTGGAGAGTCAAGACTTGCTCACAAGTGCTAGACGAGGAAGTGTCAGATCTGGGTCTCAAACCCAGGCTGCTAGCGAACATCAGTGTTATCCCCATCAGTAGCCTCCAGCCCGTCCAAGCACACACACCCTGGGTGAATTCAGATAGAATGCTCCATATCCACCTCTCCCTCCACGGCCCACTCTGGAGGAACAGGCACTCAGCCCAAGGAACAAATTTGGGGACAGTTATGAGCAGGTCTCCAGGATGGAGAGCCAGCGCCTAATAAACCTCCTCCTGGCCCGACGCTTGGGTGGAGCAGCTGGTCGCAGAGGCCAGGCCTGCCTCCCTCTCGGTCCCTTGCCGAGCTCTGGATACCTCTAGGCTTTTGTTGATGTCTAAAATTATTTCCAGAAAGAACTGTCTAAAGACTCCTAAAAGGGCAATAAAACTCTCTGACTTTTACATTTCCACAGGCTCAGGTGGGCTTTTGCGGGGTTCCTAGCAGCCCAGCTGCAGTCCAAGTCACAGAAAGCCAAGTGATTCTCACCCTGGAAGGCCTGGCTTGATAGGGAGGTGGCCCATGTCCCAGCACATAGGTTCCTCCTCGCTGGCCAGCCAGGCTGTCTGGGGCCTGATGGCAGAGGAGAATGCGGGTTTTGGAGACATCCTCTGGATAGATACAGGCAAAGCATCTACCTTGTGCCAAGAATGGTGACTGGAGACACAGTAAGGGGAACGACATTGAAACCCAGTGGGGAGTGGGGATGGGCAACAAGTTACCAGGCAATTCTAATTCAACAGGGATATAGGCAATGCTGCAGAAACAGAGGGAGCTGTCGGTCTGGGTGTCCTGGAAGGCTTCCTGCAGGAGGTGATGTCTGAGTGGACAGGACCAGAGACTTGAATATGCAAATACCTGGAGACCTGTCTCAACAATAGCTCCTACCTCCCAGGTTGGTTGCATGACCTTAGCCCAGTAACTTAGCCTCAGGTTGGCTTGACTTCTTATCTGTAAAGTGGGACTACTAAGAGGACCTATTTCATAGAGTTCTTGTGTGGACTGGGTTCTAGAATGCTTATGTCCTCCCCAAATTCATGTGTTGAAGCTCTAACCCCCATTGGGATCTGGAGATGGGACCTTTACGGAATAATTGTTGAGGTGAGATCTGTAGGGTAAAGCCCCTGTAATGGGATTAGTGCTCTTACAAGAAGACACATAGAGAACGCTCTCTCCTTCTCTCTCTCGCCTACCATGTGAGGGAAGACACAGCAAGAAGGCATTCCCCCACCCAGGAAGATAGTTCTCACCAGGAACTGAATCACCTGGCATGTTAATCTTAGATTTTCATCCTCCAGAACTGAGCGAAACTTCTCTGCTGTTTAGGACACAGAGTCCATGGTGTTTTGTTATAGCAACCAGAGCAGACCAAGACAGACTGCATGTAAAAAATAAAGTGTTTAGCCTATGCCTGGAAGCATAGGTATGTTCGGCTTCCTGGGTGGCTCAGCGGTATAGAATCCACCAGCCAATGCAGGAGGCATTTGATCCGTCGGTTGGGAAGGTCCCCTGGAGAAGGAAATGGCAACTCCATTTCCTCCAGTATTCTTGCCTGCGAAATCCCTCAGACAGAGGAGCTTGGCGAGCTATAGTCCGTGCAGTGGCAGAGTCGGATATAACTTAGAGACTAAACAACAATAGGTATGTTAACATAATAAAGGGGCAGAAATCACTGGGAAAGAGCTTCTGGCATGGAGGCTGTGACCAGGCAGCCTGTATTCAAACCTAGCACTGCAGCTTGAGCTGTGAGTCCAGTGAAAATCTTCTTAACCTCTCTGTGTCTCAGTTTGCTTACCTGTCGGGGCCGGGGGAGTGTGTGTGAAAATATTTCTGTTTCCAGAACAGGTAAGCAGTAATATTCAGCTGCTGTATACAACAATGCAGCCTATGAAAGTGTGTGAAAGGGTTAGCCTCTCAGTTGTGTCTGTCTCTGCAACCCCATGGACTGTAGCCAGCCAAGCTCCTCTGCCCATGGAATTCTCCAGGCATGAATACTAGAGTGGGTTGCCATTCATTTCCTTCATTCCCTGGCAATGCAGCCAGGCTTATGGCTAAAACATTGAAATATTTCCATACCAACTCATCTCCCTGAGGGCCTCCCAGGACCCTCCCAGACGTTCCCTACAATCTTGCAACTAAGTTCATAACCAGCACCAGCAGCCTGCTCTTCTAAGTTAGTTCATCAGTAAATTAAAAAGGGTTCCCAAAATGCTTTGATAGGTGACGTCATCGTTATTGGAGTAAAACCTGCCTTTACTCATCCATCCATTCATTCAATAAATATTTATTGACTGTCTCCAAATGTCGCACCTGTCAGGACCTGGGGATCTAAAGAGAAATAAGGCCTCGTCTGTGTCCTCAGGAGACCTACAGTGTAGCAGGAAAAAAAATCAGAGAGTTAAAAGGCTGTGTAAGGGGATGCCCAGGGCCCTGTGGGGGACATCTGGGAGGGTCCTGGGAGGCCCTCAGGGAGATGAGGAACTTTCCGAGCTGGTATGGAAATATTTCTAACAAGGTGATCGAGTCCAAGGACAAGCCCGGCCCCTGCATTAAGGTGGGACACTTTTTGGTCCAGCAGTGGTTTTTCTACCTGATACCTGCCCTCTCCATATAGGCTTGCCAGATTCAGCAAATAAAAATTCAGGCCACTCTGTGAAATAATTTCAGATAAATAATGAAATGAATTTTTTGGTGTTATAAGCCTGTCTCAAAATATTGTGTGGGACATGTGCTGAAAAATGGTCGTAGGTGCTTATCTGAACTCTAGATTTAAGTGAGCATGCCATCATTTGTCAGAGAAGGCAATGGCACCCCACTTCAGTACTCTTGCCTGGAAAATCCCATGGATGGAGGAGCCTGGTGGGTTACAGTCCATGGGGTCGCTAAGAGTCGGACACAACTGAGCGACTTCACTTTCACTTTTCACTTTCATGCATTGGAGAAGGAAATGGCAACCCACTCCAGTGTTCTTGCCTGGAGAATCCCAGGGACTGGGGAGCCTGGTGGGCTGCCGTCTATGGGGTCGCACAGAGTCGGACACGACTGAAGCAACTTAGCAGCAGCAGCCATCATTTGTTGGGTTGACCAAAAAGTTCTTTTTTCCCCATTACGTCTTATGAAAAAATCCCAACTAACTTATTGGCCAGCCCAATATGTGGTAACCCCATTCCTAGGTCAAGTTATTATAACCAGTGCTCCATTAACTGTCAAATGGGACCCTGACACTTATGCCTGAAAGACCATCTCAGACACAGCTTGATTTCCTAGAGAGAATAAGAAAAGGACAGAACAGAAGGACATGAGAGTGGAGGGGCCCAAAAGGAGGTGGGCAGAAAATGGGGGTGCCCCAGGAAAAGGGGGAGGAAGAAAACGACGGGCAGCAGGAGAGCGGAGCTTCTCTGCAGCTGCCCCACCCTCCCCGGCGCCGCCCCTCCTCCGCCCCAGCGATGTGGATGTGCCTGGAGGGAGGTGC
>NW_011494606.1:2306836-2318844 GCF_000754665.1 Bison bison bison
TCTGAAATGTCAGCAGAAATAAACCTGGCTAATCCTCTGCGATGGCCCGTCACATTAATATCCCTGAAATTCCAAGCGGATTAAAATAACCACAAGCATGACACCATTTGGAAGGCCGGGGATTTACTTGGAAGCGGTGCCCCACTGGCGAGCATTCCTCTAATTGCTGCTTCGTATAAATAGAGTGTTCTTTAATATCGCCACCAGCCCCGGCTGACAGATTTAGAAGGGAGCTGTCGAAGTCATCAGAGCCCAGGCCACGGTAAACCGAGGCTCCATTCAGGCTGTAAATGGGATTCTCGCGGGCCGATCAATCTTACCAAAGCCGCCAGCGTTGCCTGTTGATCTGTGAGGTCCTGAGAGGCTACAGCTTCCCAGAAATGTGCTTGCATCTGTCAGAATTATAAGCAGCTGGCAGCTGACACAAAGGTCAAATTTGCTGCTAGTGTGGAAATAGAAGCTCCCCAGTACACGAAATGCTACTTAGCAGTAGATCAATTGCAGGCGGGTCATTAAGGGAGGATGGGGTGTGTGTGTGTGTGTATGTTACAACCTCGGTTGCCCAGAACCCACTTCATCTGTAGGTCCATGCTGGGTACAAAAGCAGGTGCTCAGATGAATAAAATTAAATAACAATTAGTTCACAGCAAGATTTTTAGCATCATTATCATCAGGGAGTTTTCACTCTGTCATCTAACAAGTAGCTGGCGCTTCCGCTGACTTAGGCATTGTTCTCAGCATGCTGTAGAGACTTGGCTAGGACCTCTCTTATTAAAGGGCTGTGTGGCCTTGGATGTCTTATTTCTTGGCTTTGCTGAGTCTCAAGTTTGTTATCTTTAAAATGGGTATGAGAGATCTTCCTGCTGGTCCAGTGCTTAAAATTCTGGGCTTCCAATGCAGGGATGCAGAGGCCAAGGGTTCAATCCCTGGTCAAGGAACTAAGATCCCACATCGTTCATGGTCTGGCCAAAAAAAAACTAAAATGGGAGGATAATTTCTACTTTAGAGAGTATTGAGTAGAATTGATAAAACTAGGTCCCTAAAGAGCTGGCACAGGTCATGCCCAAGTGTGTTAACAGTAACTCGTGTCAAATGATTACCTAGGAAAATGGCAGAGGAGGCAGGGGAGCCAGGAAAGGACAGGCCCAGATGCAGACTTGGTTACACCCTGAGAAGCAATTCAAGGTGTGGATCCCAGTGTCCCAAGCCTTGGGAACTCAGGCTCTGTCCAGGGGAAAGATCTAATTTGGGGGAGGGTTTCACTGCAAAGGCAGTTTCCAGGGCCCATGAATGCTTGACCTTCCATTTGACCCAAACCCATCCCCAGTCAAGAGTGGGCCCCAGGACTTGCCTGGTGGTCCAGTGGTTAAGAATCTGCCTGCCAATGTAGGGGACACAAGTTTGATCCCCGGTCCAGGAAGGTTCGGCATGCTGCAGAGCAACTAAGCCCGTGCACCGCAACTACTGTGCCCAAGCGCTGCGACTACCGAAGCCCACACCCCTAGAGCCTGTGCTCGCAAAAGGAGAAGCCGCGGCCCTTGTAGGACAACTAGAGAGCAGCCCCAGCTCACTGCAACTAGAGAAAGCCAGTACACAGCAAAAAGACCCAGGGCAGCCAAGAAGAAATAAACTAAAAATGTTTCATAAAGTGAGCCCCAGGGAGGTGGGACTTGCCTACCCAAGGAGAGGGCTGGTGAGATGCAGAGCCCAGTGCCTCCTGCAGCCACAGACTCAGGGCCAGGGCAGAGCCTCAGGGAGTCCAGGCGCTCTTGGTCTTCTGGACTTCATTCTGGTCTGTCGCGTCAACCAAAAGACTTCTTAGATTTCCAACAAATCTGGAGTCCAGCCCCTGTAGGGAATTGGGTCTGGGGTAAGCCAAGCTGTTCTTGGATGTGTTGACTCATAACACTGTATCAGACGCCTAGGCAAGAATCAGCTTTTGGCCTTGTAACCAAATTCCACCCAAATCCCACCCCAATTCCAGTTCACTGAAAATCTGTCTAAACGAGGTGACTTCTGTAAGAGCCAGGGATTTATTCCACTCCAGCTGTTGGCACATCCCTCCCAGTGATGATTCCTGTGTCTGCACCGCACGTTACAAGCTTAGAAGTCCTCTTGTGTCCTGTGGCTCTTTCAAGTCTCACTCACATCAGCCTTTGGCAGCTGGTCCAAACGTAAAGACCTTGAGCTTTGCATCCCTCAGACTCAGGATTGCACCCTTGTCTGCTCATCTCAGCAGTCTGTCAGTTGTAAGGCTCACTTTTCACACATTTTAACATCTCTGACGTTAGAATGATCTTAGGATCTACGACCCCTTGCAGTTATAACTGTCAGCTCTTTTTCTTTCTTTCTATAAGATCATGGTGTGTCTTACCATCAGTGAAGTCCTAGATTCGATGAATTAAGTGTCTGGCCTTTGGCAAGTCCCTCCTCTGTGCATCTACTTTCAGCATCTCTAAACTGGCAGGGCTGTTGTGAAAATGAAACAAGAGGCTCATGGAAAGACACTTGCCTGTGGCAGTCACAGGAAGCCTGAGAGCTGGACTGCTGTGAGCAGCAAAGCAACTTTACAGATGAGGAAACCGAGCCCCAAGGGAAGGCCCAGTCACAGGCAGATATTTGGGGTTCTCACAGTACAGTTGACCCTTGAACAACGTGGGTTTCAACTGCACTGCTCCACTTAGACTCAAATTTTTTTCAATAAATGCTTAGTCGTTCCTCCCTATCCTGGGGTGCAAAACTGTGTATTCAGAGGGCAAACTATGAGGACCTTGAGCATCGGAGGATTTTGGTACCCACAGGGGTCCTGGGGCCAACCCCCCGCAGATACCAAAGGTGAGTGTCTTCTCATCAGCATCATCGCACCAGTGTTTAGCCCACCAGGAAGAGTGACTCGTGGAGTGTTCGGCCCAGGAGGCTGGGCTGAATGAGGGGCCTGGTCTGCTCCTGGACACTCAGCCGCTGGTGCGCTGTGGGTGGGACTCTCCAGCACAGCCCAAGAGGCAGCCACCAGGGTCAGCCCTATTTTATATGAAAAAATAAGTGCCAGCGTGTTATCCATCATTTTAATCCAGAATATGGGTAAGGAAAAACCAGCATCACATAGTGTGTGGGAATAATTCAAAAAAAGAGACGCTTAAAACATTTATTTGTTAAAATATCGTGGATTAGTTTTAACTGTATTATATTAGAATTCATTTCATAGGCCACAAATTCAAATGCGAAATAAAGAAAAGCTTATTTCCCCATTGACCTCCCCCGCCATTCTACTTTTGGCAGAATCTCCATTTTAGCTGCCTCAGGGGCCCCCCTTCTCGTTTTCTAGATGTGGCACGCGACTGGGGTCAGGAAACAGGTATCAGACCAGCCGTGGAGCACGCCTGGCTCTCTGTGGTCGCCTGTCCACATCAGCCTCTGCTGAGCAGGGCCTTGGTCCCTCGTGGACACCCACACGGGCTGGTGAGGAGTCCTCGTTTCTGCCACTCTGGTGCTGGTGGTCCGTGCCTGCTCCTGATGGCACATCTCTTCTCCAAGCATGAGGCCCTCGGGGCCATCAGCAAAGGCATCCTGCCGCCCCATCCCAATGAGACGCAAGCTTGTGATGTAGCCTGGGCCCTCAGGCTGGTCCCTTGCTGAATGCTGATGCTTTTCTCTGAAGCTTCCAGTCCCCCAACTTGTCTCAGGGAGTGGGGCGCCTGTCCCCTCTGTTCTCATAGCCCCCAAACTATTGAGTATCCTATTTCCCCCTCAACTCTCAGGTCTGGGGACATGAAGTGTCTGGCAGGACCGTTCCCAGCCAGAATTCCATGTCAGCATCTAAGTCTGTCTTTCTGAAACCCCCTTCTGGGTAAGTGGGATAAAAAAAAAAAAAAAAGGTTAACTTAACCACACCCTCGTCCTCCCGAGCTGTGCACACTTAGGGTCTAGATACTCCAAAGGAAAGACTTTGAGACCTCCCCAAACTATTTCCTCTGCCATGAAATTCAAAATCTACGTGATTGCTTGTTCTTCTGTTTCTGCCATGACGACTGTATCATGAGGTTGGGAGTAAAGACCAAGGAAAGTGTAGGAGACAACCGAGGAAGAACAGTCCAGTGAATTTTTAAGTGATTTCAAACTTTTATCCTACCATGGCAGGTAGAGGTTCACCAAGGTCCATGTTGTTCATTAAATCCGGATTTGAAATATTTACGGGACACATGACTGAATCATGTGAACTGGAAACGAGGAGATGGGGTATGTAACCTCGCTCTGCCCTGAGCCAAACGCCTGGGCTGCTTTCCTCTGCCAGTCATGGGGAAAGACAGGCTCCAGGCTTCAGCTGAAGAAGCCAAGCCAGCCAGACACGTGTTCTCCCAGACCTTACAGCTGAGGAGGGCACACGGCCTGTGCTGAGTCAACCGGCTGCTCCCCCCAAGGGTGACACGGAGCTGTGGGTTGGTTTCTAACGCATCCTGGCTCTAGCTGAAGCTGCCTGACCCAACTTCGGGTCATACCTGGCCACGGGCTCAGCAACCCACTTGCTCCTGCCTATTTTGTGAACGTGGCTCTCCAAGCTTCCAGTGGGTGGGCAGGCTCCCTAATAGTACACCCATCGAATCGCCTCCTCCCGGCTTATCCAGCATCAGCATCAGTGGTGTACAGCCGAGAACTCTGGTGACAAGGAGTAACTCAGCCCCTTTCTATGAACCTCAGTGGCTGTGTCTATAATGTGAGGTGTCTAAGTCAGAGGAAATCCAAGATCTTTGCCGTCTATCCTATTATTTTAATGCTCTGGGGCCGAATGACCCCATCTACCTGGCTGGTCCACACATCCATGCCCCAAACTCCACCACGCTCTAGATGGCCCCTGTCCACATTTCAGGGAGTAGTCCTTCTGCACAGTTGGCCTTACACCTCATTCCATCCAGCCTGTGGGTGATGCCCACCCCCCAAATGAGTCCTGGAATCCTTCAATCAGCCAGGTTCCTTCACTGAAAGACCTCTCAGAGACTTTAATACACTGGTGTACATTGTGATTCTCCAACACAGGACTAGGGTGCTCATAAATTAGCTCCCAAAGGAATATTGCTGCAAACACGTTTCCTTGATGCCCATTATAAGAACTAGATGACAAGGGAACTCACATTGAGAAAACTCAATGCCAGGTGTCACTTAAGGAAAGACTATAATACTGCATGATTTCCAAAACTCCCTCTCTCTCACGCACACACAGGAATTCCCCGGCTCAGCCTGACTCCATCTGAACTTCTTTTTTACTGCCGTCGCTCTGCTTCCTGGAAGTACAGACATAAGCAGCAGTGAGTGCCTGCAGTCGGAGTTGTGTGCCTGAGGCAACAGTCAGCGGTGACTCAAGGTTTGGGGTTTCCATGCTCCATGGCTCATTTGTCCTCTGTGCCACTCAGGATGCAGCAAGTGCAAAAACACATGTGCTTTCTTGAGCTCTGGGCACTCAGCTGGGCTGTGGGCAGTGTGCCGCCACCCACCTTGCCCAAACCCTAACGTGGGAGACCAGGTAGGGCTGGTGTGGCTACCGAGCCTTGCAGATGGCCCTGGCTTGGCCCCCAAGGCTCCTAGGGGCCTCCCTGACTTCCACCCCAAGGCCATAGACAGCCCCACACGTACCACACTCCCTCCAAGTGTGCGACAGAACTGCCATTCAAGAAGGGTTCAAAACCACTTGAAGTCCTTTCTATTTTCAACTTGAGCCTTCTCTGGAGAGAACAGCTGCTTTAAGTTTGCTTCTCACTGTGTGAAGAAGGATTTCCTCGTCCAACTTTAAGGGGAACTCCTCAAAGGTCTGCTACGGGGCTGGGTGGGAGGCCTGCCTCCAGCCCTCCAGGAGTGCCTGACAGTGACCCATGGCTTCCGCAGGGCCTGAGAACTGGCTCCTTCAGCCTCTTGCCTTTCCAAACTGAAGTATTTAATATAGTATTTCCTGAAGGTTTTCTTTCTTTGTTTGTTCTTTATTCACAAAACATCCTTGTTACAAAAAAGTAGGAAAATGAAATAAAATATATGAAGAGATGAATAACTCATGATCTTGCCACCCAAAGATAATACAGTAAACATTCGGGAACATATCCAGGTGGTACAGTAGTGAAGAATCCATTTGCTAATGCAGGAGACACAGGAGATGCAGGTTTGATCCCTGGGTCAGGAAGATCCCCTGGAGAAGGAAATGGCCAGCATTCTTGCCTGGAGAATCCCATGGATAGAGGAGCCTGGTGGGCTACTGTCCCTAGGGTTGCAAAGAGTTGGACATGACTGAGTGAGCAGTCACACATACCTCCTTATATTTGGTCTTTTCTTTCCTAATCCTGTGGTCACACTTGTGTAAATGAGGACTCATTCTACCTCAAGTGACAGATAATCTCATTCAAATGGTTTAAAACATAAAATAATTCATTGGTTCTCACTGATAAAGAGCTAAGAGCAGATCTAGCTTCAGACAAAGCTGGATCAGAAGCTCCTCATTGCTCTCAGGATTATAGCCCCTCTCTAGTCCTGAGTTTCATTCTCAGGCTGCAGAATGCCATCCGGGGCTTAGCTCACAAGCCTTCAGGTTCAAGTCTAGAAGGGAAACTTGAGCATCCTTTCCAGGAGTTTACACAAAAGTCCTGAACCTCATTTTGATTGTGCCATCCCCTGGTCAATGCCCACCTCTAAGCCAGTTACTGTGACTGTGGAATGTGAAGTACCAATTAACTGAGGTTGAGGTCAGAGGCTCTGCCTCCAGAGGCCTACCCAGGAGACCTGGGCTAAGACAGGATTAGTGCCAAGTGAAAACTCAGCTGTTGTAAGATGAAGAAATCAATGAAGGGAGGTGGGGGATTAAGCAGTAAGTGTGCCCTGAAAGTTGAATATGAGGCATCTAGCTCAAAATCGTGAGTGGCTCACCAGTCAGCCTTTAGAACTTCTCACCTAGCATGTCTAGGAGAATTCCCACTAATGTCTCTTAACCTACCTAGAACGCCCTCCATCAAGCACAGAAGGGCCCACTGGGAAGATATGGGAAGACTCTTCACACCCTGCCTCTCCTGAGTCCTGTCTCACTGACCCAGGGTTGGACCCATCACAAATTTGCCAGCTACCCTTCTCCATATCTTAAGAGCTATTCTTTGAAGAGTTTTGTAACCTCTCCTCACAGCAGTGCCCTCTCTTTCTCTGTCATCATCTGTCCACAACCAGGCAAGCAAATGATAGAAAACAGAAAGTAGGGAGCAAGTGGGGAAATGCCTCCTGGGACATAGTCTTTTCACTGACAGCTAGACGTGGGGCCAGAGGGGAGAAGCCAGAACAGCCAGCGTGTGCTGGGGTTCCCTGCACCCCAACAGTAGCTTTGAGTGTCCAAGGGCCAGACAGGAGTGAAAGAATGCCAACCCAGCACAGCATGGATATGCCAGGAGTCAGGGGCTGAGCTGGGAGCCCTCAGACTGGTCTATGCCAACTGTAGATCTGAGAGGAACATGTGTTCCCATTCTCAGTGAGCTCAGAAGAGAAAACTTGATCTGCCTAAAAGAGGAGCAGAAAGCCTTAGGGAGAGAACATAGACTTCATTTTAAGATGAAATAATGAGGTAATAGGAAAAGGGAGACAGGCGAAAAGCAGAAGAATTATAAAACAACTAAAAACATAAGAGGTGAATTAAAAACCACTTTGGAAGAAGGTAATGAAAAATAAACTTGATGACCCAGAAAAACAAATCAGCAAAGTAGAGAAAGAACTTGGCCAGCTCTCCTGGGATGCAAGGGAAAAAAAATGGATAAAGAGATGACAGTTACGAGAGACAGACATGTAGGAGAGCTGAGGTACAAATGTTAGAGCTGATTGCTTGAGCAGACAACCAAACACAAACTTCCCCCACCCCCCCACCCCCCATGCAAACTTCTGGCAGGGTGAACCAAGAAGGAAGTTGGAGGTACCATGTTGAGAAGAGGCAGGGCATCTGACCATTGGTATGGTGGTGCCCAGTTATACAGAGAGCTGGCAATTACACAAGCTGAATTTTTGGCACTCTGGCTACACCAGAGCCTGCCGGCTCAGTTTCAGCCTTGTGAATTTCATGTCAATCTGCAGCATCACGGAGCTATGACGCACAGGGCATGGCTGCCTGGAGGATGCTTATGCCAGTGCAAGGTACCAGGAGTTCAAGGAAACTGGGTCACTGTAAGGACCCAGAGCAGGCTCATGGGGCCAAAAGGGAAGTGAGCAGGCAGCAAAGACAACTTTCTCATTCTGCAAAAGGGGACAATAGTACCAGGCAAGGAAGACTGGTGGCCTATGAAGAAAGAGCTTTGCTCAGTGGAGTTGCACATTCAGGACTTCTCTCGAAAATAAAGATCTGTCAGCCCAGAAACCCCAGCAGTTCTAATGAGGCTGGATTCAGCAAGCAGGTGAACTGCAGTGTTTGGGAGATGTAGAGGGTGGCTGCCACCTCAGCCTATCCCTTGTGTTCCCCAGAGCTCGGCCCCAGGATGGATTGTTCAAGAAAGTCTGCCCTGGATGCAGTGACCTCTGAGGCTCGGCTCCACCCCTGGAAACACACCTCCATGCCCCTGCTGGAGAAGGGGAGAAAATGCCGATTTTGCAGTCACAAATCTAAAGTTCTGACCTTGACATGCTTGGTGACCGTCCCTTAAGATCTTAGGGCAAGGTCTCCATGGGGGAGGAATCCCTCCAAACCTGGCCCCATCTCTCCATTTCCTTCGCAGAGTTCTGTGACATCAGACTGAGGCATTCAGTGGTAAAGTGCTCTGCAAAGAAGAAAGTGATCCAGTGATGGGGGTTTGTTGTTGTTCTTTTCAGTCACTCAGTCGTGTCTGACTCTGCGACCCCATGGACTGAAGCATGCCAGGCTTCTCTGTCCTTCACCATCCTTGGGGAGTTTGCTCAAACTCGTGTCCATTGACTCGGTGATGCCATCCAACCATCTCGTCCTCTGTCGTCCCCTTCTCCTCCCTTCAATCTTTCCCAGCATCAGGGTCTTTTCTAACGAGTTGGCTCTTCGCATCAGGTAGCCCAAGTATTGGAGCTTCAGCATCAGTCCTTCTAATGAATATTCAGGGTTGATTCCCTTTAGGATTGACTGGTTTGATCTCCTTGCAGTCCAAGGGCCTCTCAAGTCTTCTCCAACACCACTGTTCAAAAACATAAGTTCTTTGGCACTCAGCCTTCTTTATGGTCTAACTCTCACATCTATACATGACTACTGGAAAAAACCATACCTTTGACTAGATGGACCTTTGTCGGCAAAGTAATGTCTCTGCTTTTTAATGTGCTGTCTAGGTTTGTCATAGCTTTTCTTCCAAGGAATAAGTGTCTTTTAATTTCATGGCTGTAGTCACCATCTGCAGTGATTTTGGAGCCCAAGAAAATAAAGTGATGGGGGTTAGGAGGATTCTAAGGACATAGCAAGTGGAAAGAAAGAAAGATTATTTTAGAACAGGGATAGAGGAGGAGGGAGTAATGTCAGAAAGCCAGCATCTTACTTATAAGAAGAAAGGAAAAATTAAGTCTCAAAGGCTTCTTAGTGAGCAGGAAAGATTCCAGCAAGTCCTGACTCTGACACTAGCTCTGGGACCACCCCCAAGCCCTGTCTGTCCTGATCCGTGTGATATGTGTCGTCAGCTTTGAAGTGATGGCATGTGAGGTGCAGAAAGAAAATCTCAAAGTTTTATGTGTATGTATGTATGTATGTGTGTGTATATATATAAAATGAAGGAAAAAGGGCAATTTTCCATCAGTTTGAAAACGTGGCCTGTCGAAGGAGGTGAGACTAAAAACGGAGTCCTTCCCCTTTGGGTGTACACCTGCAGACATAGCCTATGCTCTGATTTCTTTTTCAATCCCAAGGACTATTTCTCTAGGCCAGAAGCAGTCCTTCAAGGGACACACAGCAGAACCAGACCTCACAAGAAAGGAGCCCAGCCCTGGAGGCAGAAGATTCAGGATCAAATGCCTTTTGCTGTGTGTGGCAACAGTGTGCCTGCCCTGGGCCTCAGTTCCCTCTTCTGTAAGATAGGCAGGGTGGATCAAAACATTCTCATCCCTCCCATCACCCTTCTTTAAAAAACAGAGCTTTGACATGTGCTCACTGCTGTGTTTAAAACAGATAACCAGCAAGGACCTACTGGACAGTACAGGGAACTCTGCTAAATATTATGTAATAACCTAAATGGGAAAAGAATCTGAAAAAGAATGTGTATGTATTAGTCATTCAGTTGTGTCTGACTCTTTGAGACCACCTGGACTGCAGCCTGCCAGGCTCCTCTGTCTATGGGATTTTCCTGGCAAGAATACTAGAGTGGGTTCCCATTTCCTTCTCCATGAAAAAAAAATTGAGGCATATATATGTGTAACTGAATTACTTTGCTGTATATCTGAAACTGACTACATTGTTGATCAACTATACTCCAGTATAAAATTAAAAGTTTTAAAAATAAAAATGGGATAACAGAGCTTTAGTGGAATAATTAGAGGAAGGAAATCTTCTGTCAAAAATATTTCAGTTGTTTTCTTTTTAGATATCCTGCACAAATATATTTAATATTTTATAAGTGCATAAATGTGGTCATATGCTTGTGTGCTCATCTTTTTTACTCTTCTTTGTTTTGCTTGGCTCCTGTCCTAACTCTGAAAGATCTTGTAGGACCTTTTTGTTCTGGTGATCTTATTTCTGAAGCTAGAAAAATTCCAAGGAAAGGGAAAACGGTGCCATGGGGCCACAGATACCGTGGTGATAAGCGATGAGTCAGGCTCCACGTGGGGTGTTTCCCGCTCCTCTGGGATCCTAATGAGTTTGCTTTTCTCCTGCCTGTCTAGCCTTTCCTGCCCCCACTCTGACCATCACCCCCATGCTAATTCCAAAGCAGGTCAGAACTCAGATCTGAAAGCCAGGTCATATCTGAGTTTGACCTCTGAATTCCCTGTCTTTCGTGGAAGTTGGGGACCAGAGAAACCACCAGAATCATTTGGTCCAGGCCTCTCTATCAAGGCAAGTAATCCATCCTCCCTGGAAAACAGCTACCTGTGGAAAGCTTGTCCCACCCAGCTTCCTGTAGGGAGTGGAGGTAGGTGCATGCCCAAGTTTTTCAGGCCAACTGGCTCATTTCTTTCCACCTTAGGACCCCCTGGAAGTTAGGATGCCCATATCTTGCCTCAACTCTTAGCCATCAGTTCAGCCAGGAGCTACTCCTACCAGGCAAGAGAAAGAAAGCAAAGCAAACCCCATGAAGTTCAGCTCAATGAACAAGCCATTCACAAAAGAAACAGAGTGACCAGGAACATGTGAACATATTTTACATCTTGGTAAAAAGCAAGGAAACCGAAATGAAACAGTGGTGCCCTTGGCACATACGAAAAGGGAAGAGGTACAACTCCGTGAGAACCAAGGGCAGTGGGTGCCCATCAAGAGCAGCAGACCCTCTGTGTGGGGAGGCCCGGGGTTAGGATGGGTGCAAGGCAAGCTCACAGCAGGCACTCACCTCTGGACCCATCAGTTCTACTGTCGGGTCCCTCTCAACCGAATAATAAAGAATGGATTCAAATATCTGAATTCAGGAATACTC
This sequence comes from Bison bison bison, assembly GCF_000754665.1. NCBI lineage: Eukaryota > Metazoa > Chordata > Mammalia > Artiodactyla > Bovidae > Bison > Bison bison. The sequence goes on from NW_011494606.1 coordinate 2,318,407, forward strand.
ATTGAAGTTATAAAGAACCTGCTTGTCCATCAAGAGGGGATTGGTTGGACTGATCACAGGACATCTGTGGAATTTTTTCAGAATCAAAGCAATACAAAGGTATCTGGTGGTGGTGCTGGGTGCCTGTTCCGCTCATGTCCAGCTCTCTGCAACCCCACGGGCTGTATAGCCCACCAGGCTCCTTTGTCCATGGAATTCTCCAGGCAAGAATACAGAAGTGGGTTGCAGTTTCTTTCTCCAGGGTGCCTTCCTGACCCAGGGATCAAACCTGTGTCTCTGATGTCTCCTGCACTGGCAGCCAGATTCTTTACCACTGAGCTTAGTTCACCATTTCATTGCAGGGAGAAAGAAGGGTGCTTCAGAAGGGAGGGAACTCAAGATACCTAAATCTGTCCAAATGGATGACCTCTCTGCCTTCTACACCCAGATGAAGGCAAG
>NW_011494606.1:2318944-2337339 GCF_000754665.1 Bison bison bison
CTCCCCTGCGTGGCTGACCCCACCCATTCAACTCCCCACCCCTCATTTTCTCTCTAGCTCAGTCCTCAGCCATTTCCAGTCCAGATCCAAGGTTTGACTTAGTTCATGGGAGAATTAAACACTCCAAGAAGCACCAAATGGGTTGGTGAGGGAGAGGAGTTGGACACAAATCTAAGGTAGATATTCCCAGAAGGATGGGGCAAGATGAATGATGAGTATACTTGTTATATGCTAAGAACGCATTATCTCATTGAATTCACATGAGGATTCTGTGAGAAAAAAATTAAACCTGGGGAAAATGAGATGCACAAAGGTTATAGAACTTACCTAAGGTCATGTAGCTAAATAGCTGTGGTCTTGGAATCTTGACCCCAGTCAGTCTGGCTCCAGAGCTTACCTGTGTACTTGGTCATGATGGCACAGGAGAAACTCACAAGAATTCAAAGTAGTCTGTTGGGCTGCCTCCTGCAGAAGAAGTTTCAGGTGGATAGAAACCAGCTGCCCGGGCAGCTATGAGTTCATTTCCATAGGGGCTGGAGGGTAGGGGGCTGGAGCCACCTCCTCTGATTCCTTCAAGGCTAGAGGACCGAGGCCTTTGGGTCCTAAGCCCTGTCACTCAGAAGTGAAGCACGCTGCAAGGGTAATGGCCACCATAGGTCCACGAATGGAGAAGGAATAGGTTAGGTCAGGAGTGGGGGTGTCAGATGCTGATGGTCAAAGCAAGACAGACACCCACCACCAAGTGAGAAGGCAAGGCAGCAACACACAGCCCTGGCCCCAGTGACTCTTGCCCCAGCAGGAAGCATCTCACGTCCCCTCTGCTGGATCAGAAGCTGGGCTCAGGCTGAAGCCTGTCCAGAGCTGCCTCGCAGAAGGAAGTGAGCCATGGCAAAAAGCCGTAGAAAATATTAGTAGTGACATTTATCAGGCAACTTGTGTGCCAGACTCAGCACTAGACATTCTACACAGGTTCACCCTTTTCACTTTTAATCCTCCAAACCACCCTGAGAGGTCTGAATAACTAGCGCCATTTTATAGAGAGGCAGTGAGAGCTGAAAGAGGGGCAGTGGCTCACCCAGGGCCGCTCAGCTTCTGTGCAGCAGATCGCATAGACCGAACTTGCAGCCTCTCACCAGGCAGCCTCTGTGGGAAGGAGATGGGGCACCCCTCCATCAGGCAGGCCCTCTTTTCCTTCCCTATTCTTACCACCTCCTACCGAGGCATTTCCACTACACTCTTGCTCTTGTTCGAAGGTCAGCCCACTTAGCTCCATGCCCCTGTTGGCAGCAGCCACCCTGCAAGCCTGAATGATGCCTTATTCGTCTGCTCTCACAACCGTGCTGTGAGATCAGGCAGGCCTGTTATCCCATTTTACTGTCACGAAACTGAGGCTCAGGGAAAACAAAATGGTTAAGTATCAACAACCCATCATCTGGGAAAGGATGGGACAGACCCAGACCTCTAAATCCAGTGTCCCTCTGGTACACCTCACGGCACCACCTGTCAACTCAGATATGTTTAGACCTCTGCAGACCTTCAAGCTTCTGTGGCTCACAATGGCCAACTTACAAGGACTGCCTGCCTCAGGGCTCTGGTGCCAAGACCTGCCAGGATTCTGCAGGTCTCTCTGTGGTCGTCCCCTGGCCAGGAGCCATCTTGCCCAGTTACTGAGCAGGGACTCTCTTCCTGAGGTGTCCCACGGCAGTGAAGATGCTGCAAAGCAGACCATGGAGTTGGTAGTGGGTGTGTGTGGCCCCCTGGGTGGCGAGTCCTTCTTCAGGGCTCCTGCAGCTCAGGAGGGCCTCTCTGATAGAAGGGTTCAAGGGGAAGACAGCTGTTCACCAGCACTGTGCCAGGCAGCCCCCCACGGTCCCGGAGAGCCGTGGTACCGAAACCACAGGAAGGATTCCCAAGAAACCACAAAGGCCTGCAACTGGAACATCCATCTCTTCTTCAAGAGTTTGGTTTCTGTTGTCTAATGTTTCTCCCCCTAGGAGACAGCACAGGTTCACTTGGAATTTGTCTCAATCCCATTTGACAAATGAGGAAACCGAGGCTCAGATAAATAGCAAGCTTCCCTGATGTTTCAATGGTTAAGAACCTGCCTGCCAATGCAGGGGATGTGGGCTCGATCCCTGGTCTTGGGTAGATCTAACATGCCATGAGGCAACAGGGCCTGGGAGCTACAACTACTGAAGCCTGTGTGCCTAGAGCCCTGCTCCCCAACTAGAGAAGCCACTGCAATGAGAAGCAACGAGAGCTCACTGCAACCAGAGCAAGCCCTCTCACAGCAATGACCCAGAGAAGCCAAAAATAAATAAATAAGTGAAGTAATAAATAGCCGGTTAGGAAAGAGCTGGAGTGAATACAGATGGCTGCCAAGTCCAGAGTGACCCCTTCTGCTGAGTGCCATGGCTCACATTGTCCTTCGACCCAGGCCTTATCTGGAAGTCTCCCTGGCACAGACTAGACAGAGAATTTGGCTCTGCACCCACCCTTGTGAACGCTTGATTTGTACACCATCAATTTTAACTCAGAGACTCAGACTTCTGGAAAGGGTGGGGTTGAGGGAATTCCAAGACATTTGATTGACCTGGAAGGAATTTCAGAAGACAGTATTGCCTCTTTCAACTCTACCCACAGACAAGAAGGTCTGCCTGAGTCAAAGACTTGCTCCATCTCACTAGGGTGGTTTGTCCCAAGCCCTGTCCCCCATTCCTTCTTTCCCTCTCTGCTCCCCCTCTCACACCCCGTCCTGAAGTTTCCAAGGGAGCAGGGAGGCCAAATTCCACAAGGTTTAAATCATAGTTCCATTTCACTCTGGTAATTGGCATTTTCAAAGAGTCACAGATTGTGAGAACTTGAAAGGACCTTATTGATGGATTTGACTGACTCCAACTTTTAATAGCTAAGGAAAATGAAGGCAGAGAGGGGAAGGGGGGTCACTGGGGTCAATCACTGGGTCAGCACAGAGTTTGAGCCAGAACCGGGAACCCGAGTCCCCTGGGCACCACCATTCCCACTTTCCACTCCGCATCACACGGTGCTGTCACTGGAACAATGCACAGGAAGCAAGGGGTTCAGGCACAAGCTGGGGACAAATCCACATGCCATCAGGGCCGCAAGGTCACGTCAGAGGAACAGGAGAGCCAGGACAAGTGGGGGAGGGGGTGACAGCCACACAGTCTGCTGTTCTGCCCGCTCAGGATTTCTGGACATTCTGACTTTAAGGACATCTATAAAATACAACTTTTAATGTGAAATATTCCCACTTTTAAATAGAGAAACAATTCAAGTTTGAAATGAAACACCCGAGACTAACTCACAACTGGCGATGGTGTCCAACTCCAGCTCCATTTAATAGCTGAGGAAACTGAGTCACAAAGAGACCACACACAGACCCAGGTCTGGCATGGCTGAGTCATTTCTGGGAATCCCACTTCCGGGTCACCTGTCCTCTCACCACTAATCTTGGGATGGCATTGCAATTACCTGGCCCCCGACCCTGACTTCTCCCAGGGGACTTTACCCTTGGCCCTCTATTATGTTTTCCCTGCGGCCCACATTTCCAAATCTCTGAGTATTTTTTCTCTCAACACGTCCCATTAAGACTCCAGAGTGAGCCAGAACATTCCGAGACCCATGGAGGCTGGGAAAGGCTGCAGACACCCTTGCCCTCTGCCAAGCCCTTCCCACATGCCATCCCCTGCCTCTGGACATTCTGCCCTCCGCAGCCCAGCTCAGAACAGCACAGCTGACGCTCCAGAAAAAAAATCTCATAACGCCAAATTAGGAACATGTCAGTGAAAGGGGAAAATGAGATCATGGCCACCCTGCCACCTTCCCCGGTTGGCTAAATCTGTCAGCAGGCCGTCAGTCGCCAAGTCTTCACTGACCCCTCCTGAGTGTCCAGTCCTGCGCCTGAGACCAGGGCATGGCGCAGTTACAGGAGGAGATGACACATAGCCTCAGAAAACTGGAGGAGAAAGTTGAGTGCTAAGATGAGCATTGCAGATAAGAAGGGTCTGCTGAGCTCCAAAACGGGGATGGCTAAAATAAACAATGGCACAGCCGACAGATGGGTCTGGAGCTATCTCGAAGAATAGATAGAATTTGTATAAATGGAGAGGAGGGGACATGCCAGGTGTCAGGCAGGCACAGAGGTGGGTGAGATGTGGTGGGTTGGAAGAACCTGGAGGCTCAGAGGCCCCAGCTGCCGCAGCTCTTGGATGAAATCCTTCATGGTTCTAAGCTCTGCTTCCTCATCCACAGATGGAGGCTTGGGCCAGATGAGCCCAACATGTTCTTTATTCTTGAGCCGAAAATCTGTGTTTAATTCTCCAAAACTCAGCTTACACCTGATCTATATACTCTTGGACTGAATGAATGAGTCATCGAATGATTTAACATAAACATCAACCCAATGAAAAATGTGTAAGAACAGATACTAAATAAGAAAATTTTGGATTTACAGTGTTTCAAGACATTTCCCCATCACCCTCTGTGGCTTCTCCACAACAACCAGAGAGGCAGATAGCATGGGTTTCATTAATCCCATTTTACAAGGAAGGAAACCAAGGCATGGAGTATGTTGGAAGGGGTCAGTGACTTATCTGAGGGGTGAGTTTGGGAAGGACCTGAGCCCTGTGGCTCTACTGTTCTGGGCTCGCTCTCTTAGGGGCCCGTCTGCCTACAGCGAGCATCCCGTAGTCCCACTACTGAGAATGGGGTCTGCAGTCAGCCCACTGGGCCTGTGCCTGGGTGGAAATTCTGGCTGATTCAGGAGGGTTGTGAGCAGCCCCTCTGCCCATGGGCCTGAGCCTCATACTCATAAATAGCACTTATCAGAATAAAGCTGAAATTTTGATCTCCCTCTGAGCGACCCTGCAGTCACCTCTCAACATGTCCTGAACTCAAGTGGGGCAAGAGAAAGGGGTGTTGTTTGTTGTTTCTCCAAAACCTCAAAAGAAATGTTAAGCAACTTAGATAATCGAAGACTGTACCTGGGGGTACCCTGGAGGTACCTTCATCCTCTTTCCAGCAGGAAGAACCCTATCAAAGAGGGATGGGAGGAGTGGGAGAAGTGGCCTGGTGGGCCAGAGACAGAAGATTATTCTCTGATCATGAAAGTCTGGGAGACTATAATGACTTAAAAGCCTATCAAATTCTATTCAGCAGGACTTACCAGAACCACCGATATGCTGGTGTGCATGGTGGATCTCCAAATAGAAATAGATAAACTGTGCATCAATTTCCAGACTTACTGGGGTACAGGGTTGTTTTTTTCTCATAGGTCAATATGAGGGTCCAGTGTTCCACCATTCCATATTTGGGGAAATATTGTTCCTCATAGACTCTTCCCCTCACTCCCAGGTCAAATTCATAACCAATCTCCTGCTGCCTGAATTTGGCTCTTCCCTGTGGCAAAGACTGTGGGATCTGTTCTCCCCATGGCCTTGGGAACATAACTAAAGACTGTTCCCTAGGCTGGAGGTGGGTGTGGCAATGGAAAAAAATTCTATCAATGAGATATGAGGGGAAGTGGTATATATAAGTTCTAGATCATGCCTGTCCTTAATGGAGATGGCATTTCCTCAACTTCCACTTTTCCTCTTTCTATAAACTGAACTCATGATGTGATGGCAGGTGCTATAGCAACTGTAATGGGCCGTATGATGAAAGTTGCTGATAGAGAAGGGCAGAGCAATAAGACAGATGGATCCTGGGTCTTCAAAACCATGAAACTGCTATATTTTAATCTGGTCTCTTAAGTTATTACTGCTACATGAGGGAGAAATAAATTGCCATTGTTACTTTGGCCTATAGCAGCTGAACTCATTAAATTTGTGTAACTACTTCTCATCATTCTTCAAAACCTGCTCAAAGGCCACTTCTCTCAGGAAGTATCCCCTGATTATATACCAATGACATCTTGCTTCACACACCGCATCATCCATCCAAGAATGCACTGCCTAGACCAAATCTTGATGCACTGAATTCAATTTTATTTAGTGTTATTTGTTCCAATATAGAGCATGGCACACATCAGGAAGCGTGGAAAGATGGCTATTGATTTGGGTTATGTGACCTTACCTGATTCACAGGTGGTTTGGCGTCTCTTTCATTGGCATAATACCTTCCAGATAGTTCTGTATGCCACTGCGGGGGGGGGGGGGGTCAGGTCACAGACCTCTGTTGCCAGCATTCACAGCATATGACACTCAACTGAGACCCAGAGATCCATGTTACCCAAAGAAACCAATGGGAAACAAGGCCAGCCAGGTGGGGTGTGGCAGGGACAGTCCCGGTGCCGAGCCCTTAAATATGACCTGATGTCAGAGGACTGTGTGACACGTAACCCAAGAAAGGTCCTGCTATAACTGGATTCTTCCGACATGGAAAAATGAGGCAGGCTGGCTGCCGCCACCACGAGGAGGTGACAAATGTCTGACCTCGGGTGTGAGGATGACCGATTCCATGCTGTCACAGGGAGAAATGCACACCTGTTCCCGCTGGAACACAGTCAACCCTGACCAGCCGCCCTCGGATAGACCAGCTGGAGCCCTGGAAAAAAAATGGATTGTGTTAGCTGTTACACAACGAAGCTGTTGAGCAGCTGCTCAGGATGGAATAGTCTGCCTCATCAAGTAGTGAGCTCTGTGGAACTAGGGGTAATCAAGCCAGATGACCCCTGGTGGGGATACTTTAAGGAGATTCTGGCCTCAGGTTTGGGAAGGGGATTACACTGGATGACTTGAGGCTTTATGATACTGTGGTTTTTCAAACTACGGTGTGAGTCTCCTCTCAAGTGACTTCATCTCAACATTTCTCCCTGGGAACTTACCATAGTGCCTGAAGTTCCACCCTTAGAGCGTTATTCATTGGAAGTAAGGCATCACAATTTCCTGAAGATGCCTGCTAAATAAAGGGATGTTACATAGTGTTACACTTGCTGATTCTGTGAACTTCTTTAGCAGATCCTTCTCCCAGATGACTAGGGGCAATGGTTACCAAACCACTGGTCACCACAGCATGCGGCCCTTATCATTCAGAAGGCAATGTGCAGCAAGAGTGTGCTTGGGTATGGTTGTGATGAGAGAGCAGAGGGCACAGGAGGAGCTGAGAAAGCAGAAGTGGCTGAGTACACCATCAGAAACACTCATCCAATGCACAGCTTGACCCACAGTGACCCCTCCTGCTCCAACAGCCCAGCTTCTGTAAGGCACCTTACTCTTCTCAAAGGAAGGCCAGGACCAGGAGTCCGGAGCCCTGGCCACTGCGGCTGGCTGGCTGCTCCCTGGCAGTGGGCCTCAGAAATGTCTCTGCTTCTCCCTGCAGAGCCCAGCTCCCGCCAATGCCAAATAAGAGGAGACACATACTGGTTTCCAAAGGTGTTTTCCCCGTGATGGGGTCTTGGGCCAGGGCCAAGGCACCAGGGCTGGCTTTGGGGCCACCCAAACCTAGTAAAACCCAACTCTGCTTTTCCTGAGTGGTGCAACATTAAGCAAGCTACATAGGCTTTACTGAGCCTTAGTCCCCACCTCTGAAAAATGGGAACAGCAATACTAGATCCAAGAATTAAGATGGTGAAATATGAAATTACTTCACATCAACAGGGTGGGTGATATCACTTATCCATCATGTCATTTTACTACTTAACACCTCAGTAAGAGAAGATAGGCTCCACCCATTAAAGGCAGCTGAGACTTGGATTCAGACTCAGCTGCTGCCAGCCTTTGCCCTTTTCCCAAAGAGCCAGCAGCTCTGAGCTCCTGCCAGCTCAGACCTTGGCCCTCTTACTTCCTTCTGGTGGCCCCATTCAGAAAAAGCCTGGGTGGCAATGGGGCTGTGCCTCTGGCTGCGGGCATGGGAAGCCTGGCCCCCTCCCAACATTCTCTAGCCTCACTGGTCATCCTCCCAGAGTGGCCTCCAGTGGCCAGGGTCTCTGCCCTCTGGGCCCATGGGAACCAGCCTGGGACCAGATGTCAATGTTTTCAACCCCACCCCTTCCTTTCCTCCACTGCCCCTCTGCTCAGTGGTGGGTAGTCAGGCAACTGTGGGCTTGAAAGCCTGCCCGGCCACTAACTGCCATGTGCCCTAGGGTGGTTCCTTAGGGGCTCTGTGCCTCAGTTTCCTCATCTGTAAAATGGACATGAGCAGCACCATTTCCCAGGGGCTCTGTGGAAATTTAAATGTGGAAGTCAGTGCCCAGCGCCTCACAGGCCCTCTACAAGCGGGAGTCGCCTGTTTATCCTTCCCGTCCACAGCTTACAGCATTGATTCCAGGAAGAAGCACTATCTTTTTCCCTAATTTTTCAAACCTAAGTGCATATTTTAAGAATAGGACCGCAGAGTCATGTGTACTTTTCACCTAGATTGACGAATTTAGCATTTCACCACTTTTGCTTTCTCTCTATTGATACACATCACGCTGTCTATTGCTGTGACTATTCTCTTTCCCCTTAACTACTTTAGTGTTTTCTAGAAACAATGATATTTTCTTATACATCTACATCAACAAACTAACGATGCAACAGAGGTGTAATGCTCTAATATGCAGCCTGCATCCAGATTTTGCCAATTGTACCTCTAATGTCCTTTAGAGAAATTTTTTTCTTCCTGGTCCATGATCCAATCCAGGATCAGGACTATGTATTTCCTGTTCGGTCTCCCTAGTCTGGAATAGTTCCTGCATTGTTCTGTGTCTTTCTTGCCCCTGGTACAGGAAGGTGGGGGGAGGAGGAGAGGGAGGGAGAAAGAGTAAAGAAAAACAAATCCATGAACAGGGGCTTGGTTAAATATGTTTCAGAACATTCATATGAAAGTTTTTTGACCAATAAAAATGAAGTTTTTGAATAACTAAAAATTTTCCAGTAACATAATATTCAGTGGGAGAAGACAAAAACAAGCTATTGATACAGTATGGTCTCAGTTTTATAGGGACACATACATGCAGAGCACAATATTGAAGGAAGTAACCCAAAGACGTTTACCTCAGTATAACTAGAATCACATGGGATTTAAAAATTTTAATGTTTATACTTTCCTATACTATTTATGTGTTTTACAAGGATATGTGTTATTTCTTATAATTAGCCATTTTAGAAATTGAAGGATAATATGAACACAATAGGGCTTCCCTGGTGATTCAGACGATAAAGAATCTGACTGCAATACAAGAGCCCCTAGTTCAATCCTTGGGTCGGGAAGATCTCTGGGAGAAGGGAATGGCAATTCTTCAGGAATTCTTGCCTGAAGAATTCCATGGACAGAAGAGCCTGGTGGACTTCAGTCCGTGGGGTCGCAAAGAGTCGGACACCACTGAGCAACTGACTCTTCCACTTTACTAACTTCTATAAACAAAATCAGAGGTACTCATCCTTCCTGGGAACATAGATCTTTTTGCCTTAGCAGGGGAGGCTATGGTAAGGACAGATCATGTATGGGAGATGGCAAAAGTATGGGATGGAAGCCAGGGTTTGGGGAGAGGGGGGATTAAGTGGGTTAGGGAGTAGGCTAATTACGGAGGGCTGGGCAGGGGCCATCTCTGACTTCTCTGCCACATAAGTGAATGTCTATAAATATTTGCTCCAGACCCTTACAGAGGAATTGTCAAAGATCTTGAAAAGAAGCCACTTTGCAGAAAAAGGATCACAGATGACTTTTAAACAGATGAAAAGATACCCAGCTTCAATTATAATCAAAGAAATGCAAAAGAAAAAAGCGCTATTTTTCACTTAGCAGGTTGGCAAAGATCACAACGTGTGCTGAGAACACAGGATGACTAGCCTGAAGGGAAGCGGGTTCTGCCCACCCTGCAGAGTGGTTTGTAGTATCTGTCAGAACTGAAAACACACGTGCCCTTTGATACGGTCACTCTGCTTCTAGGAATTAGTTCTCAGAAGTAATTGTGCATTGCTCATCTGCAAAAGGGGGTGTGCGAGGGTGTTTATTGTGGTGTTGCTTATCTTAGAAAAAGATTAGAAGTCACATTTTCAGTAGGGGTCTAATTAAATAAACCCTGGTGCCTTCATCTGCTGGAAGACTGTGCTAAAATACATTCATCTCAAAGACAGAGTTATAAGTGATAAAGTCAGGGTGAAGAACAAAGTTTACAATGTGCTATTTTTGTAAGAAAAAGCATGTACATTTATCATCTGATATTTATAGCATATTTCTGGTGTCCTTGGGGGTATCTGGGTATTTGAGGACCTAAATGGGAGTTAACATTCATTATTTACACTTTAATGTAGGTGCATGCGTGTGTGCTCATGTCATGTCCAGCTTTGCAACCCCATGTATTGTAGCTCCTCTGTCCATGGGATTTTCCAGGCAAGAATACTGGAGTGGGTTGCCATGCCCTCCTCCAGGAGATCTTCCCAACCCAGAGATCGAACCTGCATCTCTGCGTCTCCTACATTGGACCAATTCTTTACCAACTGCACCACCTTACTATTGGGTTATTTGATTGTGTTCACATGTTATAGTTTCAATTTCAATATATAATTTGAAAATAAAGACTTACCGAATTAGTAATTGGATTAAGAAGCCACAGCAAGGCATTTCGATGTGACAACAGGAGCCATAGGGAGCCATTGGTGGCTTTTGAGCAGGGGAGTAGAGCATAAGAGTGGTACTGAACAAGGGGGACCCAGAAGAATGGCAGAGTGGCAGGGAGAGGCTGAGAGTAGGGAGAGGAGCCTGATCAGCCAGACGAGCCCAAGGCACCAAAGTCCCCAGGCAGGCAGGCTGGACCCAGGGCATCTGGGATCAGGGATGGAGGAAGGGTTACTCCTTGAGTAGCCCGTCTCATCCTATTCAATCTGGATGTTTTCTGTCTGTTCCCATGCCCCCATTATACTCACAACTTTCCAGCTGATTTATGGAGTAATTCTCAGCTTTTCAGCAGTGCAGATATTTACTTTTAACTGTGGTCTCAAGTACCACTCTACTCTCACCTGCTGGGATAGATTCCCTCATCCTCTCCCTCCTGACACTCCCTGTGCTCCCATCAGGACCCAGCCTGCTCTTGTCCTTCATGCAGCCCTCACCTGAGTCTCACCTCTGAGCCCACACTGCTCTCCATCACACACACGGGGCTATCCCTCTTGCCTGACTCGGTCCTCCAGTGAGCTCTTAGGCCTGCTGTGAGATAGATTACACATGACCTTCTCCTTTATCCCAGCTCTGCTAGGCTCCCAAGGGATTGTGATGTGTCTTAAGCCTCAGGAAGAGGGTGGAGAGGATAGAGGGAAGCCAGGGTTTTAGGGAAAGAAAAAATTCTGGTCCTGTTTAATATACCTCAATAGGTGTACTTATTTTAATATCAAATGTTTTAAATTATTTACCAATGAGTAAAAATGAGTATTTTTAGAGATGCTCCAAACTGATACATTTATCCCATAGTCCAGGGTTTCTCAAACTTGGCACAATGGATATTTTTGGATGATTGTTCTTTGTTGTGGGGGTTGTCCTGTGCATTGTAGGAAGTAAATCAGTGTCCCTGGCCCCTACCTAGTAGACGCCAGCAGCACCACCTGCTCCAGTTGGGACAAACAAAAACACCTCCATGTTTTGCCAAATGTGCCCTGGAGACAAAATGGGCCTAGTGAGAACCACCCCTTATAGTTGCCATGTGTTGCCAACCACAGAAACGCATGCTGATGGGGGGAGGGCACGGTCTCCCTTTATTGGTCTTCACCTGAAGTCATAACGGGGAGTTTCTGACATTGTGGGGAAGGCAGGCAGCGGCTGGCAACGCGCCCTATAAACTGCAGCTCAGAGACGACCTCAGCTTTGCCACTTGCTCCCTCTCTGAACACTGACCCGGAAGCCTGGCCTGAACCACTTCCAAAACTCTGAGATTCCCAACCTACATCTAACTACATTCTTTAGGTTCTTTGGTTTTTCACCCTGAACTACCAACACTCTGCTTCTTAGACTCTTTTATTGTTAAGTCTACAAGGGCAATAAAAAGCCTCAAAGGGTTTCCGGGACATCAAAAACAAAGGAGAAGGGGAGACCTCCAACCTTTGTATTTTGTTACAAAAGTGAATTAGACACATATGGAATATGTTTCCTTCTAGCTGGGTGCTATTTTAAGATTTAGGAGAAGGTCCTTAAAATATTTCCCAGCCCTTTATGGCTGCCTGCGTTTTTAGAGGAACTGGCTGTCACATAGGAGTTGCAGTCACCAAGGCTGTAGCCCAGGATTCTGAGAGAGTTGGTAGTTGCTTGACGAGGAGCCCTGGTCATCATGACCCAGGACATCCAAGAAGATGGGTATTGCACCTTTGGACTGGAGTGGTCAGGGAGGGCTTTGAAAGAAAGAAGAGCATAGACATTTTTATAGTTCTCAACAGTCTCTGAACATTAGATACACTTTCAACTCTCAGGATCTTTGCTCAAGATTTTCTCTCTACCTGGAAAGCCCTATCTCCTTTGTGTACTTAAAGTGAAAGTGAAAATCACTCAGTTGTGTCTGACTCTTTGCAACTCCGTGGACTATACAGTCCATGGAATTCTCCAGGCCAGAATACGGGAGTGGGTAGGTGTTCCTTTCTCCAGGGGATCTTTCCAACCCAGGGATCAAATCCAGGTCTCCCCAGTTGCAAGCTGATTCTTTACCAGCTGAACCACCAGGGAAGCCCAAGAATACTTCAGTGGGTAGTCTAACCCTTCTCCAGCATATCTTCCCGACCCAGGAATCGATCCAGGGTCTCCTGCATTACAAGCAGATTCTTTACCAGCTGAGCTACCAGGGAAGCCCGATAGTACTTACTGCCCCCCTTAATCTTCTAAGAGTACATCCATATCACTCATTCTTCTTTCCTAATGAAATACTTGGCAAGTGAGCAAATATATGTATTAATCTAAGAAAGTATGTATGTGTGGTGAAATGTGTGTGTATATATATATATGCCTATAAACAATGAAATACATATATTGCAATGTGGTTTACAGTGATGAAAAAGTGGAAATACACTGAAATGTAAGAGGGGATTAGTTAAGAAATGGCAGTATAGTCATACAATGAAAAATCACTCACTCATCAAAAACTGAAGACATGGCTGACTATTGATTAGATGAAAAAAGTTAAAAACAGCATATATGATCTGATATTTTAAAAATATATGCTACAAAGAGGATTCTGGGAAATTGCAGAGTAGGAAGTACCAGGAGTCTTATCTTCCCATTTAGACAACAATTGCAGAAAGTATATAATGTAACTATTTTGGAGCTCTGGAGGTTTTTGAAAGCTTGCAAATTCCAGGAGAAGGGTCTGATGGTAAAATGCAGTTAATCTTGAGCAATTTCAGCTCTTAGCTCAGCAGTGGCTACCTATCCCCACCCAAACCCCCATGGCAAGCCACTATACACATGTACCAGGAGGAGCTTGCACACCGTTTGTGAGAGGACAATAAGGACCCTGTCCTCAATCAGGAGTCCTATTCTGCAAAACTGTCCTTCAAAAATGAGGGAGAATTTAAGACGGTCCCAGACAAACAGAAGATTCATATACCATGGATCTGAACTGATTGCTGCTTCTGCTCATAGAGGTGCAAACGCAGAGGTGTGCTCCCGTTGCTGTTGCACCCCCTGCCATTGCTGCAAGTCTCTCTACCTCCAGCTGAAGCAACATCTAGGGGATTTACAGGGACCAATGCCTCTGCGCGCTCTCTCTCTCTGTTTTTTGGTAACCAGACATTAAAGACTAGGATATTCAAAAGCATTGTATTTACAGGGGAAAGTAGAACAAACTTTCACTGAACAGACTCAGGGAAAGGCATAGGCTCATAAAAGACCTGAGAAGACCTTAGATTTATACCTCAGACTAATACTTAGTACAGAGAGAGCCTATAACAATAAAAACAATAACAAAAAGTAAACAGTAGACCTTAATTGGGGGATCTAATTCTCAGTTACCACATTATTAGATTAAATTTCCCGTTTTCAACCCCAAAAATCACAAGACATGCAAAGAAACAGAAGAGTATGGCTCATTGAAAGGAAAAAATAAGCCAACAGAAAATGTCACTGAGACCAAAAGAGAGTTACTAGACAAAGACTTAAAACAACTGTATCAAAGATGCTCAAAGAACCAAAGGAAGACATGGAGAAAGTCCAGAAGACAATGTGTGAACAAAATGGATATATCAATAAAGAGACCAGAAACAAATTCCAGAGCTGAAAAGACATTAACTGAATTGAAAAATTCACTGGAAGTTTTTAAAGACATATTTGAGCAGGCAGAAGAAAGAATCAGTGAACTTGAAAAGAGAGTAATTGGAACTATGGAGTCTATGGAACAGAAATAAAAGTGAGCAGAGCCCAAGGGATCTATGGGACATCATCGAGCACACCAACACATGCATTATAGAGTCCCAAAAAGAGAAGAGAGAAAGGGGCAGGGATTATTTGAAGAAAAAGTGGTCCAAAACATCCTAAGTTACATGAAAGACATCAATATAATTTCAAGAAGCTTAATAAACTCCAAGCAAGATGAACTCAAAGAGACCCATACAAAGACATATTGTAATCAAACTATTGCAAGACAGAGAAGTTTAAAGCAATAAGATGGAAAGTGATTCTTCACAAAGGATCTTATAAGATTATTAGAAGATTTCTTATCAGAGACTTTGGAGACCAGAGATATTGTGCTGATATAGTCAAGGTGCTAAAAGAAAACGAAACAAAGCCCTATCAATCAAGAATTCTATATCCAGCAAAACTGTCCTTCAAAACTGAGGGAGAAATTAAAGCATTCCCAGATCAACAAAAATTGAGAGATTCTGTTACTACTAGAACTTCCCTGCAAGAAACATTCAAGGGAGTCCTGCAAGTTGAAGTACAAGAGCACTAGATAATATCTCTAAGTTGTACAAAGAAATAAAGATCTCACTAAAGGTGAATGTATGGAAAATTTTAAAAGCTAGTATTATTGTAACAAGTTTCTGACACCACTTTTTATTTTCTCTATGACTTAAGGGGTTAAAAAATTTTTAAATTATTAATCTAAAAGCTAATATTATTGTAACTTTTGGTTCATAGTTCCATATTATGCTTTCTATATAATTTGAGACCAATGTGCTTAAAAAAGAGTGGGGCTTCCCTGGTGGCTCAGACAGTAAAGCTCTGCAATGCAGGAGACTTGGGTTCAATCCCTGGGTCAGGAAGATCCTCTGGAGTGGGAAATGGCTACCCACTCCAGTATTCTTGCCTGGAGAATTCCATGGACAGAGGAGTCTGGCAGGCTACAGTCCATGGGGTCGCAAAGAGTCAGACATGACTGACTAACACACACACACAATACACTAAAAAACAACTATTACTGTGGTTTTAGATACACAATGTATAAACATATAATTTTGATTAGTGTGTGGTGATGGAGTTATAAAGGGCCAGAGTTCTTGTATGTTACTGAAGTTACACTGGTATCATTTCAATTTGGAATATTATAAATTGAGGATGTTAATGTAATCCCTACAGTGACCACAAAAAAAAATAGGTATATGCAAAAGGAAATGAGAAGGGAATTAAAACATTTCACTATAAAAAACAAACCACGAAATAGAAAGCAAGATAGTTATGAAGGAAATGGGGACCAAAAAAGCTATAAAACATACAGGAAAAAGATAGCAAAAAGACAGAAGTAGGCCTCATTGTTAGTGAGATCATTAAATGGATTAAACTCAACAAAAAAATGCAGAAACTGGCAGAATGGATTTAAAAAACATGACCCAACAATATACAAAAGCTACTTTATATCCAAAGATGCCTAAGTAGCTTCAGTCGTGTCTGACTGTGTGTGACCCCATAGAGGGCAGCCCACCAGGCTCCTCTGTCCCTGGGATTTTCCAGACAAGAACACTGGAGTGGGTTGCCATTTCCTTCTCCAATGCATGAAAGTGAAGAGTTTCGTCGCTCAGTCGTGCCCGACTCTTAGCGACCCCTTGGACTGGAGCCTACCAGGCTCCTCCATCCATGGGATTTTCCAGGCAAGAGTACTGGAGTGGGGTGCCATTGCCTTCTCCGATATCCAAAGATACAAATGGATTAAAAGTGAAAAGTGTAGAAAAATATATCATGCAAATAGAAACCAGAAGAAAATGGGAGTGGCTATATTAATAAAAGTTTCAATATATCAAGAAGATATAACAATTATAAACATTTATGCACTCAATAATAGGCCATCAAAATATGTGAAGCAAAAATTGACAAAATGGAAGGGAGAAATAAATACTCCCATGATAATAATTGGAGCAATCAATAGTTCACTCTCAAGAATGGGTAAAACTACCAGACAGAAGAAAAGTAAGGGAACAGAACTTGAACAACATAATAAACCCACCAGATCTTACATGTGCTTTAGCCAACAATAGAATACATATTCTTCTCAAGTGCACGTAGGACATTCTCCAGGACAGATCATATGTTAGGCCACAGATTTCTCAATAGACAGAAATATAGACATTACACAAAATATCTTTAAAATGAGGTGAAGTTAAAAATAAATAACAGAAGGAAAACTGGAAAATCCACAAGTTTGCGGAAATTAAATGACGTCCTCCTAAACAACAAATGGATCAAAGGAAAAATCACAAGGGAAAATTAGAAACTATTTAGAGGCAAATTAAATTTTAAAAATACAGCATGCCAAAACTTGTGGGACATAGCAAAAGGAGTGTTAGGGAAGAAATTTATAACTACAAACACTTACATTGAAAACAAAAAAGATATCAATATCCTAACTTTACAACTAAAGGAGCTAGAAAAAGAAGAATTAAACCCAAAGCTAGCAGAAGAAAAGAAATAATAAAGACTAGAGCAGAGATAACATAGAGAAGAGAAAAACAATAGATAAAATTAATAAAATCAAAAGTTGGTTCTTCAAAATGATCAACAAAATTGATATGATCTACCAAGACTGAATAACAAGGAAATAGAAAATTTGAATAGACTTAGATATAATATTAAGGAAACTGACTCATGCTGACGGGCGTCTAGGAGAAGATGCAGCTAGACGTGGTCCACACTGCTGGTTCCTGGAAGCCAGACCTTAAAACAGAGAGGCCTCAACCTCAGCTGATGCTGCTCCTCTCCACTGGGAAAAGTTCCACAAGGCAGGATACATCTTAGAGCTCTGCCGTCTCGGACTCCCAGGTCTCTTGTCTCTGCCTAGCCTAAGTATTGGTACCCTACCTCTGCATAGAATAAGTAGCCCCTCTTGGGTGTGATATGAAATGAAGCCATACGTTTCCCCATCTCAAGCCCTGGTGTTCCCTATTACTGATGGACTTAATAGAGGCAAGCATTACCCTCCCCATGTTTATCTCTCCAAAGACACATTCCTCACGGGAAGGAAAGCACATTAATGCCCATGGATCACAGTGTTGTAATATTGGCCGATATTGACTGAGATATTGGCTGGTCCTGCTCCTTACCCTTCTGGAGGAACCTGGGCAGGTGAGAGCTCTGGCACCTGGAGCCAGACAGTAGAAAGAGCACGGTTGGGGAAGGACAAGGGGGGAAGTAAAACTCTACTGATGCCATGATTGGATCTGCCAGGACCTTGCCTCCTGGAGAATCACAAAATCTTAGACTGTCAACTAGGAAGGATTCTTGAGTCCAACACCATCATTGGACAGATGGGGAAACTGAGAATTCACATAGGCAAGAGAGATACCATGGCTATCAGTGGCAGAATCAGGACTAGAACCTGGGTGTATTGCTCCTGGCCTGGGGTTTTGCTTTTTTATGAAGGCTTTCTAGAATTTTAAAAGCCTGGGGCAACAGGGAACTTCAGAGATCATCAAATTCAGACTTTCTTCAAAGATAGGTATGTTCTAGAACTCCACCAGCCAGTTCAGACAAAAGGACTGGAGCTCTGACCAGCTCTGGAGGAAAAACCTACTGTGAGATTTGCATACAATTGCTGCAGGAGACGCAGGTTTAATCCCTGAGTCAGGAAGATCCCCTGGAGGAGGACATGGCAACCCACTCCAGTATTCTTGCCTGGAGAATCCCATGGACAGAGGAGCCTGGCAGGCTACAGTCTATAGGGTCGCAAGGAATCGGACACGACTGAAGTGACTTAGCACACACGCACACACAAAGGTGACAGCAGATTAAAAATCTGACTAAGCTTACTTGCTGAGGGTCTACTCTAGGCTAGAAAGTTGATGGAAATTCCTTCAACCTATGTACTCTAAACTAGCTCTTGAAGGCCATTATTTTCCCTACTTTATAGTGGAAGACACTGGGGATCAGAAAGCAAGCAATTTATTCAAAACCACAGAGATAGGAAGTTGAGAATATGGGATTTGAACCCAAGTCTATTAGAATCAAAAGTATATGACTGTTCCATCAACTGATCATCGGTTCTTTGTGTGTGT
>NW_011494606.1:2337439-2339416 GCF_000754665.1 Bison bison bison
GGAAGAGGAAGGGGAGAAAGAAAGAGTTTGAAAAAGCGAGAGTGAGTTCTACACTCTTAAGGTCCCTAATGGTGGGAGAGCTGATACTAACAGGCTGTTTGTACAGTATTAGTCTAACCTATCTTCCAGCATCTGCCCCTGCTTTCATTGACTGGCTTCCCCAGAACAGGTCAGCTCTCCTATGACGCGCCCTCTCAGTACACTCTGTGTTTCCCTTCCTAGCATTCGTCGCAGTAATGATTCATTTACCCATGTAACTGTTTCTTCTCTCCCTCACTATACTGTAAGCCTCAGAAAGGTAGGAACTGTGTGTATCTTGGTCACCACTATATCACTTTGCACCTAGCACAGGGCCTGCACAAAGTGTGTGCTCATAGTGTTTGTTGGATGGACGGACAGATGCATCACTGATGCATGGATGCTTGAATACTTGGAGGAACAGATGAATCCCAGCTCGCTGGAGACCTGAAATGTGCAGCGACCCAGAGCCCTAGGCCTGGGCTCCTGGCTGACACTCCCAGCAGACCAAGACTCTATCTCTGTCCCCCATACCCTGCCTATGTGGTGAGTCATCCTGTTTCTGAAAGCCACAGGCTTCTTTCCACAACGAGGCTGCCCAGAGGGGCCTCCAGGCCTCAGAGTGTCAGAACTCTGCTCACACACACAATGACTGCCAGCCCCTTATCACTGCCGCTCCATTGATGTGCTCTTTGTGAGTCAGAGCTACTGTTGCCTCAATCCTGTTCCTGTTTCAGCAGCACTCTGACATCTTTAAAAGAAAAAAGTCGGAAGTGGCAGGCTTTGTCTTTAGACTAAAACTCCAGACAGTCCTTTGATTTGATTACTCCTTGATTTGATTACAAACGGACTTGGGGTTGAAGGGGACAGTGATGTCAGAGAGACAATGAGTGGGCCTCTCATCTACGGCAAAATGAAGGGAAACGCTCCAGGACTTTGGAAGAAACCATCCCTAGCTTCTCTACTCCAGCAGATTTATTGTATGTGCCCCCCTTCTGGTCAGATGAGGGTCTGTTGTTTCTTGACACACCTTGAACTTTCTTCTTTCTTTTCTTGCCTACACATTTCCTCTTGCTAAGAATGCCACCCCATCTCCCATCTCTACTGCTCACTTATCCAAATACTGGGCATCCTCCTGGGTCCCACTGAACTGTCCCTTTCTCTTCTAAGCCTCTTCTGATCACTAGAGTCCCACCACCTCATGACCTACTTGCTCTCTGAGCTCTTGTCATATTCATGTCCCCTGTAGCAGTTACTCAAATTTCATCTAATGATGTGCATTTTGCAATGTTATGTTACAACTTGAAGAAAGTCAGGATATCTTGGGAACAATGGCACTCTTGGAGCCAAAAGACAGAAAGTAGAATCCAACTCAGCTATCTCCTTCTTATCTGATCTCAGAGAAGTTATTACTTCAGTTTGTTCATCCCTGAAGATGGATTTTTTGGGAGAGTTTTGAATATGAAATAAGATGATGG
Source organism: Bison bison bison (assembly GCF_000754665.1). Taxonomy (NCBI): domain Eukaryota; kingdom Metazoa; phylum Chordata; class Mammalia; order Artiodactyla; family Bovidae; genus Bison; species Bison bison. Next base: position 2,338,936 of record NW_011494606.1, read on the forward strand.
AAGTAAGTATGCTTTGTGACTGCACCACGGCTCACATGTGTGAGGGATGATCAGCACCATCATCATCTTCATTCTGCCCATCGTTTCCAGCATCATCAGGATTATCATGCAAGTGCTATTTCACATGTGTTATCTTCCAAACTGGATGGTGAGTCTCTCATAGTTAGAGACCCCTCTCTTCCTATACCTAGTACAAGACTAGCCACACAGTTGGCATCCAGTGACGTTCTCAATCCACCGATAAACTCAGAGGGAAATAAATGAAGGGAAGCAGGTTGTATTTTGACAAGGATGCCTTTCAGAGATCCTGTTGTTTTAGTCCCTCTGTCTAAAAAAGAACAAATGGAAAGCAAAGACATTTTTAGTCAGACACATCCCTGCCTAAAAAGGAAGGTCATGAACATTTTTGCCACAGTCCCAGACTGCACCAGGATACTTCCAGTGCAGTATCCTGGAATAATCTCTTAATCTCATCCAGCCT
>NW_011494606.1:2339516-2352894 GCF_000754665.1 Bison bison bison
TGAAGCAGGCTCCTCACCTTGGCTTTGATTAATTTCAGGGGGACACTCATTTCACTGAGAGAATTTTCTACCTCTAATTGAGAGAGAGGTTTTATAAATGTTACTGTTCCTCAGGGTGTCCTTGCAAGGACCCTTCGCCACCCCATTTTACACATGAGAGGACTGAGGCTCTGAGAGGCGGGATGATCTGCCAAGATCAGACACAGGAGAGAGGGCCAAGGTCTCATTTCCCAATGCCTGCTGAGCACACTCGAGGCCTGTGGGCTGAGCCTCCTGCCGGGGTGTGAATCTCTCCCCGTGTTCTCTGGTTCCCCCATTCTCAGGAAGTTCAGGTCAACCACATCCTGCCACGTCCTTGCAGACAAGATAACGATCCTCACCACCGCCATTCTCTGTCCCACCACAGCCCAGCTCAGCCCAGAGAAGACAAACAGCCTCCCTCGACTCTGTTGACATCCACTGAATGTCAGAGCTACCGGAGACCAAGTTCTCTGCTCCTCAGGGTGTCCCCTCAACAGTTGACTGAGACACATGAGAGCAGCCCAGAGCCCCAAGCCATCTCTGGAATTTGAGACAGTGGAGCCAAAGTAGGGCGCTCGGAATCTGTATTTTAATAAGCACCGTGCATCCTTCAGTGAGTGTTCAAGTTTGGGAGACCACTAGTCCAACTCTCACTTTCAGAGAGATAAACTGAAGCATAGAGAGAAGGGCCTTTGCCCTCCCAGCCCAGAAGCACAGGGGTGGTTGCCTCTGGCATGCCTGTTGAATCTCTTGAAAGGGACTACTGAATCCTATTGAATTCACACTTCCCTGTTAGGGAAGCATGTTGCAAAACTAATTAAGCCAGCTTGTGATCTAATCCACCCAGCTCCATAGAAGCAAAAGACAGAAAACTTTTGTGGAAGGAAAGAAAGGTCTTTGGAGGCCCTCCAGAAGAACTCCCTACATTCAAAGTTGAATCCACAAGCAGACAAGTTGGAAGGCGCTGTCTTTGGAGTGATCTGAAACTGGCCTCCCATCCAAAGGCATTGACTTTTTAGCCCAGAAGTAGGCAAACTACTGCCTGCAGGTCAAAGTTGGCCCACGGCCAGTTTCTGTGAAGTTTCGTTGGAATGTATCCACCCCCACTTGTTTATGTATTGTTTATGCTGCTTGGCTTTTGTGCTAAAAGGCAGAGTAAAGCCTAAAATATTTACTATCTGGCCCTACACAGAAAATGTTTTCCAACTCCTATCTCAGCCCATCAATCACCCGGCAAAGCTTCATTCCTATAGCTGTTCCAGTAGATCTCTGGTTCCCCCAGTCCTGTATTCCCAGCACCTAGCAGCAGAGTGCATGGCATAGTGTAAGTACTAGAAAAAAACTGTTAAATAAGAGAACCATCATAATAAGCTATTTTACTTCCCATTATACAAATGAGAAAACCACAGCTTTCAGAAAAGTTTGAGTACACAGTCTAAGCTCTCAGAGGTAGAAAGGGCCCTCAGGATTAGACTCTGTCTTGATCCAGAGTACAATATTTTCCCCTATATACTTGAAACAGGAGTCAGGCAGAATCTTGCCAGAAATCTGCAGAAATGGCACAAAGGGTCAGTCTTTCAGAAACAGGGGTTGGAGAGGTAGAAAGACCCAAGGCAAGAATAAAGAATAATCAGAAGGGATAAGAAGACCCTGCTTCTGGTGGGAAAACAATTCCTGGAGATTTTCTGACACTAATTCATACTAGAGTGTTAGCTGCTTTCTGGACCTGCTTTCTTAACTGCTGCTGCTGCTGCTACCTAGATGGGAATAAAGGAGCTTTTTCACTTGTAGGCAAAGGAGAGCTCTTCAAGAAGTGCCAAAAGAAGAGATAAAAAGATGTCAAGCATGCTTGCTGCTGCTGCTAAGTCACCTCAGTCATGTCCGACTCTGTGTGACCCCATACACAGAAGCCCACCAGGCACCCCGTCCCTGGGATTCTCCAGGCAAAAACACTGGAGTGGGTTGCCATTTCCTTCTCCAATGCACGAAAGTGGAAAGTGAAAGTGAAGTCGCTCAGTCGTGTCCCATGGACTGCAGCCTACCAGGCTCCTCCTTCCATGGGATTTTCCAGGCGATAGTACTGGAGTGGGTTGCCATTGCCTTCTCCATCAAACATGCTTACCAGAATACAATTCAAAATGAGCCAGGCTCTGGTCTAAGTGGTGGTGAGTCCCTGAGAACGTTCATAGAGAGCACAGATAGCCACTTGGCAGTGAGACTGTGGTGGACATGCCCACCGCAGGAAGAACCTGGGCCCAATGACCATGAAGCCTCTCTCAGCTCTGAGCAGCTAATGATGTGGCTTGAGTCAGCCCCGACACTCTCCCCTTTCAGCTCACGGAGAGTCATTAAATGTACAGGACAAGCTGTTTTGAATCTGATGAAAGCTGGCTTGATGAGGGTCACTTGGCCTAAACAGCCCTAGAAAGTGGGGAATCCTTTGGGTTCTCTGATTTAAACCCTTTGTTATCTTTCCCAAGCAAACCACACCCACAAGGTATCATTGACGTTTTATAGTCTCTTTCGCTTCAAGTGGAGTGAGAACATAAAACGGAATGTCAAAAAATTCAGTTTTACAGGGTTTTCTCCCCCCTCTAATCTTTGAAGTTGTATCACTTACAACTAATTCACCAGAAAGTTGTTGAGCTATCACATGCATTGATTCTCTTTCAAGCACTCAACTTAGCTTATGAAGAAACAAACTCTACTTTTACGCACTCATATTTCATTATAGAATAATAATTGAGCTGTTTAATTAAAGTGATAGGAACAGGTAGAGAACAAACAAAAATAACAGCTGATAAGCACACACAAATCCACTGATGGGAACAGATGTGCCTGGGAAAATCAGAGAGAACCTTCTAGCTTCAAGGGTTTGGTGTGTTCTGGGTAGGGGCACAGTGCTTGCTGAAGGGCATGGAGAGCCTCCAGCAATCTGACAAAGTGGTTAATTGTTTAAGAAGGTTCTGCTGTTTAACCACCCATGCTGCAGCCCTTTGTCATGGGCAGAGCACTGCCCCGTGTGAGCCTCATGACCCTCTGAGATGGGCAGAGGAAACTTATATCTAGGTAAAAAGAGGGTCAGGGACATGAAGGGACTTTCTCAAAGACAAAGGCACAGAGATGATCTCCTTTATGTCTGTAGTGCTGGAACCCAGCACAGAGTGGACACCTGAAGGAGCAAAGTCCACCGTTTACAGGGCAGAAGTGGGAGAGCTGGGTGGGCACAAAACCTGGGAGACGTGCTTTGAGATGCCCAGTTCCCCTAGCTCACCGATAAAGCATTTGTGAAAGGCACACTCTATGCCACACTCCATGCCTGGCCTGGGTACAAAAGAAGGAGCCTATTTAAGGCTCTGTGCATCCTAATTCTTATTCTCCTCCTCAACTTTCCCGTGGCGGGGTAGGGGGGGAAGCCAAATCCTGCTGCCTCCTTTGGTGTTACTGTTAAATTTCTATTGCAGAATGACCTGGGAAGAAACAATTGGGAGCACGAGGCTTACGCCAAGCTCCTCAGAGGAAGGCTCAGCTGAGTGCCCCCTATCTGGCTCACCTTCACCCCTTCACTTCGACCTCATCTTTAACTTCCAACTCCAAGACTTTCCGCACTTATGCAAAACATCCTGGACTGTCTCCACAGACCCCCCTCCTCCACCAGCTCTAGGGGAAACCCTAAACCTCAAAGTGAAAATAAGGGGCCCATTTGCCCCCAGGAAATTAGACACAAACAAGCCTGGGGTGAACCGCTGGGCCAAAACTGTTTCTCCGGATTAGTCACAGTTACCCATTCACCAACGTCTCCCCAGCCCCCCACCCGCCTCAGCAGGCTACCCCTTCAGCCCCAGCTCATCTGGAAGGCTGGCCTGGCCACCAGCAAGACCAGATGAACAGCGGGTGAAGAGGGGAAGCTGGGGGAGGGACGTGGCCTAGGAAACCGCAGTGACCTTCCATCTAGGTGGGGCTTCTCATTTCTTCTTTTATCCTCTCGCTAAACTGTTTGAGAAACTGCTTGTCAGCACCTCCGCTTCCTTCCTGCCTGCTAGGAGGCTTTACAGGCTTAATAGGAGGAGGGTGGTGGCCCCAGTCCCGTCTTCACTCTCTAGGGGAAGGAGGCATTGTTCCTGTGGCTTCTTTATCAGCAAATATTTATTTAAAGCCTGTTTTTTGACAGGTATGCATTAACCATGGAGCTGATGGTTAGTAAGGTGAAGACATCCAATAATCACTAGATAACACACTCGCCCCACCAAAGGCAGGGGTTTCTGTCTATTCGCCTCTTGCTGTATCATCAAGGCCGGGAACAGTGCCTGGCATATAAGTAAGCACTTCATAAGCATGTGTTGAATGAGTGAATGACAAAAACAATTGCAGAGGTCATGCTGAGTGCAAGAACTGAACCTATCCGGGGCCATAAGAATGTGTCACTGGTCACCTTTGGGTCCAGGTAAGGCTTCTCTGCAGAAATGATGACCCAGCTGAGATTCAAGGAGCAAGTAGAAACTGGCTAAGGTCCAGACACAAGAGGACACAGTTCCTGAAGGGCTGAATGGAGGAAGTCATTGGCGTGGAGGATGGGCAGGAAGGGAGGGTTGGATCGAGGTGATGCTGGAGAGGACAGGAGAGCAAGCCCAGCTGACTCGGGAGAGGACTCCAACTCCTTCCTCAGAGCAATGAGGAGCCACTAAAGCATGTTCAGCAGGAACTGATGTGGTCAGACTTGTATTAGCATCACAAGTTGAGATGCCTCTGGAATAATATGTTTGGGAGTGTCTGGCTTTATAGGAGAAGAGGGAGCTGGTGAATTCACCTCGGCTGTGATTGAAGTTTGAACTGATGTGTTTCCAACCTGCTAGAAGCTTACCTTCACGTCACTACATAATGTGTTCTATTTATCAAGTACCAATAATGTGTGACTACAGGTTAAATGCCATTCTAAGTGCTGGGCAAACATTCACTCATTTCATCCTCAGGGCAAACATTCACTCATTTCATCCTCACAGTGATCTTGTGGCATTGGTGCTATTGTTATTATGTTTAGGAGATGAGACAACTGGGGTGGAGCATTCAAACTGAGATCACAGATGGCAGAACCAGAGTCTTCCTCAATCCTGTGGGGCACAGAGAGCTCCAAGTCTCAATTGCCCGGAGCGGGGGAAAGGGAGGAGGCTGGCCCAGGAACTGCAGTGGAGGAGAGGGGTACCTGGGGAAGCCAGATGGGCCTTGAATGAGGGTCAGTCAGCTGTCAGGATACACAGCACCAGTCACACTAAGGTGAGGGGAAGAGATGGAGCCCTGTGTCTGGGCCACAGTGGCAATCCTGGCATCTCTCCACATCATCTTAGGAATCCCTTCTCTTGCTCTGCCATTGGATCACCTATTTCATGGGACCCACATCTGCCTCTTTCTCAGTGGACTTCTTCATTTTAGCAAAACACCCCCTCCAGTAGCATTGTGAGACAGGGAAATGGATGGCAAATTTGGGGGGAATTTGCATTTTTAGCAATGTCTTAACAGCCTCTGCTGGAGCGTGGTGTGGTTGAGTATGGACTCTGCATTGCAAATCACGTTTCAAAATTTTGAAGACATTGCTTTTTTGCTTCTGGTTTTCAGTGCTTCTACTGGAAAGCCCACACTTGATTAATAGTTTGGCTGGGTATAGAATCCTAGGGTGTAAATCATCTTCAAAGACAGTTGTTGAGAAATCCAATGTCATCCCATATCCTGATCCTTTATACGTATATTGGTTTAGTTTTCATTTTTTCCTTTCTGAAAGTTTTCAATATTCCCTTTAGCCCTGGTTTTCTAAAATTTCACAATAATATGCTTTGATGTGGGTATTGAGCATGAGGAGGATTCAGACAAGGAGACCCATGATTTCAGTTCTGGGAATTTTATTTTTGTATTATTTCCTTGAATACGGCCTCCTTTGTGTTTTATCCTTTTTTTTTTTTCCTCTTTTGGGGACTCCTACTATTTGGATCCTTACTATCCTGGATGGATCCTGCAATTTTCTTCTCTTTCCTATTTTCAGTCTATTTATTCTTTTGCTTTACTTTCTCACTGTTAACCTCATGTTCAAAATATTGTGTTATTTAAAACTTTTTTTTTTTGGTCTTTTAATTTTCATTTTCAAGAGGTCTGTTTGGTTTGATCTTCCACTGTTTCTTTTTACATTCTGATTTTGGCTTTGGATATGGAGTATCTTCTAATCTCTCTGATATTAAATATTTTTTTGAAGTCCAAAAAACGTATTTAGGTCACTAAAGATCAGATGAAAACCTCTTGTGGGGTTGAATAGGGCTTATCAGTTGGTGAAATTCACTACAAGGTAATCACATGGGAACTAACCACTTCATTGAGGGAACCCCAACCATTAGGAATACCCTCACTTGTAGATTGGGGAGCAGCCACTAAGAAAATAAGCAGCTCACTCAAGTTCACAGTGAGCTGGGGTAGCTGAGATTCAAACCAAGGACGCCTCACTCCAGAATCAGTGTTCTAAACCACTGTGTTACCCTGCCTCACAGAACTGCAGCAACAGCTGCTGGCATTTATTAGGTGCTTTTTGTCTACTAGGCGTGGTTGTAAACCCTTAAAAACATGAAATCTATTTAATCCTCACAACAACCCTTGGAAGTAAGTACTATTACTAGACTCATTGTTGATGTTGACCTGAGACACCGAGAAGAGAACCCACTGGCCAAAGACCACACAGCTGGTGTCAGAGGCAGGATACAGTCCAGGGCAAGTCGTCTCTAGAGTCCTCTCTCCTTGGATTCCCAGAGACTCAGTTTCCCCATATGAAAAAAATGGCCATGTGATCCCCCTGAGTTATTCTGAAAATGAAATGAGAGAATACATAAGAAACTTGTACATAATAGAGTCTCAACAAATGTTATTTTCATTAAAAAACATCCTCTGCCCCTCTCCCCATCCCACCCAGTCTTCAACTCCTTTAAAACCAGAAGCTACAGTGCGCGGCTCTGAAGGTTTCTCCTGCCTGTGAACTTCGACAGTTCCAAGAGCTGGACTGCAAAGTAGGGGACCTAACTCGGAGGAGTGAGATGGGGTGGGAGTGGGGGTGAGGATGGAAGGCCCCCAGGCCCCCAGGCCTCAGGGATAGAAGACAAAGATTGGAGGTGGGAGCGAGTGTGACTTGGCACAGACTGGGGCCCGGAGCATCACTCCTGCGTTCCCAAATAGCTGTGAAGTTCAAATAACAGACTCCAACTGACACATAAAAAGAAACACATGTAACCACTTACAGGCCAATTAATATAGAGGCGGAGAAAAAGCCACAGGGCGGGGAGGCTGCTGGGGTTGAAGTGAGCAAAAGAATGATGGCCGTGCTTCCGGCCCCGGGCTGAAATGGGCTATTATGTGTCATCAGGAAACTTAAGAAGGGGGGAAAAAACAACCTCTGATCAAAGTCCCTTTTGTCAACTTCTAACAGATTAATAGATGACAGATTTTGCACTTAGAGCTCTACTGCAAGGTCAAGGGCACTGAAATGGGGCTTGTTGGGACTTTTTTCTTCTTTCGTTCAGCTTCTAGGTTGCAGAACTCATCATTCTGACAGCCTGCCTGCCTGAAATGGCTCGAAGAAGGTTTGCCTTTCCCAGAGCTTTTGTGGGGGAGGGCAGGGAGCAGGGGGCGCCTTTTTAGTAGAGACAAGCCAGGCTTGTCTCCCGTTCACAGCCCCTTCTCTACTTGGGCTCCTGCTCTCCCTGCAGCCCAAAGCTCATCATGCCTCTGCCCCCAGCCCCCCTCTAGTGGTCTCATGGTGGCTCTCCATGGACCGCAGAAGGAAGACACACTTCTAAAGCTGTCTTCTAAGTCCCTTAGTGATTCGGCCTCGCCCTCAATACCCCAGTGTATTTCCTTCAGTCCTACCAGATTACTTGTAGCTCCCGAAATGCCCCTTGCCCTCTGCCTCAATGTCTTGGCCTTTTCTGCCAACTGTTTCTTCTTCCTGTCAATTTCCTAGACATACATCAAAGCAGTGCCAGTATCAACTCCTTTGGAAAGCCCATCTGAGCCCCCTGCCCTGCCCTCCCAGACAAAGGAGGTATTCTAAATCTCTGTGACTCCCGGATCCTTCAAACACACAGCCTTGGGCATTTACCTTATTATAAGGCCATTTGTGCTCTTAGGCTCATCATCCCCACTTGGCTGTTTACAGAGACCAGCATGCTGCCCGTCATGGAACAGGGGCTTCCTGTTACATAGAGACAGGTACATGCTGGATAATTCACCCAGGTGTGAGAAATTGTGAAGGAAGTCCTTAATATCACCCTAATAACCCCTATCCCTGGCAGAACTCGTGACTTGCTGCGAACCAACAGGCCAGGATAAAGGTGATGTGGTGTTACCCCCTTGATTTGGTTACATTATCCAGCATGAGTAAAGGGCTGCCAATTTCACGATGATGTTGCTTTATAGAAAACTCTGTGCTGACATCCTAGAATGAGAGATCCTCCTTGCCTGCTTGATGAAGGCAGCAGCCATGTTTTGGAAGACACATAGCGAGGAACAGAAGGTGGGCAGCTCTAGGACAGCCTCCAGCTCCCAGCCAGCAAAAAGCAAGGTCCTTGGTCATACAGCCTCAAGGAATGAATTCAGCCACAACCTGAGTGAGCTTAGATTGGATCCATCCCAGCTGAGCCTCCCAATGAGAATGCAATCCAGCCAAGACCTTGACTGTGAACCTGTGGGATCTGACACAGAAGACCCAGCTAAGCTATTCCTGGTCTCCTGATCCATGAAAACTGTGAGATGATAAATGTTTGTGTTGTTTTAAGTTACTACCTTTGATCTACTCTGCTACTCAGTGGTTAACAAACTGATAGATGGCTCTTAAAGACACATGCTTTGGGATCTGGAAGTCCCAAGTAATCTGGGGGAAATTCAGTTTCACTCTAATCAGTCAATGCATTGGCAGGAAATTTTTGCCAGCCAACTCATAGCAAGACTTCAGAACAAGGGCTTGGAGAGTGAAAACGGGGCTAGGCCTGGGGAGAGTGAGAGAGAGGCTTAGAAAAATGAGAGTCACACAGTCAGACAGGGAACAGGTAGAGCCCTGGGCCTGAAGTCAGGTTCTGGGTTCCAGACTTTGCAGATGGTTTGCTAGCAGGCTTTGGGCAAAGCAGCCTCTGTCTGGGTCTCTGTGATCTCATCTGCAGGCCAAGTGGTATAAACAGTCTGAGCTCCACAGCTCCCTCTGGCTCTGGCTTTCTCAGTGAATGGCAATTCAAGTTTGCCAAGGAACTCTACAGCTTAGAGTATGCTCAGTCTTTTACTCATTCATTCATTCATTCCCCTTTCAATAACTCTTAGGACTACTAACCACGTAGAACATACATTTACTAACACCATTAAAAGAGTGACATACAGTGAGTTAGGGGAGAGGGAAAGAAAGCTATGTGGGAATCCCAGGCTGAAGTAGACATCTGCTTGCATAGCTGTTCCCCACATCTCCTTAGGGTGGGGCTCCTTTTCCCACCTATGGGAGTGTCATTTGGTCCAGATTTGACCAATCAGAGTACCTCAAGCCTCTGGCCACTGTAAATGGTTCAAAAATGGACATACACACCAAGCAGGACCAATCAGAATCTCCAATAGGACTTTGCTGCCAGAGGTGGTGGGAAAGATTCTCTTTCTTCTGGGGTTGCTAAGGTCATAGAATATAAGTTTGGGATAGTTTGGGGCTGCCTTGTCGAAGAAGCCTATCTGAAAGGGATCCTTGAATCCAGCTCCTGAATCCAGCCCTCTCTGAAGTCATCTCAACTTACTTGACCTGATAAATTATCTTTTTATTTAAAGTAGTCGAGGTTGGATTTCTGCCACTCATAACCAAAAGTATCTTCAATGAATGTAGATGTTATTTCTAATAATGAATGAGGTTATTTCAACTGAGCATGTAATTGAGCTCTGGGTCTTTTGGAAGCCAAAGTGAAAGGGGAACCACATTGCCTCACAAAGCTCCCCTCCACTGATATAGCAAACCCAAAGCATCAAGAATGAGAGCCTTCACTCAAGAACTCGGGCCTTTTTCTCATGGACTTTTGCATTGGTGGCCCAGAATGACATCTCCCACAGCTGTTTCAGAAATGACGCAGAAACATTCCTCATATGGCTAGCTGCCTTTTGGACTGAATCTCAACCAAAGACCAACCAGAAAAACCAAGCATCTCGGGGCTCAGGAAGACTTCCTAGACCTTCACCCAACAAGGCAAATGGGCCATGAGGCTTGGGGTCCTGCCATGAGTTGTCCCTGGCCCCTCCTTCCATTGCCTCCCCAGAAACCTCTCCTCCAACTGCCACCCTGAGGTTGGACTGTAATCCGTCATTTCTTTGGTTGGAAGGTTGGTGTTTCCTTGCAAGGGACCACAAAGCCATATTACTTTCAAACTTAAATAAACAAACGCTTGAATCTGTGTTTTATTGGTTCCATACCATCTGCCATCTGGTTTGGGGGAGCAAGGAAAACTGTGGTTTTGTTGATTTTATATGTGTGTGTGGTGTGTGTTGTTGTTGTTGGTTTTTTGTGTCTTTTTTTTTTTTTCCTTTTCCCTGTGAAAATTCCCTAAGGTTGAGCACTGGCAGCAATATGGGCTGGTTAAAAGCCACCTAGTTTCCCACGTCTTAACTCAGAGCTAAATGTTGGAGGCTGGTCTGGGTCCCCATATGCTAAGCAGCCTGTTGTGTGAAAATGAGATCTATACATATGCAGAGCCCCACAGCCCGGCTCCCAAGATCTGAAGAATTGTTATAAGCGAACCACAAGAAGTGCTTACTTAATGCTGACAGGCTGCACCCAGACCAAAGGCTAGAGCGGGGCGAATGGAAAGGGAACAGAGGAAGCTTGGTGTCTGAGCACCCCGGGGCTGTCAGAAAAGACAGCCCCGCCTTCAAGACCCGGGGTTGCTGGAGATCTCGAACCTGTAATGACTTGAAGGAGAAAATACGTCGCAGACACTGAGTGGGAAATAAGCCCCAGCCTGCCTGGAATCTTTAATCTGGAAAACGCAATGGCTGCTGGGGGTGGGGGGGCACATCCCACGGTGGAGGTGAAGTGAGGGCCACCGTCACCTCCTCTTCTGTTGGCCCAGCTGCTTCTGGCCCACAGAAACCTGAAGCTGCTCAAAAGGGCTGGGATGGGGAGGACTCTCAGTTTCTGTTTCTACATCTTTTAAGGCAGGTCTCCGGCTTCACCATCAATAAAATACAGACTTGGGGATGGGTCCCAGGACCCATGCCAGGCAGGTGATGAAAATGAGGGAGGCTGGCTGGGTGGGAACCCAGGGACATGTGCTAAAGGGCAGCAGGGACTCAACTGGCCCCAGCAACAGTGGCCACACAGGGCTGGGCTCCTGGGTGGCCAGATGGCCCACGTCCTCAGAAAAGGCCCAGAGTTTTGATTTGAAATCAGTGTTTCAATGCTGACTGCTATTGCAGTTATTGAAAACAATTCAATCAAATAAAACCTGTCTGCAGCCCACACAAGGCCCCCAGGTCTCCAGTTGATGACCGCTGTGGAAGAACTCAAGGAGACAGTCTTTGGAGAAAGCCAGGAATGAGGATCATCTCTTCCTATGCAAGGGCAGGGCCTTGCACAGGCCTAAGACCACACAGAGGTCCTCCCTAGTGCTGGCCCCTCCAGGCTTTGTCCACAGAGGCTTGGAAGGCCCCGCTGCCCCTGCCATCCCACCCAAGATGTCCTCCCTACTTCCTCCCGAGTCCTGGCAGGTGATGAGATTCCAGTGGCAGCCCAGTCATGCCAGGGACACAGCAACTGCCCGGGGCACTCAAGCTCTGAGCATCCCTGGTCTTTCTGCCTTGCAACTCATTCCTGGGAAAGCGATGAGCTCTGCGATCTGCATGTATGACGCTCCTGCTGCACACACCCTCTGAGTCTCCACAGTTTGGTCACCTCCCAGTCACTCTTTTATAGTATCACAACTTGGCAAGTGAGTGACCTGTGAAAGTGAGACACAGCCATTCAATCTCCTGCTGGATGTCGTCTCTCTTGACACGATGTGAAACAGTCCTGTCTCAGGAGCTAAGGAAGTTTTAGTCCAGTTTTTCTGAGTTTTGTTATTGTTGTGCTTTCTTTATAATTAAGGTGTGGAAAATTCTAGATTCAGTTGAAGTTCCTGATAAAGAAACAGTTCAGATTTTTCCCAGTAACAAAATCTGCATATTTGTATTTCAAATAATGTAGCTGAAGCAAGGCAAAGTCCTCCTTTTTCTCTCTTTTGGCTTAATGAGCATCATTTATCCAGTATGAAATCTTCATACTGTATGTCCCACATGTTAGGAACATAGGTATTTTTTTAAAAAAGAGTATATGTACATTAAATCTTGATATGATTTTTTAAAAAGGGCAGGTAGGAGCCCTGATCTCCCATCAGCTGCCGTCTTGCTACTCGGTCCTGGTGAATCACTCACTCCTCTGAGCTTCATTGACTCCAACTGCCATCTGGACAGAGGGTGTTAGCTGGCCCCCTCCTTCTCTCCTGCAGAGCGATTGTGTGGGGTAGGGAAAGGGACAAGCATGTTAAGAACTCCCTTACCAAAAATTCACAGGCAAGCAGACACTATGCCATGTGGGCACAAAAGGCTCACAGTCTTGAAGTCCGCTTCTAGAAATAAGAATAGCCTGTGAGCTCATGGTGGCAGAGGGTAGGTCCTGCTACCTTTGGGTCCCAGAACCTACTATGACAATTGCACAGACTCTGCACCCAAGTCATCATGGAATTTATTCATGTAAGAATCAGTTGGAATGGGTTGACATTGCATTTCACAACCCTTCCATCCCCTTGAGCCTCATACCAACCCATGAGGTAGGATGAGGTAGGCACGGCTGTTCTCCAAGCAGAAGTGGGAAACTGAGACCCAGCAAGTTCAAGAGGGTTGTTAATGGCAGGTTGCAGAGAGAACCACAGCTAGATCTCAAGCCTCCCCACTTCTGAAGAATAATCCTTTTGGAGCTGTGGCTCTCAGGGACTTCTCAAAGCTTTCTGGGGGTAGATGGTCTGGAAGTGAAAGTGCTCTCTGAGAGACATAGAGTTAAAGAGAGTAACTAACTAGCTGATTTGGTGTTAAACCAAATCCAAACTTATACCATATTCTAACATAGAGGTAAGGCCAGGCATCGAAGATTTATGAACCTGTGGGACAAATGGGGGAAAGAGAGGGAGGAATGAATTGAAAGAGTAACATTGAGACAAATGCATTACCATATATAAAATAGCCAGTGGAATTTGCTGTATGACTCAGGGAGCTCAAACCTGGAGGGCGGTGGGAGGGAGGGGACATATGTACACCCGTGGCTGTTTCATGTTGATGTACAGCA
>NW_011494606.1:2353118-2354236 GCF_000754665.1 Bison bison bison
GTCTATCTGGGTCGCAAAACGTCTTGGCATGTTGGGCAGGTCTGAGAGGGAGTCCTGGGCTCCTCAGGTGGCCATGAACCCCAGGTCCATGAAAGGCGAGTCGCTCTGATACACGCACACTTGCCCGCACACTTGCAAGCACACGTGCATACACACCGAGAGGAAACCACATTCGGTCTGGGCTGGCCCCGAGCTGAGGAAGAAACTTCGAAGACTGACTACCCCACTCAGTTCAAGATGTGGGATTCAAACCACTTCCTCCCCCAGCTTTGTGTTAGGAACATCATCTACCTGCTTTGGGGCGGTGCTCACAGCCCGAGAGGGAGGGGAGCCATCCTCGCGTGATGCTGACACAAACACCCATGCAGATGCCACGTGACTTACCCAGGGAAACAGCTAGTGAGAGGCAGGGCTGAGAGAGGCAATCAGATCTGCTTCTCCCACTGGAAGAGACTTCTGTGGACCCCACCCTGCACAAACCCCTGAAGACTGAGGTCCATAGACTCTGGTCCTTGGAGATGTCCAGGCGTCTGCCCAGAATTGGACAACAGACTTTCCTGTGCTTTCATCTTCCCCATCAGTTCCAGCTGAGTGTCTGGGACACTCCTCGACCATTTCCTGGGCTCATTTCCCCAGAAGGAGGTTCTGGAACATCCTCTTAAGTGTGATGGCCTTTCATCTAATTAGACACCCCCTTGGAAGTGAAAATTAAATTAGAAGGCCCAGACCTACATTTCAGAAAACATCCCACAAAATCATGGGTTGTCAGCCAACAGTGAGACCTCCTTAGGCAGAAGGGTTTTTCTATCATGGAAGCCCTGCCCCTTCCCGTTCCTCCACTCTCCCAGATAGAAAGGCAGGAGTCTTGGGTCCCGGGGAGTCATGGGCCCTTTGGGTCAGGCACTGAAGCCACTGAGCCCCCTTCAATGTGATCCCAGCTCCACATTCCCTTAAGGGGCTTACATAACCTCTGCTTGACCATCTCCTGCCACAGGGAGCTCACTACCGGTCTCCGATAATCTCACAATTCAGAAAACATTGGGCATTGGGATGTGCTTCCTCCTCTGAGCTGCCATCTGCCTCCCTGTTCATGCGATTCACTGGCAGTTCTCATTCTT
>NW_011494606.1:2354336-2357583 GCF_000754665.1 Bison bison bison
CATTCTTCCGTGTGGGACACACAGGATGAAGCAAACAATTCCTCAAAACTGCAACCACAACCTGCAGCAGAGGCAGCTATTTCTAGTCTAAGATAGGACTCTGATCTCTGTATATGCTTGCGTTCATTACATCTACCAGAAAAGTCCTGTTTGTAAGATGAGGAAGTCTGGACAGAGCGAGTCTAAGGCCCCTTCCAAATCTGTCCTTACGTCCATGCCAGGGAAGACACGGGCAAGAACTCGAGGTTTCTGAAAGCCAGCAGCTTGGAAACCAGGAACAGAATCTGCATTTCCTGGTTACTGATCTGGCGTGTGATCTCCACCCATGGGGACATGAGAGCATCACAAACATATAAACACAGCCTGAGATGAGGAAGACCACTCTCATAGTCAAAGGGGAATGAAGGGCTTCCCAGGTGGTGTAGTGGTAAAGAACCTGCCTGCAATGCAGGAGGCACAGAAGATGTGGATTCAATCCCTGGGTTGGGAACATCCCCTGAAGAAGGGGGTGTCAACCCACTCCAGTATTCTTGCCTGGAAACGCCATAGACTGAGGAGCCTGCTGAGCTACAGTCCATAGGTCACAAAGAGTTGAACACGACTGAAGCGACTTAACACATAGAACTTCCCACAGCCAAGGAGATAGGATTGGATATGGTCCAATAAGTTTCCATGGAGGAAGAGAGCCTGTCACAAGAAAGCAAATCAGGAGGACAGAAAGAGCTTGAGCTGAAATAAGGACTCCCATCCCAGCTCAGTCATCAACTAGCTAGCTGATCTTGAGATGTTGCTTGACCTCCAGCTCCTTGATTTCTTCCTCTGCTAAATGAGAGACATTGAGACAGCTGATCTCTAAGCTCAAAAGTCAGAGAATAAATAGGGAACATAAAAGTGGGCCAAGAAACAAGCTTGGCATTTGCTCAGTTTTAGTAAAGCTGTCCACAAGACTGACAGTCACATGGCACCAGACAGATATGAATGAAGCTTTAGGAAGATGGGGACCACGTGTTTATTATCACTGAAGCCCAGTGCCCAGGCGAAGGCGGCCATTCCTAAAGGAGAGAGAGTGTTAGTGTTAGTGTGGTAGAAACAAAGGCTAGAGTCTAGGTCCAGGGCCATCATTGTTAACCAGGAGCCTTAAGCACACTGTGTAATCTCTCCAAGCCTCCTCTTTAACACAGGAGCAATCCCTGCTACTGCCTGGAGCTATCATAAGGCCGAAAAGAGCTGAGTGCCTGGCACACAGTAGGGGCCCAGCGGCCAACTATGGAGGCCGAAGTTGGCCATATGTGCACCTGTGTGGGAGGAATAAGCCTTAGTGAAATTCTGGAATCTTGCATTCTTTAGCTGCCTGGAAGGACCTTAATCTTGCATGTGGCTCAGAAATACACCCATCTTTTTCTGTCTGTCTCTCAGACACACACACACACAGAAAGAAAGAGAAAACAGCAGTTGGCCTGGGGCGTCCCCGGGCATTGGAAAAACGTGCAGAACAAGTACCTGATGCAATAAATCAAACTGTGGGATCCAAATCCAAGCCGGGGTCCAAGCTCCAGCTCCAGCTGCATCAGAGGCTGGGCCCTGCTCTCTGTTCTGACAGCCAGTGATGCCACCAGGAGGTGCTAGCCAACTCCCTGGGCCACTCCGGAGGTGGCTGACCCTTCTTGGGAGCTTGGGAGTGGCTGAAGTGAGAGGGAAGAGAGAAGTGGGCTGCTGGCCATGGGAGGTTTGGCTCAGCTTAGCCAAGGAGATGGCGAGAAAACCTGATTGTGGCAAACCACCCCAATTTCCTCAGTACGAACGTTGGAAGGGATTGTAGAAAGACACAAAGATGTGTTCACTAGAGGCCCAAGGTGGGGTGGAGACTCAGACTCTAGTTGCTGTGTGGCCCTAGGCCAGTAACTGCCCTTCTCTGGGCCTTGGTTTTATCATGAAAAATTGAGGACTTAGGCTACAGGAGAGCCTCTAGGAGCCTTTTCTGCAGTATGATTTTGCTACATTTCTCTCATAGAGTTGAGCTAGCCTGCTTCTTAAAGGGCTTCAGTTCAAAAAAGCAGTTAACTGAATGTCAATTGCATGCCAGGCACTTGTGCTGAGCACTGGTTGGGCCAAGAAGAAAAGTCATGGCTCCTGTTTCAACGCTGCCAAGGAGCTCACAGTCTTATGAAGGGAAGCACATATTTAATCAAATATGTATAATATAAGACAGTACACCCCACAGTAGCAATCCATTCTCCCAGGGAGACTGGGGAAAGATCCACGGAACGGAAGGATACCTGGGTGAGAGTCTGAGAGATGAATAAGAACTTTCCAAATTACTGAAGGCAAAGGGAACAGCAGAAACCAAGTCAAAGGTTAGTTTCAGTGGGTATGAAAACTCATCTATGTGGTTATAGTGTGAGAGGGATGGAAAGCCACACTTTTATCTCTCTGGGAACAGAGTGTGGAGGCCATGAGTGAGAGCCAGAGAATTTGTTCTTTACAAAGTGGGTGATGGGGAGCCATAGAAGAGTTCCTGGAAGGGGAGGGACAAAACCAGTTCTGAATTTTCAGACCATTTATGTTGGTAGCACCATAAAGCTCACAGATCAATACACCCCTGCCCATGGATCAGATCTAATCCACAGCTTTTTTTTTTTTAATGGCCTGTAAACTTTTTTTTCTTTATGATAGTTTTTTACTACAACTTGATTGAGATATAATTCACATACTGGACGTATAATTCACTCATTTCAAGTATGCAACTCGACGTCTTTTAGCACACTCACAGAGTTGTCCAACCATGACCGCTATAAGTTTTAGAACACTTTCATCTCTTCAAAAAGAAATCCTCTTCCTTTTGAATAAGCTAACACACCTCATTCCCCCACTCACCTCCAGCCCTACTTTCTGTCTCTATGGCTTTGCCTGCTCTGGGGATTTCATGTAAATGGAATCTATAATATCTGGCCTTTTATGTCTGGCTTCTTTCACTAACCACAATGTTTTCAAGGTTCTACCATGTCACAGCATGAACCAGGATCTCATTGCTTTTTGTGGCTAAATAATATTCTATTGAATGGATATACCATATTTTGTTGATCCACTCATCAGTTGATTGGAGAAGGCAATGGCACCCCACTCCAGTACTCTTGCCTGGAAAATCCCATGGATGTAGGAGCCTGGTGGGCTACAGTCCATGGGGTCACTAAGAGTTGGACACAACTGAGCGACTTCACTTTCACTTTTCATTTTCATGCATTGGAGC
>NW_011494606.1:2357683-2373744 GCF_000754665.1 Bison bison bison
CTTCCCTAGCACTTTTCATTTTCATGCATTGGAGAAGGCAATGGCAACCCACTCCAGTGTTCTTGCCTGGAGAATCCCAGGGACGGGGGAGCCTGGTGGGCTGCCGTCTATGGGGTCGCACAGAGTCGGACACAACTGAAGCGACTTAGCAGCAGCAGCAGCATCAGTTGATAGATATTTGTGTTGTTTTCACCAGAGAAGAATATGCAATATAGATTCGTATGGCTTCCAAAGCCTAAATGGCTACTGTCCAGCTCTTCACACACTAGATGCAGAGCCTAGAGAACAAGAAGACAGGACTGGAAGGACTGACAGGTCAGGGACTCTCAGAGTTCCCAAGTGAGATATGACAGTGGCCTCAACCAAGGGAAAGGATACACATTTGTGGTAGCCAAATCAGCTGCACTTGGAAACAGATCAGATGCTTGGGTATAGGGGTTTCTGAGGAAAATCCATTTACCATAAAAAAAAAATCCAGTTCGGATGGAGTGAGTCATCTGCAGTGAAGTCACTGGCTGATGGCAAAGCCGAGCTAAGAATCCACTTTCTTCTTGCACACAACTCATGGACTTGTGAGATTTCTGATCACCTTTCATAGGGAAGTGGCCTGAACTGGTGGCCTTGACCTTGCAATATAAGGCTTCCACCTCTAGGCTAACCAGGACAGGCATGCACTCCACACTGGCATGGTATCTCAGAGAGAGTGGCAGCGTCTCCTTGAGCCACCTGCAGTGTTAATATCTCATGTGTCCCTCAAAACACCTTTGCAAACATCTCCCAATCAAGTGGCTTCATTCTAGGTGAATGGATCGGTCCCTCCTCTGCTGTCTTCCTCCAGTCCTGCCTCTAGTCCTGCCTTCAATCCTGTGAGCTCTTCAGTGCTCACCACTGTGCTGAGACCAACTTCTGCTCAGCTACAGGCAGAAGCAGCTACGGTTTCCCTACCAAGTTTGCTTGGGAGACCAGGACACATGACTCCTGCAAAGCGACAGGGTACCAGGACAGCCTCCTGGGGTCCCAAAGGAACCAGGACAGAGTCTTCTCTGCTGAACTTGTGTCTTATTACTGTGCCTTCCAATCTCCTGCAGCTTCTCTGGATTTCAAAAGAATCCAACACTGAGCTTGGTACTTAAGGCTCTTCCCCATCCCTACCTAGCCTCCATACACCTCTCCAGCCACATCTCCTTCCCTTCCCCACATCTACACTCTCTGCTCCTCTCTCACTTCTTGGTCCCCAAACTCACCACACCCCTCTCCTGACCCTGAGCCTTCCTCCTTCTCTTAGCATTGTCCGGCCCTTCTGCCATCTTCAGCCAGAAAACTCCTGTTCATCCTTCAAAATCCATTGAAATATTCTGCCTCTGGGAAGTCTCTCCCTCTAGCTCCTGTTCATAACGTCGGCCATGCTGAATTGTGACAGTCCCATTCTTCTGTCTTTCTCCCCTACTAGCCCAAGCCTTTTGTCGTTCTCCCAGCCCATGGTCTGGGCCCTCTAAATATTTGCCAAGTCAGTGAGTGAGCCAGCAAACATTCAGTCTGCTTGTCCTTCAGTTTGAAGGGGAATTTCATTTTTGAAGTCCCTCTGGGTCTTTCAGAGGAAGCCGCTTCCAGCCTCGCTACTTTCCCTTCTATTGATCTTGGGATTTATGGTACTATTGTTTCCTTTTATTAGGCTGTAATGGCCTCCGTTAAAACATGTTACATGGAAATAGGCTAATTAAGTATGTCAAATAAGTCACCGTCCCACAGAGGGCCCGGCCCTCCCTGGGCAGGGCCACGGTGCCTCGCAGCAGAGAGAGACAGGCAGGGCTCAGGGAGAGCGTGTCCTCCTCACCCTTGTCTCTCAGAGTAAGGGAGAGCCCCCCCACCCCCCGGCCCCCACCGTGTGTCTGAGGCCTCACTCTATTGCTCTGGGTGCCTCCCGGAGTAGGTGTGAGATGCCCCGCTGGGTGTTCTCTGTTCAACAGCACGAGTCAGAGTTGAAGCATCCATGCTGGGGACCACACGTCCGCTCCTCAGCTTGTGCCTAGCTTAGATGCCTACACCCCTCACAGGAAGAGAGACTGGGTGCACATCTGCGTTCCAGGAGAACCTCTAGTGGCAGGCCTGAGATGATCAGACTCTGGTAGGAAACCTGTCCCACTCACCTCTATCTGTCCGTTTCCAATCCACGCATGTTTGCAGGAAGCCGAGCTGGCAGGAGATGCCCCAGGCCTTGGAGGCTGCCTGGGAATGCTTTTGAGGCACTTCGGATAAGCCCTTGGGCTAGTGAAGAACAGACTCCAAGACAGTTGTGTTCTTTGGACACACAGATATCATGCTGGGTTCTTCTGGTCCATGGGGAAATGGAGGATTTGATGAGATTCTCACGAGAAAGAACCCCTTAAGGAAAAGGACTTTAACTCATATGAAAACTTTTCAATTTTGCTCTGCCGTGGGGAACACCTCATTGACTGCTGAATCTGTTCTTCTGGACTCAGTCAAGTCCATTGCCTTACCCTCCCTTGAACTTCTGAAGATGAATTGTCTCCATGAGTCCGTGACAAAGCATTACTCCTGTAAAATGGAGAAGGAGGAGTCTGTGCTCAAAGAAGTTTGCAGGACCCTGTATTTACAGAGCTAGACAGGCTGGTTTACTTGGAGCTTCTCAGAGCTCACACCAGGTTCATGTAGGGTTTCCAAGTGTGGCAGGTCCCAACTTTTTACTATACCCTCCCAATCTTGGAATCATATGTCCTTGCCCTTTGTCATATGACCTTGCAGCGTTTCCCACTAGATTAAGCCATGTATATTTCTAGTTCTCACTGATGTTCACCTTCGTCACATGACTGACTCTGGCCGGTGGAGGGTGGGTGGAAGTGGGGTGTCTCAGAGCTGAAATGGAAACAGGCGTGGCAAGTGTCTGCTGGCTTTCTCTCCAGTTTTCACCACTGCCATGAAAAGAGCACAGCCCTGGCACCCGCTATCCCAGAAGGTAGCTGGTGGAGAGACTTAAAAGCAAGCTGTTCAGCACTATTTACAACAGCCAGACATGGAAGCAACCTAAATGTCCATCAACAGATAAGAGAAGCTGTGGTACATATATACAATCAAATACTACTCAGCCGTAAAAAAGAATGAAATAATGCTATTTACAGCAACATAAATGGACCTAGAGATTATCATACAAAGTAAAGCAAGTCAGAAGGACAAACACCATATATTAAGTTTCCCTTACATGTGGAATCTAAAATATGACACAAATGAGCTTACATACAAAACAGAAACAGGCTCACAGACATAGAAAACAAACTTATGGTTACCAGAAGGGAAGGAGAGTGGAGAAGGATAAATTAGGAGTATGTATTAACAGATACAAGCTACTATCGTAAAACAGGTAAGTAACAGGGTCCCACTGTAAAGCGCATGGAACTATATTCAATATTCTATGAGATCTTCCCAACCCAGGGATCAAACCTGGGTCTCCCACATTGCAGGCAGATTCTTTACCATCTGAGCTACCAAGAAAGCTCCTCAATATTCTGTAATAAACCATAATGGAAGAGAATATGAAAAAGAATATAGAGAGATAAAACTTCGCTATACACCAGAAACTAATACAATGTTGTAAATCAACTATACTTTAATTAAAAAACAAAAAAATAAAAACTGGCTCCGATCAGAACCAGAGCAACTCCAGGCAGCCCCTAGGCCTGGGGAAGAGAAAGCAGAATTGAGATGGTTGGTTACTTATCTGTAACTGACTATATGAGTTTCCTACTGCTACTGTAACAAATCATCACACACTGAGTAGCTAAAAGCAGCACACATTTACTCTCTTATAGCTCTGGAGGTCAGAAATCCATCAGTCTCACTGGTCAAGTCAAGGTGCCATCTGGACTGGTTGCTTCTGGAGACCCCCAGAAGAGAACCCCTTGCTTGCCTTTTTCAGCTTCTAACGGTCACCTATATTCCTTGGCTCATGGCCCCTCTTTCCACCTTCAAAGTCCACCACTCCAGTTTCTGCTTCTGTCACGACATCTCCTCCTCATGCTGATCTTCTTTCCTCCCTCTCATAGGGACCCTTGCTATGACATTGGGGCCACCTGAATAATTCAGAATCATCTTCCCATCTCAAGATTCTTAACCTCATCACATCTGCAAAGTCCTTTTTGCCGTACGAGGTGACTGTCATAAATCCTGAAGTGTAGGATGTGGGTCATTTGGGGGTGTTACTCAGTTCATCACCCTGAATGATATAAAAAAGGCTAAGAATATATGAAAGTGAGGTGTTAGTCCCTCAGCTATGTCCAGCTCTTTGCAGTCCCACAGACTGTAGCCTGCCAGGCTCCTCTGTCCATGGGATTCTCCAGGCAAGAATACTGGAGCGGGTTGCCATTTCCTTCTTCAGGAATCTTCCTGAGCCAGGGATCAAACCTGGGTTTCTTGCATTGCAGGCAGATTCTTTACTGTCTGAGCCACTGGGGCAGACCCTACGTAAGAATGTATAGGTTTTCCCTAAATTAACTGAATTTTTTTTCCACATCTCAGAATATCTCCTCCCTTCTCCTGAGGATGCCAGTTTTGGAAATTGGGCCTTCCTCGATTATTTACCAGTTCTGTCGCTAATCTGCAGTTATTGATAAACGGGTACCCCAGTACCTACTATAGGATTATAAATTCCTACAGGTTCAGTTCAGCCGCTTTCTTTGCTTGGTGGTCTTCTCTCCTAGTCTGTAAATAGCAATAACGTCATCTGTCAGAGTTGAACTGACTGAATTATAGGAAATAATTTTGAGTGTGTTATATAGGGACTAGCAATAACTTCTAAATAAATGGCATTTGCCTTCCTTGCCTGCCTGGGCTGAAGCAGAGAGAAACTAACAGCAGGCTGCCATGGTGGACAGAAAATGCTCTTTGGCTGGTGGAGGTAAAAGCTCCCTGACACCCGCATCCCTGCTTTGTACCCTCGGTTTTTCCTTCTGCAGTGTTAGGCACGCAGCATGCACTGTCCTTCGTCTCTCTGTCCTGTCCTCTCCTAACATATGGAAGACCCAGGGGGAGGTGAGCAGGAACGGGATTGCAGGGGTTAATGAGCCTGACTCACCACTCAATAGCTGTGTGGCTTTGGGAATAGTCCTTGTTTTCCTGGGGCTTTGTCTTCCCCCTGTGCTAATACAAGACTGGATCAAGTGCCCCAGGGCCTCTCCCTACCACATTCAAAACCCTCACATCTGTGACTCTCCCTTTTCCCACTGTTCTGTTCAGCCCAGGCTCTGGACCCCATTGGTACTGAAGCAACATTTGGCAAGGAGAACACTGGCACCCCTTTTTGTGCAATCAGTTCCTATTTTGCATTTTAGTGGGCTCCTTAAACCAAAATACCCTTTAGAAACCTAAAGAAAAAATGGCAAATTACCCAAACTCCAGAACATAAGGACATATTCATAATCATTGGGTTTCCAGGGACCTCAAAACCCCTATGCAAAGCAGATAAATAAATGCCCCCTGGGGAGTCCTGAGGACCAGAGGCAATGGTAGGTTACAAACCCACTGGAAAGTTCCAGTCCGGAAGCCCACCAAACCTTTTAGAGTCACCAAGCTCTTCGTGGATGATCAACACCCTTATTTCATGAGAGGATGACCAAGAAAACGGTTAAGCCCCAAAAGCTTCCATTCCTTGATTCTGCCTGCTCTAAAATCTGGGATGATTCCTGCTATTAATATTTTAAGCAACTAATTTGACATTTTTCCATTTAATTAACTTGCATATATATGAGAACAGGGTGCTGAGAGTACCATGACATTTAAACAAAGTCATTTAAGTTTGCCTGTTTCTGGTCGGGGGCGGACGGTGTTGCTCTTTTCTTTGCCTTTTTTTTCTTTTCTCTCCATTTCTGTTTCGCATTCCTGATCCTGAGGCTGGCTTGTTAGCTCAGAGAAATGACCAAATTTCTCAAAGCAAATGTGCCATAATCTCAACCTAGGTGACGTGGGTGGGCCCGGCGCTCTAGGCTGCGGAGCTTTTAAATTCGATCCTGCTCTTTTCCAAGCTTTTGTGCAAATGGCGTTTGAATCAGAGCAGGCCCGAGTCACAGGCTAATGTTTTCCGGTTGCCACACCAACCCTGGGTTGGGGGTGGGGAAGGGGCGGCGGGCATGCCCAACATTTATCAAACGTCACCATCTCGGCAGAAGAGCTGGGGTTTCAAGAGGCAAACAATAATTCCGTGGCGATTTTCTCCTCCAAATGACAAATAATTGCTGTCATATTATCAAATGATTAAGAAATAAAGGAAAATGGACAAATAGAGTTTAGCCATTGAGGGATGGTGTGGGGGGGACCAGGGAGATGCTCACTCAGTGTTCCGTAATTGAAAAATTGTACCCTAATTAGCTCCCACCCCAGAAAATTTATGAGTTCTAGGCGCCATCCAATCCCCAGCCCACCAAGTCACAGAACTTGCGGCCCTTCAAGTTTAGTGCTGGTTTCAGAAGGGGTTCGCCGTCTCCAAATGGTTTCAGAGAGCGAGACGCTTCAGCTCGCACAGCCCTCAGAAAGGATCCATTACTTCATACTTTCATCTGCCATAATTAATCACAGATTTTTCTCTGTCTATCAGCTTCTCCGGCTGCTCTCTCCACGTGAACCTGGGCACTCCTGGCTCCAGCTTCTCCGTGGTGGTCAGCCCAGCCAGGCTCGGACGTGCCACAGAAACTGCATTCCCCGGATGCAAAACGGCACCCCCCAATC
Source organism: Bison bison bison (assembly GCF_000754665.1). Lineage (NCBI taxonomy): Eukaryota > Metazoa > Chordata > Mammalia > Artiodactyla > Bovidae > Bison > Bison bison. The sequence goes on from NW_011494606.1 coordinate 2,364,416, forward strand.
CGAGGCATCTCAGCGGGAGAAATGGTCCTGCATTTGAAATGAAACCACATTTGCAAACTAAACTCACAGGACTCTAGAGATATTCCTTGTCTCTGTTTCTACCCACTTTTGGGATACTCCCTGGGGATTTCTAATGAGGCTGTCAGACTTCAGGAAGAATATAAGAGAAGGAGCGTCCCCATTCTCCCCCATCCCCTCCCCCTGGGCAAGGGTTTCAAGCCCAGCTCCATGACCTCATTAGATGCGTGACCCTGGGGAAGAGACTTGGTCTGTCTGAGCATGAGTTTTTCCTTTTATAAAATGCAGCTAATGGTGCCTACCTTTCCAGAATGTGATGGTGTATGGTTGCTAGCACCGCCTCTTGATCCTTCTCTATGAAGTTGGGATAATAATCTTACCTACCCACTGGGATTTAATGACAATTGAGTAGAGACTGCATTATATGTTCCTTGCATAAAGTTAGTATCCAGTAAATATTTGAATTGAACTGAACTGAATCGTACATAATTGGTTGATTCATTCATTTAATCCATCAGCTAATAGTTGTTAAGTGACTGTTTTCTGTCAGACACATTATTTGGCATAGGATATACGAAGGGGAATGAGACAGACTTGATTCATGCCCTTGGGGGCTTACATTCTAGGGGGGAAAACACTCAAGAAAGACAAAATTTTTAACAAAACACAGGTTGTAAAAATTCTATTTAAAAAAATAGACAAGAACTCAGATATAGGATAAAGAGTTGCATGGTGACTTTTAAATGAAAATCTAGAGGCTAACGAGAAATCATGTGAGGAGTAATAGAGAAAAGCGTTCCGAGCAAGGGGAACAGTATGGGAGAAGCAGAGTGAATCTTAACACATTTCAGGCGCCGAGCACAGGCCATTAGTCAGGGTGAATGGTGCTAGTTGCTAGAGCACATCTGCTGCTGCCAAGTCGATTCAGTCGTGTCCGACTCTGTGCAACCCCATAGACGGCAGCCCACCAGGCTCCCTCGTCCCTGGGATTCTCCAGGCAAGAACACTGGAGTGGGTTGCCATTTCCTTCTCCAGTGCATGAAAGTGAAAAGTGAAAGTGAAGTCGCTCAGTTATGTCCGACTCTTAGCGACCCCATGGACTTCAGCCCACCAGGCTCCTCTTTCCATGGGATTTTCCAGGCAAGAGTACTGGAGTGGGGTGCCATTTCCTTCTCCATAGAGCACTAGTAAGCCCAAATCTTAGTGATTTCAGCCAGTAAAAGTTCATTCCTCCTTGTCAGAGCCCATCAGGTAGGTAGTCTTTCAGTGTTTCAAAACCTAAACTCCTAGTTAGCTGTTCTGCCATACTCTAGGATAGCAGTCCCCAAACTTTGGGGCACCAGGGACCAGTTTTGTGGAAGATAAATTTTTCCAATGAACCGAGGGTGAGGTGGATGGTTTGGGGATGATTCAAGCACACTTTTTCTAGTTATTGTGTACTTTATTTCTATTATTATTAACATCACATCCACCTGAGATCATCAGGCATTAGATCCCAGAGGTTGGGGATCCTTGCGCTAGGGTCTCCTTGGAATTGTCCACCGTATCTTCCAGTTGCAGCCAAGAGCAAAGAGGAAAAGCTCCTGGTACACTCTGGAGGCCAAGCCTGGAGGTGGTGTATGTCACCTCCACTCATGTTCCATTCACCAGAACTGAAGTGCATGGTGCTGCCCGACTGCAGAGGGACTGAGGGTAGAGTCCAGCTACGTGACAAGCAGGATAATAAACAGGTTAGGAGAACACATGGCATTTTTCTGCCTCACAAAGTGCGTAAGGGTGGGTGGTGAGACATGAGTTGAGAAGTAGATGGCCGGATCGTGCAGGTCATCGTGTAAACCAGGGGAGGAAGTATCAGTTGGATGCTGCCCCGAGCCATGACGGACCAGACATTCCAGGATATTCCATCCACACCAGTTTGCATCTTATTCAGTGAGAAGGGGAAGCCAGTCCACATCAATGATCTGATTTTAATATATCTTAAGAGCTGCTCTGAGGAGATGGTCCCTTGGAGGTGCCCTGCATTCAGGTGATGGGGGAAGAGGATGGAGGGGAAGTTGACAGATGTGGAAATGTCATCCCCATTGGACCTGATTTCAGTCTCACTGGCTAACCAACATTCAGACCCCTGCTGACCAACTGGGGTACCGAACAAGGCTCCAAAAGGTTGGAGAAAACAAAAGCACTGGGTAAGGCAGCTGGCTGTGAGGATTAATTCCAGAAATAACTACCTGGACCAATAGCTTGGAGTCTGTTTCCTCACTGGACCTTGGCCTCCTGGCCCAGTGCACCAGCAGACCCTCTCCAGGTCATGCTTTCAGTGGCAGGGAGAGAGATTAACACTCCATTAGGTTGGTTCCAACTGGTCCCAGTGCAAGTGGCCAGAGGGCAGCTGGGAGGCGGTGGACAGTCTGCGCAGAGCATGGCCACTCCCAGAGCACAGCCTCCAAGTTGTTCAGTTTAATCTTTCCAACTGGTCTGGGAGGATGGAGTTACCATTGACTCCATTTTACAGGTTGCTCCTGTGACTTGCCCGAGGGCTACCCTGTGAGTGACAGCCCCAGGATTGAACACAAGTCTTCTGTTCGTTCTGGAGCACCACCATGGAGTGCTCCACTGGCAGGATTCATCCAGGCTCACTTGGAGGCCAAATGATGAGTGAGGATCTGCCTGGGTCTCTTCACATTCCATGCTTCCTGTCAACATGGTGGTGGCCTCCTTGAACTGGATCCAGCCCTCTGTCATGATGCACCAGTTGTCCTGCTAAGCAATGCCTTTGGACAAGTCATTGGCTTACCAAGCTGACTGATCTTTAGAATTACCTGGCAGCCTTTAAACATACACCATCCTGAGATACCCCGGATGTATTGAAACAGAGGGCCTGGCAGCTGTGCTTTTAAAATCTCCCCAGGTGCTCAGATAAAAGCACTATGGCATTGCCAGTGGGTGTGTGGGTGGGTTAAGTGAGGCTCAAGGAGGAAGTGTTATCAGGTAGTGAATTAGTGACAGAGTCAAGAGAAGAAGATGGGCCTCTTGCCTTTCTCACCTCTTTTTCCACAAGACTATACTGTTGCTTTGTAAGCAGTTATGGGAAAATGCATCCTTACCAACAATCTAAAATGTCACAGCTGGACAGGAGCTTTGAGTTTATCTTTCCAACCCAGTGGTTCCCAGTTGCCCATTGGACCAGCCGTGTCAGTGTTATATGAGATGCTTGTTACAACACAGGTTCCTGGCCTCCCCCTGTACCTACTGTATCAGCACTGGGGAGATGCAACATTGGAAATTATATTTGTAAGTATCTTTGGTGATTCTGATATTCGCCTTGTTTGGAAACCATGGATCCAGTCCTTCTCATTTTATAGTCAATTCAAATCCAGTCCTCCAAGAGAAGTGATTGGCCTAAGACCACCTGGTCTAGAAGTCGAGTTTTCTGGCTCAGTCCAGAGCTCTTTCCACTACTCCTCACATATCTGAAAGCCCAGACATGTGTAGGGGCAAGACAGGGAGGTGGTCAACCAACAACATCCAGAGAGACAGTTATGCTGAAAGAGCTACATCAGAGAAACATCTAATTAACTGTTCATAGCAGGTTTTCTTCCCCTGGTGATCGATGCCTATTCTCCCTTCTCTTGCTAATACCTCCCCTCACTCATCCTAATGTGATCAGTTATTCCCAGAAATAAATTATGCACACAATGTACAGTCTATTAGGTAATCAGTGGGACGCTGGCCCAGCAGCCAGAAGGCAAGACAGGCTGTCTGGAGCGACAGCCAATGGAAGGGGCAGTGCAGACCCAGTGGGTGGAAATCTCTTAAGTGGAAAACCCTCCAACAAGGAAACTGGGCTTTCAGACATGAACTTTCAGGCCAAACTTGAAAACAACTGGAAGCACCAGTACAGCTCGATTCAGGCTACAGTTCCCCAGGCCAGCCACCTCTCCAAGACCTCCCATCTCCCACACCTCCAATCCCTGCAGGAGTTCTGTTTCTGATCCAGCTGACACTACAGCCAGCTTCTCAGATCTTGGTGTGGTCGTGGATCACCGGGAATACCATCAAGACGGAGGTTCTGATTCGACGGGTCCTAGAGTGGGTGGGGGGGGGGCTGAAACTGCACTTCCTGACAAGCTCCCAGATGATACCAATGCTGCTGGTCTGAGCAAGAAGGGCCTAGAGATGAGCGTCGGCTGAGCTGGGTGGTCAGCTAAGTCCCAACCACCAAGTGTTCACTGCTTGGTCCTTTCCCAGGCCAGTCTCTTTGAATGTGCTGTTTCCTCTGCCTACAGTTCCTCCTTTCTGCTTAGAAAACTCCTGTTTGCTATTGACATTCTGGATTGGGCCATGTCTCACCCCTAAAATCTTCAGTGACCCCCTCCTGCTTCAAGTAGACTTAGGGGAGATGATACTTTCCTATACATCAATACTTAACTCTTTTGTGACAGTAGTTCATCTGTCACTCAAAGGCCTGGGAACTCTGAAAACTGCACGGAATCTGTCTTTGCTCCATCTGCAAACCTGACAGGACTCTGCTAGCCACCAGGCACCACAGGGCCTGAGAACTTCTGAGAGATCTCTCAAAGAGTTTAATACCCAAAACAAAATTGGATTGGATCCAAGACCTGAAGGGAAAACTTTGCAATAGAAAAGAATAATGAAAACAATAGAAAAGTTTAACAAAACATCTACCAAACAAAACATTACATCAACCTCATTAATGGTTTCATTGAGTATTCATAAAAATTTTGTTATATTTGACAACGATGTGTAGGTTAGATTTTCTCACTTTGCAAGAATTCTTGAGTACCTCGATCATTGCTGAGAAATCAAAGCCAAGTGTAAATTGAATGAATTACTGTGGCCAAATAATTTCAAAAGCAAGATTAGAAAAATAATTTTTTTAAACATAAAAAAATATACTTAATACAGAATATGGGTGAACTTCAGCAAGTTTGATATGTTCAGGAACTTACCAAACATACTTCCAAAACATGTGTTTAGGGCTTAAGTGTCTGAAAACCATCTTGATGTCTGGCCAAGGGGAAGCACACAAGGGATTTCTCCCAAATGAATGGGCGAATAGATGGGAACCCAAAGTGAATCTGAAAAGTGCAGAGGGGGGAGGAAGGGAAGCAAAGCAGGCAAAACATAAAATGTAAGCCGAAGTTTTGAGAACAACAAAGCCAGTCCTCCTTAGCAAGCCATCCACTAAGGCCCAACTGGCTGGCAGATAGATGATAATCGCCCCCTACTGGCTGGAGGAGTCCTGTACTGCCCACAGACGCTGGCTTCATTTATTTATCTGTCATTGCTGCCTTTCCAATGCCGAAAACATCAAAGCCCCTTGGAATCGCCTCAAAGAAAGAAAGCAGTGGTCCCCGAGGATCAAGACGCTGCCTCTCCTCTGGGAAGGGGGCTCAAGGGGTGCTTTATAACTGACTGTGTGTCAGACATTCTGAATGGATCCAAACCCATCTTGAACCGATTTTTACCTTCCTCCTGAACCACCTCTTGGTTAATGTGTTCCATATGTTTCTTTCTCTGAGGGAAAATAGGCTTACTTTTATTTCAAAGGGCATCATTGAAAAGTCACGGGGGGACAGGACTTTGTTCTAAGACAAGCAATACTTGGGAAGTTCTTCTAAGGAAGCAATCAGAGATAAACAGAAAGATTTATATGCAAGATGTTCATTGCAGCATTATTTATAAGAGGGAAAGATTGGAAACAGTCTAAATGCCCAGCAACAAGGGGGTCGTTAGATAAATCATGATCTACCTACACAATGGAAGATGCCACAGCCATTAAAATTCATTTTTGAAAAGTCTGTTATAGAAACAGCCAACCTTTAGCAAGCCCTTCCTAGGTGCCACGTGGAGGTATCTTGGTATTGTATGTTTCAACTTCTCACAGCCAAAAGCAATCTTTGTAATTTCCCCATTTGATGCACAGGGACACTGAGGCACAGACAAGCCCAGGTCACACAGGTAGAGATGAGCACTGAACTGGCACCTCTGAGATGCACTGTCACGCACGGCAGGATGCTGCCTCTCTCTAACAGAGGTTCATTGAGATTCTGAACCTGGGTAGTGGGAGATGTGTGTGCGTGCTAAATTGCTTCAGTCTTGTCCAACTGTTTGTGAACCTATGGACTGTAGCCCCCCAGGCTCCTCTGTCCTCGGGATTCTCCAGGCAAGAATACTGGAGTGGGTTGCCATGTCTACCTCCAGGGGAGCTTCCCTACCCAGGGATCGAACCCACATCTCTTAGGTCTCCTGCATTGGCAGGTGGGTTCTTAACCACTAGCACCCCCTAGGAAGTCCAGGGAGTAGGAGAGGGAGAGGTCTATTCTTTCCCAGGTCCACAGCAAGCTATCATGAAGAAGGGCAGATGGGAGCTGCCTGGGAAGTGATGACATCTTGGCCAAGCTGTCCTCAAAAGAGGAGGAGTAAATTCCCAGAGCTGGCAAGACTTGGGGTCCTTTCAGAAAATCCTGGGGAGGCAGGGAGGGCTAGCACATCAAATGCATTATAATTGTCCACTGAAAACCAACAAAGAAACTGCAAGGGACTGGGCTGAGGTCCTACTCTGGGTGTCAAAGCAGAGTCAATAGTCCCTGAAATGATTAACAGCCTTGAGTCCATCCAGACACCATGCTGAGAGCTTTCTTCTAGAAGCCCATTAAATCCTCAAGCTACAGCCTCTCTTTGGGCTTTCATTGTTCCCATTTCACAGATGAGAAAACAGAGACATGGCAGGCTTAAGTAAATTGCCTGAGATCTTAACTGGTAGGTAACAGTGGCTGGAGCAGAACCTGGTGATGCAGAGGCCAGAGGCCACTGGCTTAACTGCTTTGTGACATCCTCTCCTGGGAGGTGGGCTGTCAGTGCGGAAATAGGAGCCCATGTTCACCCCCCAGCAGCCACTGCTGTTTTCTGTCCCATTGGCTACAGCTGCCCTCCCTGGCTTTTCAAGGAAACTCTTCTCCACAAAAATGATTGTAGATCCTCTTGATTTAGGAGAACTCACAGGAAGCCAGCTTCTGGCAACAGGTAAGAAGGGGAAATGGGAAAGCATCCTCATATTCGGGGAAAACAATCAAATGGCTTCTGGTCCAAGAGCATGGTGAAACCTAGAGGCATCATCTGAAGCAAAGGAACTCTCCAGTCCCCACTCCCCCAGAAGTCCCGGGCCCCTCCTCAGCCCCAGGCTGCTGGCCACTCACTGGTTAGCCTCCAGTCCAAGCCGCTCAGCTTCCTCCAAAAGCTGCCCTTCCCACAGCATCCCTGGGCTCTGAATCTGCTCTCCAGGCCTGCAGCAGAGGAGTTCAGCCCCCACCCCAAAGACCAGCTCCCCCAGAATCTTTCTAAGTTGATCCACTTCAGTAGCAAACATGACCATATTCCTGAGTTTTACTTTCCCTGTCTCTGTCTCTCTTTCTGAAGAGGTAAATTGAAGTCTCTGTGGATTCCAGCCACTGTGTATCTTGAGGGCACCCTTCCCAAATGCCCTTTGACTGACATTACTGAATGTGGGGCTTCCCGCATAGCTCAGTTGCTAAAGAATCCGCCTGTAGTGTAGGAATCTGCCTGCAATGCAGAAGACCTGGGTTTGATTCCTGGGTTGGGAAGATTCCCTGGAGAAGGAAATGGAAATTCCAGTATCCTTGCCTGGGAAATCCCATGGACAGAGGAACTTGGCAGGCCACAGTCCATGGGATCAGAAGAGTCAGACATGACTTAACAACAAACCACCACCAGTCTCCAAGGTAAGGGTCTACAGAGAATAGACAACCTTTAAGGGCTAATCCAGGGCCAGTACCCCTCTCCTAAGAACCACCCCCAACACCCCCATGGGGGGCAGGTCTCTGGGGCCATGCTGCCAGGGGATATCCCCTTTGGGGGCATTATCCCGAGGTCCCCAGACTGCTGCCTGATCTCAGCCAATCAGACACTCCCCTGGGAGTTTAGAACCCAGATCCTCCCCTCCACCTCTATGGGACACTGGGCAGTGGGAAACAGGAGCTGGGGCAGCTCTGTGGTCCTGCTAACAGAGGAAGCTGGCTGGAAATGGAAAGAAAAAAGAGGAAGAGAAGCTTGGGGGAGTGAGGCGGGAAAGATACAGACATGACTTTGCAGTTCCTGATTCTAGTTCCTCAGTGGCAGGGATGAATTTTTCACCCTTGGGTTTTTTTGGAAATATGGGCATATCCTTCCCATGAAGTCATCAATTTCCTTAAGCAAACAGTAGTCCTTTGCAGCCAAGGGGCCCCAGCTAGACCATCAGGATTCGAGGAGAGTTTCCTCAGAGCGAATGAGATGATTGGATGGCATCACTGACTCAATGGACACGAGTTTGAGCAAACTCTGGGAGATAGTGAAGGACAGGGAAGCCTTGCATGCTGCAGTCCGTGGGGGTCACAAAGACTCAGACATAACTTAGTGACTGAACAACAATAAGAATCCTCCCAGAGGGCTGCTCTGAAGATCCCGCCCTGCGAGGGAGTTCTCAGGGCCCTGGGCCCCACCCTCTGTGGATCAAGGGTGGGTTGTGTGGGGAAGAGCAGAATCTGTGTGGTGCTCATGCTAGGCCCCATCTAGACATTCTGGCGTCTAGGGCTTCTGCAACCTGCCTCCCCTTGGCCCACTCACAACTGCCTTACTGGTGGCAGAGCCTAAGCAATCCTTTCCCTTGTGCCTCATTCTCAAACGCTCCCTGCTGCATATGGGATAAAGTCCAAGTTCCCTGACACAGCGTTCATGTCCACTTCCTGCAGCCCCATCACCCACACCACCCCACCCCCCATTTTCTACTTCGTGTCTTGGTTTTCACCTCCACGCCTTTGCCGATTCTGTTCCCTCTGCCTGGACTTTCCTGTGCTTCCTTCTTTGCTGTGCTCATCTCCTCTTGACTTTCAGGAAGGCCACTAATTCCGCACACATCGCTTCCAGGAAAACTAACTTCACAGGCTGGGCTGAGGGCTCATCCCCTGCCCTCCCATATTTCCTGATCTTGCTTAATTTATCAAAACTCAGACCAGATTTTCCTTCCTTGATTTCTAAGAAAAGACTGTGGGCTCTGCAACGGCTAGGATCACAACTTATTCTCTGGGTCTCTCCAGTGCCAGATTCAGTGTCAACTGGCCTCTGTCCACCCACCCATGCCACCTTCTGGCTATTCCTTCCAACCAAGGACATAGATTCCCAAGAGAATGCTCGTCACCTATCCCTGTTTTAGAGACGACAGCCCTGAGGTTCAGAGGGGCGAGGTTCACTGATGCCCTGGTGCACACGAGTTTCACACTTCCGTGCCTCCG
>NW_011494606.1:2373844-2408154 GCF_000754665.1 Bison bison bison
CCCTGTGAGGACTCAGTTCCTCATTCTGCCTTCTTCATCAAGATCCACCTCCATGTCCCCCTTCACCTGAAGCTTTCCAGGAGCCTTCCTGGACTTGTTGCCTGTGGCCTCCTGCCTCATGCCCACAGAACACCTCCGCCTGTCTGTGACAGTCCCTGGCTGCCACACTGGGCTTCAGACCCACCCACTTGCTCATGTCTCTCCCTAGTATACAGTGATCACTAGATTATTCAGCTCCTCACCAAAATCTGGCGTATACTAGGTGCATAATTAAAGTGTGTTGACGGGAGAAGGAGGGAAGATGATGTTTGTAAAGCGTTTCAATTGAGAAAGCCTGAGACTTAACTGCCGGAGAAGGCGATGGCACCCCACTCCAGTACTCTTGCCTGGAAAATCCCATGGATGGAGGAGCCTGGTAGGCTGCAGACCATGGGGTCACTAAGAGTGGGACACGACGGAGTGACTTCACTTTCACTTTCCACTTTCATGCATTGGAGAAGGAAATGGCAACCCACTCCAGTGTTCTTGCCTGGAGAAGCCCAGGGACAGGGGAGCCTGGTGGGCTGCCGTCTATGGGGTTGCACAGAGTCGGACACGACTGAAGCGACTTAGCAGCAGCAGCAGCAAGACCTTACTGCACCTGGTTCCTCTACAGCTTCTAACAAAGGGCTGTGGGCAGATGAGAGAATCAGCAAGCATTTCTAACCAAATTCTACACACCATAACTTTCTTCTGTGTTTGTGATGTTTTGAAAGCACTTTTGCACACACTGACTTAATTTTTATAATCATCATGAGGGAGCCGTATATTTTAATTTGCATATGGAAGAGCCACTAGAATCGGCCTGTAATCCCAAGCCTTACCCACAACATGTACCATGTCTAAGGTCAGAGACCGGCTGCCCAGATATGTCCACATATGTGCTGCTGTGTCTGTATCCTTGTCCACTCGTGGTCCATGCACAGCATAGTTACATGATGCATTCAGATACAGGGAATCCTTGACCAAGAAGTGGTCCTTTTCTTGTAAGCTCAATGCCCTGGCCCCAATAAGAAGACTCAGCCACCCTCTACCTTGTAATCCTGTCCTGCAATTTCCTCCCCTCCCTAACCTCCCACCATAAAGAAGGTCCCATGCCTTCTGTGTCCCCCAGGGCACAGTGCCAGCCCATCTCAGATGTCAGCTGGTGGGTACAGCCAACCCCATATCCCGTTTTGCCTTACTTCTTAATTAAGCCTCCACAGTGCAGCTCAAGCTGTACCCCAGTCCCTCCAGTTTCCATAAGCATATCCATGCAGCTGAGCCACCCTGGTCAATAACATCAGACTCCTGCCCCTGATAGCTCCTGCAGCGAAGATTGGGTCCTGGGGAGGACCAGCCTTTGCTGGGGTCAGTATCTGGGCTAGGGCAGCATGGCAGACTGGCACGAAGGACTGAGACCCAGAGGAGTGCAGACACCTCCTGGGGTGCCCTCTCCTAGATCAAGCCCAGCTTCCCCGCCCCTCACCCCACCTCCTCACTGAGCAAAGAAACAGTAATGACCAAAGCACCCAACCATGTAGACTTTTTCTGTGTCTTGCCTTGGAACTTCCTGACCTCGGAGTTACTCTTCCAGACGATGACGGTGTAACATGACAAGCCCAGAAGTCGTCACCCCACCACTGCCTCCAGTCCTCCCTGCATTTCAGAGGCCAACCTTCGGTCAACTGTCTCTTCTTTCAACAGAGAAACCAGAGCAGCTGCCAGGAGAGGGGGAGGGACCGTTGAGGCCTGGGTTTGAAGCCTGGCTTTGCCCACAGAGGGCTGTGCTTCCTGGTTCAAGTGGCCCCATTCTTCTGGGCTGCAGGTGCTCCCCTCACAGGAGGGCGACGGCTGCCTTGAGCCACCCGTTTCCTCTTTCCTTCTAGTCCCACTATAAGCATAAACCACAGTCCTGGGTTAGCAATAAAGCTCAACGCACAGACAGAAAAGGTTCCTCCCTTTCTGCAAAAATAACAAAACAGCAAAAAACAGCAGTGTTTCTACTTAGTGAGTGCCTACTCTGTGCCAGGCATGTTTACACACACAATCTCATAACAATCGTCACAGCAAGGTGAGAAGGTGGAATGTCCCCATTTTAAAGATGGAAAGTAAGTGCGGAAAAATTCTGTCTTCTTCATGGACAGATGCACAGCAGCTGATAAGGGACAGAGATTTCAAACTGAGCCATGTGTCTGCAGAAACAAGACATTTTGAAACTCAACTTTTTTTTCTGTATCAATCTGACCAGCTCAGCTTTCCCTTCTCCATGGAACATTTAAAAACTGTGATCACATACTTGGACACAAGAAAAAGAAATTTTTTTTGAATTTAAAATTGGAGGTTTTAACAGGCCACAGTCAATTACTATAATCCAAAAATTTTAAATACAAAACATAATGTGGCTGAAAATATTCTTAACTACTTGGAAATTAATAAACATTCTTCTAGATACGCCATGGATCAAAAGAAACATTAAAACTGAAATTAAAAATCATCTAAAAAGAGATGAAAAGTGGAACATTTTATTTCCAAAAACCTATGAGATCTGGAAAAAAAGCTCAGCTCCGGGGGAATATGTACAAACCGGAAGACACGTCGTAAGAAATGAGAAAGCAAACAGAAAAAGCAAGTTCGAAATGGGAGTTAATCAATAGCTGAAATTAATAACATGGAAAATAAGAGAAAAGAAAATACACAGATTCCACAAAATCAGAATTGGCTGAAGAGACTAACAGGATTGCAGGGCTGGGTGAAGGGCCCAGTTCTGCAAGTATGTCCATCAGGCCAGGCCCCACTGGTCAGCGACGTGGCCCCTGCCCCTGGGCTCCTGACCCCTGGGCTAGTGGCTGCCTTCCACCTGGACGTCACATTCAGTCTGTGGCGATCTGACTGCCCACCAGAGGCTCCTTGGACTGGAGACTTCAGCATTTCCTCTCAGAAATAAAACCCTTCCATCAGGGCTTATTAGGCAAGCGAGTCAGTTTTGTGTTTTCAGCAATGAAAGCTGCTGTGGTTTTGTTTTCTCTCTGTTGCCAGGAGTCGAGAGGAAGTCTGTGGTTAGACATCTTCGGGTGGAGACATATACAAACACAGTGGCTAGAAATGAGCTCCCCGGATTCAGTTCTCCCAGCCCGGTCAACAGGACTCATGAAACTGAGCAAATGAGAAGAAGGACGGGTCGAGGGAGGGGGCCCTGAACCTCTATCCCTCGGCCCCCCAGACCTGCAGTGGCATTCACGCTTCTGCTTGCTCAGCATTCACCCCGCCTGACTCTGTTTCCCATTCTGACATTAGGATACTGCATTTCATTATTTCCTCAAAGGATTTACTGATTTGCCTTCACCCCAACCCAGCAACTGAATGTTAAAGGATCCCGTGAATTCAGCACCCATGGCAGTAGCAAAGCTATAACAGGCACTACTGTCGGCTTCCATCCATCATGGATTCTGGCTTCTCCTTTTCCTTTCAAACCCTGGATTTGATCAGAGTGATGGTGTGCCTGGCCACAAATCCTCACATCCCCAGGCTCCTGTGTATAGAAGCTGGCCTTTTGATTACAGTTTTGGCCAGTGAGTTATAGCATTTCTAAGAAAATGCTTACACTCCCACTATAGGCACCAACTCTTTCTCCTTCCCCTTCTTTTTCCTGCTTGGAACTTGAACATGAGGCCTGGGGGTGCAGCAGCCACCTTGTGCTTACAAGGTAACTGCATGAGGATGAAGTTAGAACAGAAAAACAGAAAGAAGCCACGCCCTCCATGGCATTATTAGCCTTCTGCCCTGCCCTATACGACTCACCAGGAACTTCTTATTTCGTGAGAAAAAGAAAGCTTTGGCTGGTAAAACCCCTGGAGCTGTCTGTTCTGTTACTTGCAGTTGAAGCATTGTTACTTGAAATGAGAGCTTCAGCTTTCATAGGGTTTTCCAAACATTTTCATCCCATCCTCTACTGGGTCCTCACAGACATCCTTTAAGGTGGATATCAATGTCTTTCCTCCCATTTTCAGATGAGCAAGCTGAGGTGGGTCAAAGAGTTGAGGCCTCCACTCCATCATTCTATCCCCTGGTCCCTGGCTTTTCCCCAGAAAACCCCTCTTGCCTAGAAGCAGTTCAGAGCTTTCCCCTCCCTGTAACACCTCCCCCTACACAAGCGTGCAGGCTGAAAGTGAAAGTTCCTCAGGGACCAAGGAGCGTGTGAACTGATTTCAGCCCTAGCTTCTAGTGCCCAGAATAGATGTGCTCTTTTGTTTTAAAATTCATCACTTGGAGTCAAAGGATCTGAGTTCAAGTCTGACATCTCATCCTCATTTGCTACATGATCTTGGGGGGGATAAATCTCTGAAAATCTCCCTGACCATCTGTACAATGAAAATGGCAGCACTTCTTCTCCTGAGGCTACACTAATACAGTCGCAGATATACGATCATGTATGGTACAGGATAATCAGCTCGGAGATAGTCATCTGTGAGCACTCAGGATGTCTGGGAAAATGCTTTGCGCATGATAAGACATCAGTGTCCCCATTATGGGGCTGTTATCACGATGGCTTTGGTCTGTCTCAAGGCTCCGACTCCACCCACGGCTTGGCCTTCCTCGCAGCTGACGTGTAGATTACAGATATGCTTCACCGGCCTTCGGGACCACTCACCCCTCCCTGTTTGTCAACCTTAGAGTTGAGAATGCTGATCTCATGAGGCTCGATCTTTAAGAATGGATAATGTCAGAGTTCTGATACTTACTTGCTTGTTAAGCCAGGCTATTGCTATCTGATTTCATAAGTTTTTTACTTTCTTAGTGTCCAAAACATATCTATACATCCCCTTTAGAAAAAATAAAAAAAGAAATCGACTCTATGTTGGGGACTCTCAGAGTTGGATGGGATTTGAAAGTCATCTGGTCCATCCTGTGCCTCCAAACCCAACCCCTCCCCATTCAGGGCTGACACCCCCTCTTCATGCTCCCCTCTCATCAAACCCAATGGACACAGAACTTCCACTTGCTCACATCAGAGGCAAGTTTACCACCCCCAAGGCAGTCCATTTCACCTCCTAACATCCTCTATTCGAATTCTTCCTCCAACAGGCATTCCTTGGCAGACATGAGGATGTGTTCTTGACAAACCTGTAATCCTGTGCATGCTTGACTGTGTGGGATGGTGACTGGCAGAGTTGGTGGGGGACGAGGAGCCCATGTGAGGTGTTACCAAACAGGAAGCGCCATCTGTGCTGGGTGATGACAGTAAGAAAAAGTGTCAATCAGCTGCCCTGGGGGGCTCCAGAGACAGCTTCTTGTTTCAGCTACATGACAGACCTCAAGAGTGGCAATCACTCCGTTCATTCTGATGTTCTGGGTATTCACGGGGCTAGGCTGGACCATGCTGCAGTAACAGCATTGAGCTCTCAGGGGCTTAATACAATGCAAGTTTATTTCTTGCTTCTGTAAAGTGCAATGTGAGTTGGGAGAATTGTCCCCATTTTGCATGCCATCTGGAACAGAGGGCTTCCAAAGTCAGCACAGCCAAGGGGGAATGAGGAGGAGGCATACCAGCTCTTAACTGCCTGGGTCTCAGGCTCTCAGTCAACAGGAGCCACAGGGCCCCCACCTGGCTGCAGAGAGGGCTGTGGGGAGGGCAGCAGAACCCTGTAGTGTGGGTGAATGCTGTCTCTGCCAGCACATCGAAGGTTATGCCATCAAAGAAATGAGAGTTAGCTCTAAAAAAAAAAAAAAAAAAGGAGCCCAGTGAGGTGTAATGGGAAGGAAATACACAAGGTGACGGGAGTGGGGACATTATGGGTGAAGAAGGGCCTCTGCTGACTGCTGTTCATGCAAGTAGCTATCACATGGCAATCTGTGGTGGGTTCATGTGCATGGGTGGCCAGGCTCTTCCACCCACGGTGACCATATGCTAACGCAATGAGGATAAGCTTCAGACATAGAGTGTACCCAGCCTCTCCACCACCTCCCATTGCTACTTCTCCCATTAAAAATGTAGTTCTTGCCTGCTCTGCTTCTCATCCAGCCCCCTAAGAAGAGTTTGAGCTTGGCCATCCCAGATCCTGGGAGAATAGGGATGGACAGACAGCACTGGAGAGACTGAGCTGGGGATGGGGGGAGTAGCTTGATTTGTTCTATTGTTTGCTTGTTTTTAGAATCTTATGAGGTTTAGTCATTCTGATGCTGTCTTTGGGTTCTGTGGAGGCATTTTACTCTGAGAACCTACTCTAACCGTCTCAGACGAGTCTAAATTATGTAAGCCCTTTCACTGATCTGAAGCACATGTCAAAAATGCTCAGGTTGGGTACTACCTACTACAGAGACCCAGTGACAATATCACTGGAAAGTACAGAAGGAGGATCCCAGAGATTCAGTCTGATTCATCTGAAATCTCACCTTAAGTCTGAATGTACACTAGCAAATGCACCTTTGGTTCTTGTAATGTTTCCAGATGAAGCCATCTCTGAGACTTAGAAAAATTTTTTGAATCAGTTCTGGAGCCCTTGTTTGTGGTGAGAAATTGGGGTCAGCAACAGAATGGAAAGAAAACCAACAAAGAATGAAGAGGAAGGGAGACGGAGGGACTAGCAAAAGGAGACACAGAGGTTAAGTCCATCTAGTATATACAAGGGAGATGTGGAAGGACAAAAGAAAGGTGGCCTGTTGGGTGGATTGATGTCAGGAGGATTTGGGATGCTTTGGTAAAGTGCAAGGTTCTAGAGATTTGAAGCCCAAGGTAATTAGAGAAGCAAAAGGAGGCCTCATCCTTTTTTCATGTCTTTGAGAGATCTGTGTGAAAGGCTGAAATCTCTTCCTTTCATTTCCTTGCTGGACTGTGCTTCTTTGAATGTGACAGTGTAGAGACTCGGTCACAAGGAATCCCTGCATTTACTCAGGGTACATTAATTTAAGCATAAAAACATAGGAAGTAGCTTATTCCCAAGGCAGGTAAGGCAAATGCAGAAAAATGAAGAAGGGGTTATACTTGCTCAGAAATATATTATTAGCACACTTTGGACAAAGGATGAGAGGGATGCAGCAATAGCCAACAGCCCCCTCCCACCCCAGCCACCAGCAGATAGTCGGTGCCCCTTTCCCACTGAGGTTTCCAGGACTGCATTTCCTGCATGCACCCTGATTTAAGAGTCTCTCCTCCCTCCCCGTTCATTGCCCTCCACTTGCCGCAGCTACAGTAACATTAGCTTTGCTGGCTGCCACCTCCCACTGTTGACTCATAAAGACTTCCTGTCAACTAAAACCCCAACATCTTTCACTTGTGCTGTTGACCCAGGTATCCCACATCCTGTATGTGTCCGGTGGGTATTCTGAACCCCAGTGTGAACAGAGGTCTCAGGCTGTTAAGCTTGGTAGGCACTCAGCGTAGCCCAGTGTTCATTTCAGCCCTATTGAGGCCTTTTTGGGTCCTGCCTCTCACCTTCCCTGTATTGCCCACCCCTTCCACCTTCTCACAAGCCCCTAGTCACAAGGCAGTTCAGCCCCGTGGGTGACTCAGTGCCCCAGCCTTTGGAGTCAGACCCATCTGGGACCCAGATCCTAGTACATCAATGGCTATAGGACTCACCCTCTCCTGGTCTATAAAGGAGTAATTCGACCTTTCTTACCGAAATGTTATGGGGAGTAAATAATCTATGTAAAATACTTACAGAGCTTGTTGATACTTAAAAGATTCACAATAAATGTCCATCCTCTCCCTATAGCTGTAATTCCAGCATAGCCACTGGTAAAAGTGTTGAACAAGATGTGCTCAAAGATAGAGCCCCTTGACATGCTCCCATCTAGGCTGGTCAGCCAGGTATTCATGATGTAGCTGTATTCATTCATTCCATTTCCACCGGTGGATACACTGTGGGAAAGAAGGCAAAGTCTGCATGTTTTGAAAATAAAACCTAAGATCTCTGAGGCATTTCCTATCACTAGCATAGGACCCTCAAGAGCTTCCCAGGTGGTGCTAGTGGTAAAGAATCCAGCTGCCCATGCAGGAGATGTAAGAGATGGGTTCGATCCCTGGGTGGGGAAGATCTGCTGGAGGAGGCTATGGCAACCCACTCCAGTATTCTTGCCTGGAGAATCCCATGGACAGAGGAGCCTGGCGGGCTACAGTCCACAGGGTCACAAAGAGTCAGACATGACTGAGGTGACTGAGCATGCACATACACACAGCTCTTCCTAAATCTTCAACCACCCTCCCGGCCCACCTCCCTCTCTGCCTTATTTCTCCAAAACGTTAGGTTCTCTTTCATTCTAATTTCTACCCCACCTTCCCAGGGCACAGCATAATGAAAAATGCCACTGGCCATCAGGAGACCTGATTTTGAGTCCCCCCAGTTCACAATCTATCAAGTCACTCACACACACTGTAACCCAGTTTCCTCGCTTTTAAAATGAGAGGGTCAAATTAGACATCAATAGCATCAGCCTCCACTGGTTGCATGCCTGCTCTGTTCCAGGCAGGTCAGAAATGTCATTTATTTACACAAGTTCAATACCCTCAAGGAGACATCATGGTATCCCAGGGAGCAGACGCCATGCCGCAGGCGTGGGCTGTGGACTAAGGCTGTGCAGCGTTATCGCCCCCACTCTCCATGCAGCTACATTTTGGTCTAAGATAAGTAACTTAACCTCCCCATGCCTCAGCTTCCCCTCTGCAAACAAAGGTGGTTGCAAAGATTAAACCAGATCTCCACATGGGGTCTTTAGGGGCAGCCCTGCGTGAGTGAGTACCCCAGAGGATGCTCACATCAGGGGCCTTCTCAAGGCTAGCCGGCTAAGGCCTGTGCAGCCTCAAGGTTGTGCCCAGTCTCCTCAGAACACCGTCTCCTTACATGACTTCAGAGAGCCCCCCACGAGCAGCTCTGGCCTTGATTGGAGTGGTAGGCTGATGGCCGGGTGCCCAGGAGGAGAGGATGTCAGGGTAGAGGCTAGAGATCCTGGAAGCTAAAGCTTCCCTCGTGCACGGTAGACCACCAAGACCCCAGCAGGCATGCCCACATGCCCCCCTCTTGCACACACTCATACCCTCACCACTGGAGTCGTATTCTCAGCTCTGCCAGCTCCAAGGCCCCATCCAAAACCCCAGAGCTGCTACAAACAAAGCTTTGAGTCAAGGATCCTGTCAACACACCTACCTGGGGCCCCAGCTGCTGCCAGATTCTGTGAAGGACACATGGGAAAATTCTCTTCAATGTCACATTTGTTGAGCACCTGCTATGTGCCAGGCCCTACGCAAGGCACTGTGCACTCAAAGACAAACAACCCAAGGTCATCAGACTCATGCATAAGTCTGGCTCATGGGAATGTGGAAGACCTGGGATCAATCCCTGGAGAAGGGAATGGCCACCCACTCCAGTATGCTTGCCTGGAGAATTCCACGGACAGAGGAGCCTGGTGGGCTACAGTCCATGGGGTTGCAAAGAGTCGGACATGGCTGAGCGACTTTCACTTCACTTCACAAAGCAAAGAATACAGACCAAAAAATGAGTTCAGAAATTTTCATCAGTACAGGGGATATGAGCAGAGTTTTAGAGTCCTTAAGTGTCCTCACTGTGGGGACAGGGTGGGGATCAGGTTTCCCAGGAGGGAGAAGCAGCTTCAGACATGCATGGGAGTAAGAGACGCTGGGCTGACCTCCAGCTGGCTGGTGGGTGGGGAGGGCAAAGATGAGAGTTGAGGCTGGGGAGATAAGACAGGGGCTTGGCCTTGTCTTATGTCAATGGGTAGACACTGAAGGACATTAAATAAGAATAGAGGGAGCACAGGGAGAGTTTTGAATCAGATGCCTGGGAAGACTTTCTGGAGAAGGTGGTTTCTGAGCTGGCCCTTAAGTAATGGTCAGGACTTTGGGAGGTAGAGATGGAAAGGAAGGCCTTCCAGTGTGAAGGCACAGAGGGCATGGAACAGTACACGTAAGGCCATCGGGGGACAGCCAGGGCCAGTAAGGGATAGTGGAGGAGACATCAAAAGAGGTAGCAGTCAGGCTGTAAGTAAGGGCTACTGAAGATCACGGGAGGGAGAGAGCATTTGGGCTGGAAGGCTCAAAGAAAATCTTAGGAAGAGAATGAATGAATCACTTATCAGTCAGTCCATGAGTGGGCCTCGATTTGAACCATCAGGTTTAACAGGCTTGAGTGGGTACAGGCTCCATACCAAGCAGACCACCTCTGCCTGACCCACCCCATATCCCTTGGTCCTGCCCTTTCAACATACCCTCTCCAAACCTACCCATCTGGAGTCCCATCTCTTGGAACACTGCTAGGAACCTCACAGTTAAATTTTTGAGCTAATCAAAATCCTAGATTCCATACAACCGAAGCCCTTAATTTTGCACTGGAGAACACAGAAGCCCAGAGATGGGAAGTGACTTATCCAAAGTCACACAGTGACACTTTGCAGTATGAGAGTCAGAAAAAGCAGCTGGAATCCCAAGGGTCTGCCTTTTTAGCACAAGACTTCTCGGAGGTGAGATTGCCCATAAGGATCCAAAGGAATGAATTTATGATGGTGATGCTTCAAGCAATACAACCAATTCTGGGGAAACACCTGAGTACTACAAATAGACCAGGTGGGTAACTTACCCCCTCCCCCAAATTGGAAGCTGGCCTGAGTCTTAGGTGCAGAGCAGGAAGGGGTGAGGAGCTGAAAGTTTCATGTAATTTGTTTCAATTTCCACATAAACCATATAGGAAAGGAAATATGAGCCTTATTTAGCAAAAACTGATATTTCAGGAGTTTTCCCAGGCCTGAAGGATCCAACTCTCCCTCCTGGAAAGAGGATGCCATCACCGTCAGCCTCCCCCGCCTTCCCCATCAGCTGCTCTTCTTTCGGGGGCCTGAAAACCCCACAGGGGAAGGTCTGTTCTTGGCCAGGTCAATAACAGCCCATTAGGAAGCCTCTGTTTAATAAACCATTAACGTTAAATTATTGAAGGGAAAGGAAAGTACCATGAAGGTTCAGGTCAACAGGAGTAGGGAGCAGGAGGATGATGAAAGGATATTAATTGAATGTCCGTGAGTATGACATTCTCTTGGGTGTGACTGTGTGGTTTTTATAGCAACCTCAGAAAAATCCAGGTCTTTCCTGTTACAGAGCAGGAAACTGAGATTCAGGGGTGTTTACTGACCGTCAAGGATAAACAGACATTGAGCGGAGTTTAACTGAGGGCAGGCTGGCTCTTTCCTCGGCACGATGCTGCCTAAAGAAGTCAGGATGGAGAAGACAAGGGGATGGAGGGCAACTCAGGGGAGCTAAGGGGGGTCAGCAAGAGGGAAGAGGGGAGGGGAGAAGCCAGGAAATCAATTCTGAGGAGTACCTCAGTGTCTCTCATGACCTTCGCTTTCCTCCTGAGGGTTTTCTAAACATAGTTTTTGTTGATTGATTTATTGCTGTGTTGCCTCTCCATTGCTGTGAGCAGGGTCCGCTCTCTAGTTGCTGTGCACAGGCTTCTCATCGCCGTACCGTCTCTTGTTGCGGAGCACAGACTGGACACAGGGGCTTCAGTACTTACAGCAGGTAGGCTCAGCAGTTGCGGTGCATGGACTGAGTTGCCCCGGGGCATATGGAATCTTCCCAGACCAGGGATCGAGCCCACATGCTCTGCCATTGGCAGGCAGATTCTTAATCACTGACCACCAGGGATGTACCTCTTCCTGATGGTTTTTACCAACCCTCATAACATGAAGCTGGTCTGTTAGAGGCAGGAAGTAGGTAGCAGAGGAGAAACAGAACAACCTCTCCTTTTCCTGTATCCATTCCAGTTGCTACCCTTCCCACCTGGTCCAGCCAATCAGTGCTCACAGATCTTGGCCAAAAATGCCCTTCCAGATGCTGGAGAACATTTTCATGATGCTCCTGTGGGAATAGAAGAACAAGGGAAAATAGAGCTAAGATGTTAGGATCATTTAACCAGACATTGGATTTCAGGATTCTGAAGTCTTTAGGATGTCACTGTCCATGTGACTTCTTGGGACACTTTGCAGGGGAGTTACAAGTGGTACAGCAAACACCCCTCAACAGCCCCTGACCCCTCTGGGAGCCAGGTGGAGAGCTGCTGGGACAATCAGCCAGGCAATTCTGCCTCCTCCTCCTCTGGGCCCTTCATCCTGTTACCTTGGAAGGAAACCCTACACATGAAAGGCTGGCTGCCTACATAATGGACGGGGAACCAATGTGGGCAGCATGAAAGGCTGTCCCTGCCTTCAGAACACCCCTCCAGGAGGAGTCCCAGGCTCCTACCCAATGGAATATGGAAAGTTTACCCATAGTATATGCTCAGTAAATGTTGGTTAAACACCTAAGCAAATGCATGAACAACCATCTAATGATCTGATTCCCCAACTGAATAAGCAGGTCAGGCTGCCATAGCAAAATACCATAGACAAAATTTTTCAGACAACAAAATGGTATCTTCTGGAGGTGCTGTTGTGGTCAGGTTTGCAGATGACTGCCTTCTCCCTGTATGTCATATGGCCTTTCCTCGGTGTGTATATGGGAAGGGAGAGAGCTTTATCTTTCTATGGGGCCACAGTCCTATTGGATTAGGGCCCCACCCTAACCTCATGTAACCTTAAATTACCTCCTAAAGACCCTGTCTCCAGATGGCGTCAACTAGGGGTTAGAGTTTTAACATACACATTCGGAGGGATACAATTCAGTCCACACCACCGACCAAGGAAGGAATTTAGTAATGATGTCATGAAAGGCCTTCAGCATTTAACATTCCTCTCTAGCAAACCTAGCAAAGGTTTCAGCACCTGGGAATCCCTTAAAGAGTAGTAGTATTCTCTTGAGGCTGCCATCCATGACAAAGCCATGCTGCAGAGCCTGCTGGGGAAGTACTGTTTTCATGGCTAGTGGAGAGGGCCTGGAATTCTCAGCAGGCTTCCTGCAGAATAAGGTCCCACAAGGGACTGGAGGGGCATGGGTGTTACTGAAAGAGCACCTCCTGAGAGCCCCAGCCTTCTCATGTCTCGCTGCTCTGCTGTGAAGCCTTGAGACCACTCCCCAAACAGGGTTTCAATTATGCCATCTGCAAAATGAGGAGGTGGATCAATAATTTCTAAGAATCTCCCACTGTGCTTGCTTTACCTATTCCCAGGAAAAAAAAGAGTCAGGGAGCCAAAAGTAAATCAGAAGCTAAGCTAATAAAGACTCCCAACTTAACTGCTAACTGCAGAGACACCTTAGGCAAATGACTTCATCTCTGAATTTCTCTTTCTGCATCTGGATGTTGGCGTTATCACAATTACCTCCTCGTGGGATTCCCAGCATCACTGTGGTAGGCTGATTACCTTTATGGGCTCTAATTCTTTACCTGTCCCTGTGTCCATGGTCTATGCTTCTGAGTTTATAATTCCTTCACCATAAAGAGGTGGAGTCTATTCCCCTCTTTGACGGAGTTAGGCCATGTCACTTGCTTTGGCTAATGTGTTTGCAATGGGAAGCAAGCAGAAGTTTGGGAAAGCACCTGAATGATGGAGTTTGCATGATTCTGCACTCTGCTACCACCACGAGAATATGTCTGAGCCAACCTGGTAGAGGATGAGAAACACAGGTCAGTTATTGCCAGAGTCGCCCCAGTTGTCCCAGATGGGGTCAAGATCAACCAACAGGGACCCATTCCTGGACCTTTAGAGAGTTCAGCCAAGGCTAGAAGGAGCTCCCAGCTGACTCGTTAAGTCAAGGAGCTGAAAAATGTTTGTTTTAAGGCTCTGAGTTTGGGATGGTTTGTCTTATTTTGGCAACCAGTAACTGACACAATCAAAAAATAACACATGATAGGTACCCAAAATGTGTGTGTTTCCTCCATCAATCACCCTACTCACCCCACACCTTCAGATGCAAGCCTAGATATCCCAGAGATAGTCTGAGAGGCATCAGTCACGGTCTTGGTGGATTTTAAGCTTCAATCTCATTGTTACTTTCGTTTCCGATTGATTGCAGACACTGACTGCTCAATTTTGATTAAACACTAACTCATAAGCTGCTTACAAAATGCCTGCAAAAAGCTGACATTTATGAAGTCCAATAAACTACTTGTAAGAACAGGAGTGCTACATTGGGAGGAAAAAAAAATAAAATCTTCTTCCAAACAAACATCGGTTGACAGCAGACAGATGGTCAGAATCCCTTACTTGTAAACTAGAAAAATTAAGATTTGGCAAGGGTTGTCTGAAAATAACTAGCAAACATCAAAGTTTCCCCTTTCTAGGCTGGTGTTTTTCTGGGCCCGACTTCAATATTTTCACAGGCTACTGCACGGAAAAGGTGTTGCAGGCCTCCGCGTTGCTGGCAAGGAAAGGCTAAGAAATACCAGCAACGATTTATAGGAAGCGAGGGTGCCAACATCCCGAAGAGTGAGCGCTTAACAGCCAGCAACTGCACATTCCCATAAATCCCCATAACTCAGCATCAGGCCTTCCCTTAATCTGCTGAGGTGTGAGCGAAAGGGAAGGCGGAATTTTCTAACTTGATTTTCCACTCAGATCAGCTTTCATGGAGGTGACTGCGAGTTAATCTTATGGGGCGAGCAGCGATCTTAATAGAAATGGAATCCCCCCTCAAAACCGCAAGGTGGGACTCTCCCCACCTTTGTTAAATCAAGGGAGGAGGGTTCTAAGAGGGGCTTTGGCTCAGTCTTAAACAAGCCCTCCAAGTTCAAGAGAGACCTAGTCTCTGGCTGCCCTGGTTCACATTTCTTCCTGACCTTTCTATGACCTCTGAAGGGCTCAGAACAGGCGTGTGTGCAGATGAGGTGGGGTGGCGTGTTTATTTACCTACACACAAGCATCGGCATGCTGATGTAGTTCCAAAGATGGCCCAGGTGCCGCCTCTTGGTGGCATTGCCCCACCACCTCGGTTACACAGCTGGCACACAGCCCATGCCCTCCTGAACCACAGAATCTGGGGCCCAGCTATGAGAGCAACAGAGTCTCACTGATCTCGGGTGGCCTCGGTCTGCAGCAGCTTGAAGTCGGGACTTCAATTCCAGGCCAGAGATTGAGGTCAGGCAACAGCAGTTAGTATGCTAAATCCTAGCCACTAAGCCAGTGGTCCGTGACAAGGCCCTGGCCCCTCAGCTCTGTAGAAGTAAATTTCCACATAGAGATGGAACGTAGTGAAACAAGTAAAGTATTTAGGAGGAAAAGAGTATGGCTGGATAAACACACTGGTAGCCTCAGAGAGAGGGTTGCATTTCACGGTAGTTTGAATCAACTTTTATGAGGCATTCTTCTGGGTTTCCTTTGACAACTCACTTTGCCTTGCCTGGTTCTGAGTCCATATTTGGTATATCTCAGGGCCCTGCCATGTGAAGAACCCACCTGCTCATGCAGGAGATTCGGGTTTGATCTGGGGAAGATCCCTTGGAGGAGAAAGTGGCAACCAACTCCAGTATCCTTTCCTGGAAAATTCCACGGACAGAGGAGCCTGGTGGGGTCGCAGAGTCTGACACAACTCAGCGACTGAGCATGCACACATGCTTGGTACTTAATTCCCAGGACCATGATGAGCTAATCAATATAAAAGCACTTAAAAGAGTTCCTGGCATGTAGCACTACATATGCGTTTGTTAACATTAATATTATTCCAGATATTCAATACATGAGTGCAGAAAAAATTTGCAGTGTGTGAGAGCTCAGAGGGAGCCTATGATTTGCTTATTTATTAAGTGCGTGAAAAACAGTGAACTGTATTCTCTGAAGGAACAAAGTCTGTCCTCACCCCACAGGATTCCTACCTCAGTTCAAACTTAGTTCACTGGAATCAGCTGTCTTTCCTTTGCTTCCCCTAAGAGTCACCAGTTTGGGACTTCCCTGGTGGTCCAGTGGTCAAGAATCCACCTGCCAATGCAGGGGACACAGGTTCGATCCCTGGTCTGGGAAGATTCCTCATGCTGCGGGGCAGCTGAGGCTGGGGGCCCCACCTACTGAGCCTGCGCTCCAGCGCCCATGCGCCACAACGAGAGAAGCCACCGCTCCCAAAACTAGAGGAAGCCTGCATACAGCCACGAAAACCCAGTGTAGCCAAAGATAAATAGATTTTGTAAAAGTCACTAGTTGTCGCTGAAAGCCATGAAATGACAGGGCACTCACTGGTGCCAACTGACTTCCATTAGAATCCCAGCTCCGCTCGCCCCCTTCCCTGGGCTGTCTCAGCTCCAACCCTCCCAGGGCCGCGGCAGCCTCTGGTGTGAAGCCGCAACGGGTGGACATGAGCACAATAATATTTAAACACTTGCATGCTGCGGTACACCTTCCCAGTCCCTCGGTAGAGTTTCCTAATTAATCACCCTGTGTACTGCATTCTACATTAATTAAATTAAAAGTAATTAAATCCAGGAAATTGAAATTAGTCTAATTAGATTAGAGGCACATTCAGTGACTGTGGTGAGGGGCGCCATGTAAATTGGCCAATTTTGGTGTAGAAACAAGAAACTCGGATTGCAGACAGGCTGTTAAGAGAGAGAGGCAAGCTTTACAAAGAATGAGTGGAGGTCGAGGCAATAAATGTTATCTGTGAGAGCAACAGTAACAGCAGAAATGAGTGGTACCTTCATCAGGGCTTCCTGGGGCTGAGCCTGCCTGGTGCATCCCCACCAAATCCCTCTGAAGCAGGTGCTGCCATCATCCCTGCTTGGCAGATGGGAAACAGAGGCTGTGCTGTGTGGAGCATCATGGTAGGGACCCACGTGGTTTGGCTGCAGAAGCCCCTCCCAGACTTCTCCAGGCAGCTTTCCTGGTCTGGATGGAGAGTTGCCTCTGTGGGCTGGACAAAGGAGAGTGCTGGAAGTGACGCACACACACAGCAGGCAGCACAGCTGCCACGGACTAGAGCAGCAACCTCTCCAACTTTCATCCTCCCATGATGCTCAAAAGTGGTCCAGGCCAGACATGGCGGTTGAGAACTGGGAGGTCCCCAAGACTGTCCATGCTTACAAGCTAATGGGTCAGCTCGCCCTCCTCTCATGGCAGTTGGCAGAGAAGCAGTGGCTCCTGGGTCAGAGACAGAGGATGTCATTCCTCACAGAAATAGCTAGAGTCAAAATGGCAGCATTCTCTTGCCTCGGTTTTCTCCAAGCCCCAAATCCCATAAGGCAACATGAAAGGGACCAGAGGATGCCTGCACCCACCCACAGTGGGTTGCGTTACGAGAGAGAAACCCCCATCTTAAGGAAGGAGAATCTTTTATAAGGAACAGTGAGGCTGTCTGCTATCTGCTCCTGAAGGGAACATTGTCCTCCAAGACTGCTATAGCAGCAGTCCCCAACTTTTTTGGCACCAGGGACCAGTTTCATGGAAGTCAATTCTTCCACAGACCGGCGGAGGTTGGGGGTGGTTTGGGGATGATTCAAGCACTTTACATTTATCAGGCTCTTTATTTCTGTTATTACTGCATCAGCTCCACCTTAGATCATCAGGCATTAGATCTCAGAGGTTGGGGACCCCTGCTATACGGCATTCTTGGCAAAATGGTCTGGAATAAAGGCAGATGGGAGCTGTGCTCACCAGACATGCAGAAGTGCTAAAGTCCATGGAGAATTGTCTCCCAACAATCGGCACCCCTTGTTTGAAGTCTCAGTTTCTGGCAAATTTCCCCTGGAGTACACCACTCTGCCAGCTACTCTGCTTAATTTGACTGACAGAATAGGACCAAATGTGTTCAGTGAGTCTCATACAGCATTTAATTAAGGCCACTACCAGCAGAACTTCAAGCAGTGAGATGAGAGAAACCTACAGTATTAACTGCAATCCCTTGCTGCCCCTCCAGGGCCCCAGACTGGTCATACGAGCAGAGCCATAAGAAATCAGGGAAAGCTATAGATGTCTCCCTGATGTTTCTGTACTGACCTTTCTCCTTGATTCAAAGCAATGACCCAAGTAGTGCAGGATGTCTTAGGGGCTGCATAGGCTCCACCTGGGCCTGCCAGGAAACAGTGCAGGGCAATGCTGTGATCTAGAACAGGCCACACTGGTGAGCTGAGGCTGACATGCATGCTTCCAGGGCGAGGTGAGGTCTGCTGAAATCGGGGGCAAATTTTGTGCCACCTTTTCTACGTAGAGGACCCCCATTACAGGGATAACTAGCCACAGGGTACACACAGTGATGAGTCGGTTGTCTGTCCAGGAAGCTACCCCAGGTCGCTGCAGTCATCGGGGGGTGAGTGATCTACTGGTGCTGTTTACTTAGACATTAGTCTCCTGTGGTGACTCCCGCAGGACAGGCCAGCGGGGAGACTAATTAATGTCTGATTTCCACATACGAAGCACAACCCCATGGTGCATACGGAGGCCCTAGAAAGAAGGTCTTCTTTGCAATTGTTGAGGTGCCCTAAGTGAAGCCCACATCTATCGGGGATACAGGTTGATGGTGCCTCCACCAGCCCCTCAGTGGGTGGTAAGCCATAGCATTCACAGTTCAGCTGGAGTGAGTGAGTGAGTCTAGTCTAGTCCTCGATTTGGGGGGAACTGAGGACAGCCCGTGCAGCCTGCTCTGTTTGTGTGCACCCCAGCTGGGTGACAGTCGCCTGCCCCATGGAATGACTGTGCAGCAGCCATGAGAATGGGGGGAGAGAAGATGTCAGAGGGGCAGACGTGTATTGCAGGGGAGGGGTGGCAGTCTTGCCTGCTGTACCTGTAGACTCTTCAGTGAGCCTGAGGGAAGTGGGGGCCAAATCATGGTCAGAGCTGGCTGGTCGGGGAAGGCAGAATGCGTGCCGGGTGGGAGGGCTGCATGAGGACATTCTCTTGGGAGGGAAGCTTCAGGGCCGCTCTGAAAGGCTAATCTCATTAGTCCCTCCCTCCCCCATACCTCTGAGTACAAATCTAAACATTCCCTTCCAGGGGTTGGGTTGCTAGCCATACTCCAATGCTATCCGTGGAGACCATCACCCTTTCCCAATAATCTCCTGCTCACACTCATACCTTTAGTGCAGAAGGTTCAGAGGCAAGACTGACAAGAGCATTTTCATAAAGCATACAGAGACCCGTCATGGGTCTCACTTTGGCCCCCATGGCCCAGGGTAGGAGGTCACTTTGCTAATGCTCTAAGATCAGGGCAACCCAACAAGAGAAGCCAGGTGGCCGAACAGGCATTAAGTTTGAATCCCCCAGGTCCCCCTTTGGCTGCCCTGGGGCTGCTGCTGGGAAAGAAAGACACACCGTGCCCAGGAATGGTCAGGGACGGGATCCTGAATTTCCCAAAGGGATCTGAAGAACACCCACCCTTTACACCCTAATCGTTACTCAGGAAGCAGCCAAGGGGACACAATTGCTTTCTGGGTCAGCAGCATCCAGTGGTCAAACTGCTGGACTACGGTGTGTGGCCCAAGGGGAGGGGAGAGGAGGGGGGACAGCAAGGAAAGGAAGGAGGAAAGAGGAGAGAGGAAAAAGGAGAGCCCTAGCTCTGGCACAGGCCTAGGCAACAAGTTCATCTCCCACAATCCCATCGACAACACCTATGTTCAGGGTCCTTCTCAGGTTTCCCCCCAAAGAGCAGGAGAAAAAGCACTTTATGGACCCAAAGTTCTGTTCTGCTCATTTCATCAGCACAAAGGAAAAGTCGGCCCTAAAGATTCGCGTCTGCACCTCTGTCAAGAGAGAAACCACTTGCTGTTTTGCGATGACAGTTTTTCCATCTTCTATCCATCACAGGGTCAAGCCCCTCCCCAGTCCTTCTCACAGGCAGCTGGCAACCCGCCAGCCTGCGGCTCATAGGAAACAGCTCTACAAGGGCCCCAAACAGCACAGGTGAGCTTCCCAGACGGCTGCTTAAATGTGGTACAGAAGTACATTTTCGACTGCCAGAGACAAGCGTGCATTGTGCATCCTTCAAGGGAGCCTCCGTGATATTAATTTTTACTGCTGAGCTGATGATGAGACTTGAGGCAACAGGAGAAAACCAGGCTCCATTCCCTGGTTCCACACTTCTGACATTGTGAACTGAGAGCAGTATTACAGGGCAGTTTGGTGCAGGCACTAAGCTCTGCTGCTCCTGGAGACCCTGATCGGGCCAGCAGACCACATGCCACCCACCTCCTGGCCCCCCAGATGCCTAGCAGAGTGCAAGCATACCAGTGTTAGGACAAGGGGCCTCAGTGAGTCATGAAGGCCTCTGTGGGTGCCTGTCTTTGAAGATGCCAGTGAGACGTTATAGGGAGCAGGACAGAGCAAGCAGGAGAAACATGCCTCATCCCTCTTAGCTCCTAACCAACAATTAGCCTGACCTTTTCCTCTGAAATTACACCAACTGCAACTTCTACTGCTGCTTTGCCTAATTTGCTTCACTGCTGGGGGCAAAACAAGTCCTGAAGAGGAATAAAAGCAGCTGGTTTCTTTCGACCATCAAAGGCAGAACTGGATGCTGCATGGTGATGTTCAAGGCAATTCAAAATTAACTTCAAATTACCAAGAGCTGACTCCCTCCCCGCCTTGCTCTCAAGCTCCTTCACTCTCTCTCTTTCTCTGTGCTTTTAGCCTGACTTTGTTCACAAAACAGAGCTGTTCCCAGCCTCCCTCTGCTCTGCTTTGAAGCCAGCCCATGTTTTTCCACTTCATCCCTTCATCCCTCTGGGCGGTGGTTTCTGCCCCCTTCCAAAAGAATCCATGAGGAGGTTCAAACCCCAAGCGTTTGCTTTTTCTAAGAAGAGGTTCCAAGGTGCCAACGTGCTTCCAACACCCTTGGAGTATGGTTGCTGGAGACTGTAACATGCTAGCCAGGTAGGGTGGCCTCCGGGGCACAGCAAGTTATTCCTGAGTGCTCCCCAGCTGGGGAGAGAAATGATGAGGAGAGGAGAGGAGACAGAGAAGCAGAATTGTGCTGGGAAGCTGGATTCAGTGGCCCATTATTTCAGCAAATTATGTGTAGAGCCCAAGGTCCTTCTGGAGCTGGTTCCAAGTCTACCTCTTAGGGGAAGTCTTTTCTCGTGGTCTTTGCCCCATGGAGCCCACCAGCTCCCCTCCCTGGACTTTAGCTTCACTGCCTTCCCAGCCTCTTGGCTTCAGGTCTCCAACCTGCTGTCTACTTGAGAGGAGCCCTGCACATTTGAGAAGCCCATCCCAGTTGGGATGGAGCATGGCATCCCAGTGAGTGTTGCCCCGTCCCCACTCTGAGATAAACTCCACAACAAAAGGGACCATATCGGGTCCAGGGCCTCACCCAAGCCTGACGTCTCAAGCACAGTCAGAACCCAATAACTACTTATAAATTAGATGATGGTTTCCTTCAGACGTTGCAAGAGCTTGTTTTGTTTCCTTTAATGACAGAAGAAAACACACATGTTAAGAATGTTTCCAACCTCATCTCTGTTCCTGCCTGTAAACCAAGTAACCAAATTTCCCTTCAGCATTGGACCAAAGAACTGGGCAGCTTCCGGTGCAATTAAACATTCAGCGGTGAAGGAGTTTCTCTTTTCCACTTGCTAGCTGCCTCTCTTGGAAGAGTGGGGCTAAGTCACATACCTACCTGAGTGCCTCCTACTCAACACTCAGTTTAGCTGGGTTGCACCCACACAGCTATGGGATCCTGAAGACAGACCATGTGAGAATGTTCCTTCAAAGGAGACACCCCACTGCCAGGTCGCCAGGTCGTGTGGTACAAAGGGAGCTTTGATGGGTACAGATAGCCCTCAGGCTGTAAGAAGAGGGCCTTGCCCTTCAAACTCAGCTGGTCTGATGTCTCCAGTAAGAACTTCACTACAGCGGCCAGGGGAGGCCTAATGAGGAGGTGACACAAATGTCACCTGAGGCTTGAATGATAAGACCATGCCATGGCAGGTTCTGGGGAAGATCATTCCAGGTAGATGCTACAGCTATTGCAAAGGCTCTGGGGAAAGAACAAGTTTGACATGTTCAGGGAACTAAGAGAAAGCCAGTGCAGCTGGAGTATGGAGGTTGTATTCACAGTAATACATCAGAGGGAAAAACAGAGGTTGGGAAGGAGACAGGGACCAACTGTGTGGCCTTTTGCATCCCACAGAAAAGAGTTTAAACTTAAGTTCAATAAGAAGCAATTGAAGAGCTTTACTTAGGAGAGTGGTATTTTGAGATCATTCTGGCTGTGATGTGGAGAATGGATGGCAGGGCTACCGGGGTGGGAACAGAAAGGTCTGTTGGGAAGTGACGACAGTTGACCAGGGAAGATGTGACAGCTTAAAACGTTGTGATGGGAGAGGAGGGACTGCAGTAGATTCAGGATGTGTGTTGGGAGTGTAGCCAATAAATCCTTCTGCCGAAGGGGTGGCTGTGAGGAGGGAAGCGGAAGATCAAGGACAACTCCTGTGATTCTGTCCTGAACAGTGAGGTTGGATGTCAGTGCTCCTTACTGGGATGGAAAGACGCAGGGAGGTTTAGAGACTTGGTGTAGGTGATCAACAGGCTGGCTATTGTCATCTCATCCCTATGGTGATGGACGCCATGGAGCTCTGCCCAGATCCCCTCTTCAGAGCCAGTGTACCAGTCCTCCAGCCGACCAGAAGCACATAGCTCATCCCTCATTAGAACCTGCCTTAGACCACAGCAAACTGCCCTCCCAAGGTTACACCACCTCCGAAGGGGGCCCACGGCCAGTGACTGGCTGATGTGTAGATACAAGGCCCAGCCTTCTTACCTCAACTGGAGAGCCTCCCGGATGATCGACTGGGGCCTCTGGCCCAGCAGCTGCCTTGCTGTCAGCTTTCCCTGCTGCCCTATTGGTCTCCCCATCTCTTTCTTTATGTGTCTCCCATGAATAACCTTCCAGGCTCTACAACCTGCCTCAGAGTCTGGTTCCAGGAAACCTCATCTAGGACTGCTATTATTATCATCATTATCACTCGATCATTTCTAGGATTCCATGCACTTGAAAACTCTGCTGTGAAGAATTCTGGAATAGCCTCTCAACCTTGTCTAATTCCTACTAGCTTAAGACTCCCAGCTCCCTCGGCTTGGTCCACTCCCAACACACAGGCCCTCAGAAGCAGCTTCCTGTCCTAGGTTTGCTGTGAAAATGGTCGTATTTTCTGTGACTTTATCTGTAGAAGCACTCTTGTAATAATTGAGACCCTGGTTCCTATGTTGAGAAGGGACAGGTACCCAGTGAGCTATAAGACACGTCAGGGACCACAGAGGCCTCTTGATAAGCCATCCAAAACCCCTGGGCCCCGAGGAGGGTGGGGAATATGAAGAAAACAGCACCGACAGCATCTTCTGTGGTGAGAGCAAATTGTCTCCACATGTACTTCTGTAGCCACACATGTGACCGTGTTTGTGAAAAATGTGTCCTCATCTGCGCCTACACCTGTGTTCAAGCGTGTGATGTCTGTGAGTAACACGATGCCCTGTGTGTATAATGGGATGGGGGTGGGGCCGCTGGACATGGCCACACAGGTTGTGTCCTATACAGGTGTACCTGGCCCAGAGGACAACGGGGGCCAAAATCCAGCCCATGTTTTTAGGCCTTGCATCTTCTTAGAGTCACTTCATTCTAATTCTGCTCACCAAACCATGCACCCTGCTGCTGCTGCTGCTGCTAAGTCGCATCAGTCGTGTCTGACTCTGAGTGACCCCATGGACTGCAGCCTACCAGGCTCCTCAGTCCATGGGATTTTCCAGGCAAGAGTGCTGGAGTGGGGTGCCATTGCCTTCTCTGATGCACCCAGACACAGGACCAATTCCACCCAGAGCAAGTCCTTTTCTCTAATTTGTACAAAGCCTCCAAATGAACACGAACAAGGTACCCTGGTCATTACCCTCTTGTCTCTCAGCTCCAAATCCAGCCGTCTCTTCCTTCCTTTAGCATGCAGCAGAAGGAACTCTGCAAACCACAGCTCACCTTTGCTCCTTGATGGGCTTCCTCTCATTGTTGCTGGGAGGACAGTGGGAGGTAAGACGAGGGCAGAGGGGCTGGATCTCTCCTATTCCTGGTTGCCATTCATTTTAAACCAGCAGCCACCATTGATTTCTTCTCGTCTCATTTTGTCTTTCTCAGAACCAGCCACAGCATGACCCCCTCAGACACATTAGACCAGTCAACTAGCACCCCATCCTTTGAGACTGAGGTCCCAGCTCTGCAGAGTTTCTTCTCCAAGTTTCCAGGTGCTAACAACCCAATCTCTTTCTTTATTCCCCCCACACATCTCTTTCACAGTTATCTGTGTACATTCCCAGTGACCACTTTCTGCCTTTGGGGACCGCCAACTCTTTTTGATCAATTCCCTACACCAAAATCTCTCTGTTAGACTTTGAAAACAAACTTATGGTTACCAAAAGGGAAAGGTGGGGAGGGGGGACAGATACATTACGAGGTTATGCGCACGACAAAGTACATATACAATAGATAATCAACAAGAACCTACTGTGTAACTCTGTAAATTGGTTCAGCCACTGTGGAAACAGTATGGAAGTTCCTTAAACAACTAAAAACAGAACTACCATATGATGCTGCAATCCCACTCCTGGATGTATAGTTGGGGAAAAGCTATAATTCAAGAAGATACATGCACCCAAATTTTCAGAGCAGCACTATTCATATGGAAATAACCTAAATGTCTACTGACAGATGAATAAAGGAGATGCGGGGCATATGCACAGTGGAATATTACTTAGCTGTAAAAAGGATGAAATAATGCCATTTGTAGCAACATAGATGAACCTAGAGATTATCCTATTAAGAGAAGTAAATCAGAGAAAGACAAATAGCATGATACCACATATGTGGAATCTAAAAAAGGATACAAGTGAACTTATTTACAAAACAGAAACAGACGCATGAACTTAGATAACAGATGTGTGGCTACCAAAGGGGAAAGATGGAAGAGGAGGAATAAATTAGGAGGTTGGGATTAACATATGCACACTACATACACAAAATAGATAATCAACAAGCACCTACTGTAGAACACTGGGAACTCTGCCCAATACACTGTAGTAACATACATGGGGAAAGAATCTGGAAAAGAATAGATATACATATAATGGAGTAACTTTGCTGTACACCTGAAAGTAATACAAATCTGCAAATCAACTATACTCCAACATTGAAAGAAACAACTCTGTTGAACATAACTGATGGGGGCTCTATTTTCTGCCTGATCATTGTGCATGGTGCAGGTAAAAGTCAACGCCATCCCTTTTGAGATTCTCACAGTCAGAGCTCCCTTTTTGATTTTGGGCATTCTCTTATTCAACAAAGATGTGTTTAGACTATAATTTCTATGTTGTACATATAGGATGAAGGATTTTGTTTTATGTATTTACAGAGGCATACTGTTTATACCTTTGGGGATATGTATAGAACATGACTGGGAGAATACACAGAAAAAGTGGATGACTGCACTTCACTGTGGGAGTTGGGAATTCAAGGTGTTAGATGGGAAAGAGTATTTTGAACATAGCTTTCTGAGGTTTTTAAAAACAAGCCACTTATTACCCTTATATTTTGAAAAAAAAAATGATTAACACGCATGTCTTCAGCACTGTCTTCGTGGCAGGCAGAGGGGATATCTTCGGATACACAGATGTTTTTGTCCTCAGCGATGCTCTCCCTGCTCAGCCCAGGCTGACACCATAAACCGACAGTCCCCATACCTAGATTTCCCTTTAGCTTGTCTACAGATTCAGAGGGACCTTCTCATAAGATTAGAAGCTGATGGTAAAATCCTCAATCATGGTAGCAGCCCTCAGATCACCCTAAAAGAGCTATGCAAGGGATCAGTAAAAATGGGAGTTATCCTTTGCCATGCTGGGTGCATGGGTAGAAACCTAGAAGCAAAGAGAGTTCAAGTAGGAAGGAACCTGGTAGAAGACACTGTCGTTGTACCCCTGCACGCAAACGGGAAGACTCATTTCTTCTCCTCATGTTGGAACCATGCTGTGGAGCACAGCTGACCTCAACCCCAGCTCCAGTGGGGGTCTGACTTCCAAACCCAGGTGATTCTAAGCCCCTTGTCATGGGGATTGGTTTGGGGAACTTAGACTTAAGCCTATCAACTGGAAATCCTAGACTTTTGGAAGTGGCACCCTCTTTCCAGATGTGATGGTCAACATTTTGGATAACTTCTCTAGGTGAGGCTCTGACCCTCTGGAACCAACGCAGGCTCAATCCTAACAAACCTGGATCTAAGCAATCAGTTTGTTAGCCACGCTTAATGTCTTCAGTATCCCCACCTCTTTCTCCCTGGCTGTGAAGTGTATGGTTGCAGTTGCTGCTGGCAACCCCTTTGTGATCACAAGGCAAGACACCCTGAAGATTAGAAGAATACTCAGCAGAGGGCTGAATTAAGAGCACTTGGTCAGACCATGCCAAGATCTGTATTCCTTTACTGTTGAATCCTACTAGTATGATGTTCTGATACCTTGCGATGGATGGCTTTTTGTGCAGTTGGTTAGTTGCTTGGTTGGTTGGTTTTTGCATCCTCTCTTCTGTTTCCTTACTTCACACATAGTTAAGTTGAGATCCAGAGCAGGGAAGGACTTCCTCCAAACTCTTAGAGCACCAGGACCTCAATCTTTGTTTGTCAGAACAGTGTGCTTCTAATAAGCCATAAAACCTCTTCAACCACACTGTCAGCAGCAACAGGGACTCAATAAATGTTTGTCAAATGAATTAATTGCTGGCTGTGAATGGGATCAGAGGGAAGGGCTGGCAAGGGCTCAGGATAAAGCAAGGGTTTGGAGGGAGGAACAAATGATGTGGAGGGGGACAATGCAGAGAAACCCCCAAGAGTTTATTCTATTTCAGTCACATGGACACATTTGCAGTACAAAAGGCTTTACTAAACTCCAGGCTTTCTGGGGATAAATCTCCACTTGCCACTCTGTCTAGAAACAATAAATATCCAAAGCACAGAAAGCTTTTTGAAGTTTATTATAAAAATAACTGAGAGGGCTCTACAAAGATTTCAAGTGCCAAATCCAATAAAGGACTGGGCTGGTGCAGGGTTCAGAATCCGAGTAGTGCTCCCTAATTCCCCTCAGAACGAGAGGATTCAAAAGGCTGTCCACACTGCAATTAGTGAACAGTCATTCCAACCTCTGCATTCACGTGCACTTAAGAAGTTCAAGGCCTGTTCCTAGTGGTGGAGTATGAAGGATGGGCTGTCAGAGAGCCCTGGGTTCAAGTCAGCCCATCCCTTAGTGGTTTTGTGGCATCAGGCAAGACAACTTAGTCTTCCCAGAACCTTAGTTTTCCTTATACATAAAATGGGGGGAAAAAACCAACAGGCTCACTATAGTTTATCTTAGGGCCAGATGTTTCAATATTCAAAAATGTTTAGACTTTAGAAAAGTTAGAGGGTCCATAACAGTATATTATATAATATCCAATGGGTTCTGGGGAATACCCCGTAATCAAACACTTTAATGTACCTATAGGGAAACATATAAACATCTACTGGAAATGGGATGCATGCTCAGTCACTCAGTCACGTCCAACTCTTTGCGACCTCATGGACTGTAGCCTGCCAGGCTCCTCTGTCCATGGGATTCTCCAGGAAAAAGTCCTAGAGAAGGTTGTATGTCCTCCTCCAGGGTCTCTGGGTTGGGAAGAGACCAACCCAGGTCTCCTGTGTCTCCTGCATTGGCAGGCAGATTCTTTACCACTGAGCCACCTGGAAAGCCGCATAAATGGGATAATTAAGACCATAAATAACTTTATATCACCTTAGTCCAGGACTTGCCACCAAGTGAATCATAAAAATCTTTTGGCTCTAAGAGTGTTTGGATTGGGGAAATAGGGGATAAGGAACTGAAATACTGAAGGCTGTCAGATAATGGAGTGAGGTGAAGCCCACGTAGCACCCAGGGGCTACGCTTCTATCAGTTAGTAACAGGTTAGGCCAGCAGCAGGCTGTTTCAGGCTGACTTCCTCCATCTCCACTCCAGATGTGTTTCCAGAGGTTCCCAGGGCTTCCTTGAAACCCGGTTTGGGATCAAGGAGAACAGAGTGCTCATTTGAATAGGTTCAAAGGCTGGTAGCCCTATCTCTGCCACTCTGAAAGGCCAGCCTCAGCAACTGCTCCCTTGAGCTCCTCCAGGGAACCTCAGAGGCAGATGAGAGATGACTTTAAGTAGGGCAGACGGGGAAGTCACTGGCTCTGTGTCTGCCTCCAACTAGGTCCGTGGCCATCATGAACCAGAGAGACGGGAACTCACTTTCTTTTTCCTCCTAAAACACACTGGTGATGCTCCTGCTGCTGCCCTCCCCACTTTCCCAGGTATCAGTCAGTGGTACCAATGGTGCTGGGAGGAGAGAGAACACTCATTCGAGTCCCAGTTAGTGAAATTATCTATCATTTTAGTTTCTGGCCATCTGATAGGTAAAAAAAAGTACCTTCCTGCCCTGCTACTTGAATTTTCACTTTCTGGCTCTCTATCCCAGTTCGGCATCCTTTCCACACGTGTCTGTTGATCAGCCATTTGCCAGGTGCCTTCCCAGGACCCAGCACCGTGGTTTCCCTGTGGAAGTACAGCCCCTCTGGGCATACCTATCCAGCTGGAGTAGAGTAGAATTCTCCCTCCATCATGTTCCATTTCATGTTTCTCTTCGTCCCACCTCGTGGTCGGATGACCCCACAGAGGGAATGCAGAGGGCCTTTGAGCTGGGGCACAGGCACAGTGCACCATGCAGTACAGACTTGAGGACCATCGGAGAAGGTGCTCACAGACTGTGCTCTGAGCCAGAGCACACACAGGGGCTAAGGATTCTCTGTACCCTGCATTGAGATCAACCAGGTCTACCCAGGTCCGACCCATGGGCAGAGCCAGCACAAGGGAGAGGCAAGCGAGGCACACAGGATGCAAGATTTAAGGAGGCACTTGCCTTCCGCAGCCACCTTGCACTGGGGGACAGCGCCTCCTGAAATTCTGCCCTCGGCACCTTTATCCACCTCATCTAGCCCCAGGCCAGCCTGGAAGACAGGGACAGGGTCGGGTCCCAAGCAGAAATGACCATCCTGTTGTCTAGAAGAATCTGGGTGAGGAGGAAGTGCCAACTGAGACTGGAGCCCACTCTCCCTCCTTTAGGGCTTTCTGTCCTAAATTCTCAGTCAGCCCTTTCATGTCTCTGTAAAGTCCTGTGTCAGTCTGCAGGAAACAGAAACTGGCATAGCTATTTTAAGCAGAAGGGGATTGATACTGGAATTAAAAAAGAAAACATTAGAAAAGGCTGGAGGAGTGATAGGCTCTTACCTGAGCCCCCCAGGAATGCCATCCTGATACCACAAAACTGACCCTCCAGGGAGCTGCTGCCTCTGACTCAGCCAGGAAGGTGGAGAGTCAGGAACTCAGTGTGTTCAGGAACACAGCCTTAATGCTGTAGCCCAAGGATCAGGAGCCAAGAGCCACAGAGCCATCACCACTGCCTTTCTTGACTCTGATAGGGCTGGAGCTTGAATGCTGAAACAGTGTGGCAAGTGAGCCAGTCCCAGACCTCCTGATCTTGTTTGCCCACAGAAACCAGCTACAAGCAACAGGAAGGTGGCTTTTGCCTCACTTCTGCTTCCAGATCTCAGCTTCGTGGCATCTAACTAGCAGAACTAAATTCACTAGCAGAAGTCTAGCTGCAAGAGAGTCTGGGAGATGTTGTTTTTATCTTTCTGTACTTGGAAGCAGAGGAAGGCAT
Organism: Bison bison bison; assembly: GCF_000754665.1. Classification (NCBI taxonomy): domain Eukaryota; kingdom Metazoa; phylum Chordata; class Mammalia; order Artiodactyla; family Bovidae; genus Bison; species Bison bison. Next base: position 2,403,468 of record NW_011494606.1, read on the forward strand.
CTTTGAAGGAGGTGAAAATGGATGCTGAGGGCAGTGAATGATGTCCCAGTATATTAATGAAAGGGCCTGCAGAGACAAGCCAAGAGAAATGAGGGGCACAAGACCTAATTGTTAGAATGAAGGATCGGGGGTTCAGCCTGGGCTAACCTGGGCAGGGACCCACACCACAGAGCTCTGCCTTCACCAGGCTGCCCACAGTGCCGAGTGAGGCTGGGGTGACAGTTGTTGCCAATCCATTTAGCACCCTCAGGAGAATTAGGCAGCCCAGGGCAGCGTGTGACCAAGTCTCACTTCTCTTCCCCAACCCCAGACTCTGAAATCTCAGGAGACTGAAACTGTAAGTATGTGATCCAGCTCGGGAATGTGCCTCCCTTGGATTTTACCCTTATTGTTACAACTGTGTTTGGAATCTCCACTTGGTGAATTTGTGTCTGTCTCAGATTCTTTGCTTCATTTTCTCTAAGTGCTTTTCTAGTATCTCTGGCACCAAGATCAGGAAAGAAGTTGGCAGCTGGTCTTATCATTTGGTAGAGTGGTTATGGTGTCCCAGCTGTCTCCACTCCAGTGTTCTTGCCTGGAGAATCCCAGGTACGGCGGAGCCTGGTGGGCTGCCATCTATGGGGTCACACAGAGTTGGACACGACTGAAGCAACTTAGCAGCAGCAGCAGCAGCAGTCTCCTGGAGCTCCCCTAGCCCCTGTAAAATCCTTACCAGTGTGGCTGCAACCATGAATCCTTGTTTTATGGATCTCCAAGGCCTCCAGCCTTCCCTCCCCACTGTCCCTTTGATCCACACAGCTATAGATGCCACCATGAAGCCCAGCTTCCTCCCCAGCTGCACAAACCAGCTCACCAAAGCAGCAGACAGATGTCCTAATATCCCAGAGTCACAAACACCCCAAAGTCACACAGTTGTTCTTTTTTTTTTTAACTTAGAAAAATGGTATAATGTAGTATAGAGCTCCACTTTGAGTCCTTAAAGACACTTCAACTTCACCCCCACTGCACACAGTCCTTCTGGGTTCCACCACTGAACAAACCACCATCTTACCATCAACTCTATCTTCCTCCCTTTTCACTAGTTTTGGTGTTTCACCAATTTTTTTTTTTTTTTGTCTTCCTATTTTATTTTTCATACTCCCCCATCTCAGGAGCAAGGGTTAAAATTTTTCCATTTTCACCTGAAGCCTAGCTTATTATTTGGGAGTTCAACTGACAACTTTGCCTTCAGAGCCTCTTTCTCTTTCTCCAGTCCAGTGGCTTATCAAGGAAATTTCCCAGACAGTGCCCACTGAGTGTGATATTTTGGTGTCAGCATTAGGACAATAAATGTTTTGCCTCATTATGCATATGTGTATAAATTTATGTTGTTATTTAGCAGCTAAATCACATCTGACTTTTTTGTGACCCCATGGACAGAGGGGCCTTATAGGCTACTGTCCATGGGATTTCCCAGGCAAGAATACTAGAGTGGGTTGCCATTTCCTTCTCCAGGGGATCTTTCCAATCCAGGGATTGAACCTGAGTCTCCTGCACTGGTAGGCAGATTCTTTATCACTGAGCCACCAAGGAAGCCTGTATACACATTTATATGTATACATAAATATTTTACATACAGGTATAAAAGCATGTCTATCTTCATGCCTTCATACACACACAAAACAGACTTAAGTGGTTCTTTTGGAGGCAGTGGTTTAAATGATGTGCTAATGTCTTCATAAAACCTTAAAATGCCTTGCCTGCCCCTCTCCAGTTCCCCTCCTCCCGCACCCCATTTCTTCAGTTGCAACTCCCAGTCCAGGGGGCACCACACATCACATGAGGTGTCAATCAACAACGGTCACCGTGTGAAGCTGGCAGGAAGCTGTGCCTGACTCTGCGCATGTTCTCAGGACACACAGAGCCTGTGTCTCATCTGGGCCATGGGGCCAGCCTCCCCCTGGCTGTGACCTGCGCTTTCTTCTAGAGGAGTCGGTCAAGAAGGGGATGTGAAATGAATCAAGCAGATGTGTGTCAACACTGGTCTAAAGAAAAGTGCCAGCATTCCACGTCCTCATCCACACCTCCCCAACACTCCTGGCCTCCGATGAACATCTATTCCAGGATCCCCCAACCTCAGCAACACGGACACTTGGGCCAGATGATTTGGGCTGTTCTCTCTATTAGGGGATATTTAGAGGCATCCTTAACCTCTAAACACTTGATACCAATAGCACCTTCACCCCCAATTTGGGAGAACCAGAAATGTCTCCAGACATTGTCAAATGTCCTTTGGAAAGCAAAAATTGGCCCGGGTTGAGAATCTGTGTCTACATAGACACATATTGTGTATACAGAAATGTATATACACATGCAAACAATTAAATATTTATATGTCCTTATTTTAAGTTGGCATCTGGTATAAACTTTTCAATCAGCATATGCACAAAACAGAAATGTGACATGTTTTCTTCCTTTTCTCTTAAAAATTAATGTCATCTGTGATAATAGTGACATTTGTAGTAATTAAATAAATAGAATCATCTGATATCTTTCTGTGAAGTTGTATTTACCTTAACCAGCAATGAGAAGGGGACTTTTGGATCCTTATTTCCCATGGTTCTTCCCACAATGACTCCTGACTCCTTGAACTCAGAGAACCCGGATGGACAAATCCAGGGTTGAGTACCATCTACATGCGTCTCTCTCCAGCCATGACAGCCCAGAGAGCCCTCTGAAAACCAGTTTAAAGGGGAAAAGAAGACACACTGAGGTCTCATATATCCCCAATTATGCAAGAGTACTTTCTAAATTAGTCCAAATGCAGTCTACTAGTCAGGAGCAAAGGCTATGGTGAGGAGCAAATATCATTTTATAAATGAGGAAAAGTGAGACTCAACAAAGATTGTGATTTCTCTGAACTGTACGACAATTCAGTGACCTAACTGAGACTGGAAGTTGGGTACCTTGACTCCAAAAGTGGTTCTTCTGGTCCACTGCAAGAACCTTAGCTCATCACTGACATGAAGGTAGGATGAGCATGACCCCCACAGCCTGTGTGTGCATGTCCACAAGGATCGAACCGGCATCTCTTGTGTCTCCTGCATTGGCGGGTGGGTTCTTTACCACTAGCATCACCTGGGAAGCCCCACAACCTATGTGTGCGTGCCAAGTCATTTCAGTTATGTCTGATTCTTTGTGACCCCATGGACTATAGCCCACCAGGCTCCTCTGTCCATGGGTTTCTCCAGGTAAGAATCCTGGAGTGGGTTACCGTGCCCTCCTCCAGGGGATCTTTCTTACTCAGGGATAGAACCCCCATCTCTTATGTCTCCTGCACTGGCAGCCAGTTTCTTTACCACTAACACTATGTGGGAAGCCCCTCACAGTCTGTACACTTCATCAAAGGAAGCTTTGCTTCAAGAGAGACCAGGAATGCGAAATGCAAAGAGAAAAGATAAATTCAAGTAGGTTTTTAATGCTCATAGCAGAAATAAGTTCTTGAAAGTTAATGCTTTTGATTTTCAGAACTGTTTTTTAAGTTCTACATACCTAATTTTTAGCTTAGCAGCAAAGCTCTGAAGGAACTGAGCCATAGAGTGTAGACTGGGGAAAGGATAGGTGGAAGCTAAACTCCCAGCTGCTGGAGATTAACTATGAATCAGCAAAGTGGGTGGGGGTGGGTGGGAGACAGCGATGAGAGCAGGAAAAATGAGAGTGAAAGTTGCTCAGTCGTGTCCGACTCTTTATGACCCCATGGACTATACAGTCCGTGGAATTTTCCAGGCCAGAATACTGGAGTGGATAGCCTTTCCCTTCTCCAGGGGATCGTCCCAACCCAGGGATCGAACCCAAAAGGGTACTGCTAATGTTCCAGGCTGGGAAAAGGAGCCGCGTTCCTGAGTCTCTTGAGTTTCAAATCTCAGTGGGAGAAGAAGTAATAAAATCAGTCTCTAAAATGTTTGAGAGATGAGAAGGGAAGGGCCTTGCGATGCAGCAAAACTTGAAGGACACCTGTCCAGGGGAGGAGCACAAGCACATGGACCCAAGAGTCCCACTCCATCCAGCCTGGTACAGAAAATAGATGGGTGTTTCCATGACAGCAGAGAGCAGATGGGCTACCTGAGAAGCAAAGTCTCCTCCTAGGGGACTCTCAGCAAAAGGAAGGGATGCCCTATGGCATCAAAATAGGACACAGTCATGTCTCAGCTCATGTGGGAGACAACTGTCCAAAGACCAGACTGGATGGCAAATCTCAGCAGACACCAGTGGGAATGGAGGCTGACAAACGTGCCTCACTGGAGTAAGGACTGATGGATGACAGTGGAGGTGGGAAATAACACGTCCAGCAAATATCCAGGGACTCGTTCTGATTGGACCAGCCCATGTCACATGCCCAACGCCACTGAACCAATCACTGTGGCCAGAGGAGTGCTCATTCTGATTGGTTGGGGCTTGCGTTGTAGGATCCACTCCCAGAGTTGAGGCTGTCTCAACCAGACTTTGTGAACCAGAGTAGGGAAGGATAGAACCCTACATAAAATTGGGGCTTTTGTTAGAAGAAGAAATAAATTCATAGGGAGATGGACAAATGTCCGTGAAAGAAGGTATTTGAAGAAGTCTTAGCGGGACTGCAAATACTATGTTTGCTTAGTAAGTCTGCATTCTCATTTTCAGGCTCACATGATCGCTAAGCAGAATGGGAGCA
>NW_011494606.1:2408254-2433622 GCF_000754665.1 Bison bison bison
GATAAGAAGAATGGGAGCAAGGGCTTCACTCCGTTTCCCACTTTAACTCTGAGAGAGAAAGTGGAGAAAAATATCCGTCTGTCAGGTTTGCCCAGATGAGAAGTTACTTCCTTGTAAAGCTGTAGGATGAGCCAGCCAGAGGATTCATCCCAGGTGGACGTGGAATTTGATGCCAGCCTACCTGGCCTTTGGGCTTCCCTGGTAGCTCAGCTGACAAAGAATCCACCTGTAATGCAGGAGACCCTGGTTTGATTCCTGGGTCATGAATACATCCTGGAGAAGGGATAGGCTACCCACTCCAGTATTCTTGGGCTTCCCTGGTGGCCCAGACGGTGAAGAATCCTCCTGCAATGCAGGAGACCTGGGTTCGATCCCTGGGTTGGAAGATCCTCTGGAGAAGGGAACCACTACCCACTCCAGTATTCTTGCCTGGAGAATTCCATGGACAAAAGAACTTGGCAGGCTCCAGTACATGGGATTGCAAAGAGTCAGACATGACTGAACAACTTTCGCTTTCATCTGGCCTTCATGCTGGAAGGCTTTGGTTGGGAGTCCTATGCTTGAGGCCTGCTTCGATCAATGCTGATGGTGCCATGATCTGATCTTTGGGAAGCCAGCTCTGTGGCCCCAAGAGGCCACAGAGCAGAGCCCACATCCCTCTATCGAGATTATCTGGGTTCATGCCAGTGTCCTAATCACTGAGCCTTAAGCAGGTGAGCAAAATTGCCCAAGGACCAACCACTGGTACCAGAACCGGGATTTGCACCCATACTTAATGCAATTCTCTTTCCATGGCTGCTATTGCTAAGAGTGTCGTCCAGACCCTGATTCTCTATCCCACTCAGTTTTATGGAACATGGTAGAGGTGCCCCCTTACTGCATAGCAGGCACATGCAGATGAGGAAAAGGAAGATGTGCAGGCTGCCCATGTCACTCAGCTAAGTAGGGGAGGTCTTAGGAGAAGCCAGAGCTTCCCCTGACTCTTAGTCCCATGCTCTGTGCTCTGCCTGTGTTTGTCCAGCACTCCTGGCCTTGCATCCTAAGTGGACCAACCAACTAGGATCCTGGGTGAAGCAGACTTAAAGCCATAAGCCAAGTGTCAGCATTTCTATGTCCCCATCCCAGCGCCTGAGCTCAGGGCCCACACACAGAAGTCTGAGTGCACACCTTCTTGGAGAAATGACCCTGGTCTACACCCTCAGTACCCAAAGTGTGGTCATGGACCAGCAGCCTTAGCCTCACCTGGGCCCTTTAAGAAATGCAACAACTCAGGTACCTCCCAGAATCAGGGTTTTTAATTTAACAAGACTACCAGGGGATTCTTGTGCGTATTTGAGAAAAGCTGGTCTATCTACCTTTCAAGTACTGGAACTTTTTTCAGCCTCAAAGTCTTCTAATCTACAAGTCGTTCCTATGCTTTGCTGCTGCCTTAAATCCCTTCATTACTGCCCTAGTGAGTTTACACTTGGGATTTCCTAAAATGAAGCTGGCCCCTCATGTACCCGAAGATGCTATTGGCACTCCAGTATCCAAGAAAGTGAGTTAGGGAAGTTACGTCCTGGGATGTCATCAATACTCAGAGAAGGAGGTTCACAAAGGCCTCTTGGCTGTTATAACTTTCATTCCTCTATCATCTCTGGTACATGATGCCTGCTTGCCTTGCCCCTTAAATATTGTCTTTGTAAAGAAACCTATGCATGAACCCATCATGGCTGGAGCGCTGTTTCGCCAGGACCCAGCATCTCTGTTTCTGTGAAGCACCACCTTCCTGGATGAGAGGAGACCAACTTCCCTCTTTCACTATGGTTCTTCTCCTCCAGTGCAATTTAATCATCTTTTAAACAGTCCCCGTTTTTCAATAAATGGTAAAATACCGGTTTCTCTTCTCGTCCTTCTTGCCTGAGTCTCTAACAGCTGGTACACATATTATAGAGAATAGCAGGAATCAGTCATACAAAATCTTGGTGAAAAAGAAGAAAGAAAATAGAAAAGCTTTCATCTTCTATTTAGCACAAAACTATAAGGGGTGGAACACTTTCTAAATCCTCAGCAAGGGAGTGTCCCATGCTCACCATGAGTCCTTGGGAAGGTGGACAGTGTACGTTGACATTACTTGGTAGGAAGGGGTGGCAGGCCCATTTGACCACATGTGCTATCACCAAAGAACTAAAATATTAAAAAAAGACAAAATACGGTGACCACCTCATTGCCATTTCTGTATTATTCGTTGATGGAATTTAACATAAAATACTGCTGACCCAGCTGAAATCTTCAGAATTTGAAGTCTGCATCAAATCCTCATGTGCCATATTTTTGACTTGCAAATGCCTCCAAGAATAGCTGGAGTGTCCTTATTAAGCCCGGCTTGTGATGCATCCGTACTTCGCGCCGTCTGCTCCGGCACTGTATAATTCATGGACTTGCCTTATGAAGTTAGGGAGGGATTGAAACTGTGACCGGCCCATGAACCCAAGCTGACACTTCCATTATTTTATAAGGAACACAGAGAAAGCGGAAACTTGACCCATCTCTCAGTTCCATCCAACCTGCGGGGTCACCAAGTCCACCTTGCTTCATCCAGGTCCCAGGTCCATCCATCTGCATGGAATCTGGGGTCATCAGATTAGGGGGACAGAAGACTTAGGCCCATCCTACACTGGGCATGACTCACCATCTCTGGTGACTATGCGGCAGCTCAGAAAACAAGCCCATAGCCTGTGGTATCTGGGGTTGAGTTTAAATAATTTAAACTAGAAGGGGAAACCCAATCATGGTCATCAGCACCATAGTTAGCATATGTGGGCTCTTCCACCCTGCAAGACCCTGGACCCACCACCTCATCTGAGCCACACAGCAAATTAGAAATTATCAACTCAATTTACAGAAGAAGAAATTGTGGCTGAGAGGCTGCTCTAATGCCATATAGAAATTCACAAAAAAAGCCTGAATTCAAACAGAGGTCTGTTGGGCTCCAAAGCCCATGTTTTTAGTCAGCGGTCACCAAATGGGGTGCATAATCCCCAGGCTGGACATTGGCAAATGGGAAGAAATAATAGGCTGGGAAGAAAAGTATAGGAATGTTATTTACATTTTAAAATTGCATTTCAAATCATCCATATCTGTACATGTTCACTGTATACATAATATATTATTACATTTGAATGTGCATAGTGAATAAACAATATACATACATATACTGGTGGAGGTGGGATCTGTTTTTTTCTTGATAGTGAGGCAGAAGTTGACAAGTTTAAAGACCACTGCTCTTTGCTCCTTCCTGTCCTGACCCCTCCCTGCCCAGGGGATCCAAAAAGGAGACCCTCACCTGAGACCCCTGTAGCTGCAAACATAACATCTCCAGCCTGCCCTCCCAGGCAGGAGTGAAGAAACAGATGGAAATGAAATTGAACACCACTTGTTATTTGCACTTTGACCTCTGTGCTGCAGCCCCTCTTCTGTGGGCATGAGGGGCTTTTTCGAGGGGTCTTGCACCCTCAGGAGGGGTAGTCCTGAGTTGGAAGCCTGAGGCTCCATTCCCAGGTGGAAATGCGCTTCCTTGCGTGGGGTTTCCTAAAGCTGACCCAACTACAGGACAGACAGACACACCTGCACTGCAGTCCTGTGTCCTCTGACTGTGACGCTTCCCTTCCCTAGGTCTCACACCTGCACATGTGTGCTCTGAAGGTTACAAAAGAGGGCCACCTGTCCCAGGGCATGGGGCCCACAAGAGCTGGCTGGCCTTGATAAGAAAGAGTCCCCTGTGTAAAGAGCAGGTTCTGAGCATCTCCAGGGCAGAAGACAGGCTGTGCAGGCAGTGGCCGTGATCCCATTATTGATTCTCCAGGGGACCTAATGAGCTAGATGACATGAACACCCTAGGAAAGTCAGAAGAGCTTTCTAAATGAGCCTCCTGTTCCTCCTTATAGTCCTGTCATCATTTACACAGCATGGCAGGATGATGAGGGTTCGCATTCATTTAGAAGATATTTCCTGAGCACCTTCAGTGCTAGGCACTGCAGTTACAGCACAGATCAAAAATCCACAGTCTAAGTGGGAGAGTTTCCACTGTCATGGAGGAGACGAAAAAGCAGCAAGAAACAATCTGATAAAAATAACCCCCAGGAGTTTGGGATTAGCAGATGCAAACTACTATATATAGGATGGCTAACCAACAAGGTCCTAGTGTATAGCACAGGAAACTAGATTCAACATCCTGAGATAAATCATAATGGAAAGAATATGTATATATATATACATACACATATATATGTATAACTGAGTCACTCTGCTGTACAGAGGAAATTAATACAACATTGTAAATCAACTATTGTTGTTCAGCCACTCAGTCGTGTCTGACTCTTTGCAACCCCATGGACTGCAGCACGCCAGGCTTCCCTGTCCTTCACCATCTCCCAGAATTTGCTCAGACTCACATCGGTGATGCCATCCAACCATCTTGTCCTCTGTCGTCTCCTTCTCCTCCTGCCTTCAATCTTTCCCACCATCAGGGTGCTTTCCAATGAGTTGGCTCTTCACATCAGGTGGCCAAAGTATTGGAGCTTCAGCCTCAATCCTTCCAATCAATATTCAGGATTGATTTCCTTTAGGATTGACTGGTTTGATCTCCTTGCAGTCCAAGGGACTCTCCAACACCACAGTTCAAAAGCATCAATTCTTTGGCACCCAGCCTTCTTTATCAACTATACTTAATTAAAATTAAAAAAAAACCCCACATAACTCCTGCTGTACATATGTGCTCTGAAGATTATAAAAGAGAACCACCTGCCCTAGTGTACAGGGTCCATAAGAGCTGGGTGGTCTTGATAAGAAAGAGTCCCCTGTGAAAAGAACAGGTTCTGAGCATTTCCAGGGCAGAAAACAGGCTTGGCTTATTCAATGGGACAGAAAAAAGGCTGGAGTAGCTGAAGCAAAGGGAAGAACTCAGCTGCTGGCCAAAGAGGCCAGGTAAGTGGGTAGGAGCAAACAGAACCATAGATCTAGCAGTGCTGCTACAGGGAGGAATCTCTGACCCACTCCTAACCTCCCCCAGATGATAATGCAGTGCAAAGAAGAAAATTTGGAGCTATGAGCACTCCAGCCTCCGACAGGCCCTTTGAGAGGTCTGCTTGGTTTGAGAACCCAAGGGAGATGTTGCCACTGAAGACTGAGGATTGGGGAGCTAGCTAGAAGCTTAGATTGTGCAACAGGGCCTCCCCATCCCACCTCCTGATGGTGACTTGAGCGGCTTCCTCCTCCATCGGAACCAGGGTCTTGCAGTTGACACCTGGGGACTGAGGCCTGACTGGCAGGCTGTGCGTCTGCACCAAGTGTCTGGCCAGTACTCTGCTCCAGCGCCCCCTGCCCCCTCGACCATGAAGCCTAGAGTTCACCTGCAGAGCCCCTTGCTGCTCAGAACGGGTGACAGGGGGAGGTCAGTGCATTCTCTGAGTTCCCTGCTTCCCTCTGGGCCTCTGGAGGCGCCACGGAACCTGGCTCAGCACTCAGGATGAACAGCCTGGAGGCGGGGCGGGGGCACGCTGGGAGTGGAGTTTTCACAGCTACCACCCACGGCTAGCGACGCAAAGGCAAACAGGCCCCCGTGTGCCATCCGCTAGAGCCAGGCCCCCGCACATATGGGGCCCAGGGGAGGCAGGCGTCCACAAGGAGGGGAGGGCCAGCTGGTAGCTGGGGGTGGGGGCCACCCCGGAGACGCCCCTGACAGGAGCGAGCTGATGAGAGCTGTCACCGCCTCGTCTGTGCACACCCACCTGTCAGGTCTCCTGCCGGATGCTTGATGCTCAGAACTCAGCCCCTGCCCCGAACTTCACTCAGTGAGTCTGAGGCTCGGGGTCATGGCCACCCCCACTTTATGGATGTGGATGCCAAGGCCCAAAGAGGTGAATTAAGAGTCCAAGGTCTAGGAAGCAGCAGACAGGGGATGTGAAATCCACTGGCCTGCTCCGTGGCCCATGCCGCCCCTGTCACGTTGCTGCCTTCTCAAGGCCTTGAGTGGTTGCTGACCATCCCTTGGGACCAAGCCCTGGGTCATCTGCAGGGCATAAACAAGGACAGGCTCTTCAGAGTCAGTGAACTTAGCGCTGAATCACAGAGACAAGACGGCACCCAGGAAACATTCTAGAATAAAAGAATTTGTTGTTGTTGCTCACTCGCTCAGTCATGTCCAACTCTTTCTGACCCCATGGACTGCAGCAAGCCAGTCTTCCCTATCCTTCACTATTTCTTGGAGTTTGCTAAAACTCATGTCTGTTGAGTCAATGGTGCCATCCAACTATCTCATCCTCTGCTGCCCTGTTCTCCTCCTGTCCTCAATCTTTCCCAGCTTCAGGGTCTTTATGGGGTTGAATAAGGGAGAACAGTGCACTGATCTTGGGAATCAGACAAACGTGGTTTGGACCTGAGCTCTCTGAATCTCAGTCTCCTCATCTGTAAAATGCGGAGAAGGCAATGGCAACCCACTCTAGTACTCTTGCCTGGAAAATCCCATGGGCGGAGGAGCCTGGTAGTCGGGAAGAGTCGGACACGACTGAGCGACTTCACTTTCACACATTGGAGGAGGAAATGGCAACCCACTCCAGTGTTCTTGCCTGGAGCAGCAGCAGTGTCTGTAAAATGAGCCCTTCACAAGGTGGTCCATTAGGATCCTGAGAGCGCCTGCACAGTATTTGGCAAGGACAGGTCAGCTGGTAAAGAATCCACCTGTAATGCACGGGACCTGGGCTCAATGCCTGGGATGGGAAGATCCCCTGGAGAAGGGAACAGCTACCCACTCCAGTATTCTGGCCAGGAGAATTCCATGGACTGCATAACGCATGGGGTCGCAAGGGCTCGAACACAACTGAGCGACTTTCACGTCACTTCACTTCATGAAGGTTTCCTTGGTCACGAAGGTTTTCTTGCTTCCTCCTTATCCTTCTTTTCTTTTTCCAGCCCTCAGAATAAGTGTATTAAGACCTTGGAGAAGAAAGCACTCCAGGTAGGCTTCCTGGAGGGGTGGGGACCTGGGTCTCCACTGTGGCATCTGATCTCAGCTGAGGTGAAGGTATAATTGCTCTGAGCTTCAGTTTCCTCCCGTGTAAAATGGGGATAATCATAACCACTTTCTAAATAACCATGCACCTAAAGGTGACCAGCAGACTGTCACTGTCATGGAAGAGAATTAGGAGCTAAGAGCCCAGAGATTTGGGCTCCAGGCAGAGCTCTGCCATTGTGGTGGGACCCTGAGCAGGTCATGCTCCATCTCTAAAATTTTGCTTCCTCATCTGTGAAGTGGGACTGGGTGAAAGTCACTGGGTGAGTCACACAGCCTCTGTGGGATCCCTACTTCCTCCAGAGTTAAATGGCCTGGTTACAGCTCTCCAAAGTTTCCTCTTGAGTTTAAAGTCCCCTGATGCTTGGGTCCTAAGCTAGGGCCCAGCCTGTCCCAATGTCCTCCCCACACCACATGCCAGCCAAGACTCCGCACCCGCAGGGAACAGTATTCATGTCCAGGATGGGCAACGAATGCTTTGGGCCATGTCCTCTTCCCAGATGGCCTTTGTGAGAAACAAGAGGGACAGAGAACAAAGAGGAATTTGCCTTGGAAAAAACCCCAAGACAGAAATCAAGGTCTCCCAGCTGGCTCGTGGCAGAGTCCTGTTCCCTGCAGAGGCACCTCAGCGCACTTCCTGCCTGGGCTGGGGGCGGGGCAGGCCAGGATGTTGGTGAAGACCAGCCCCTGTCCAGACAGGGTGCTCTGACTACACAGCTGGTCACACGTCAGGGTGAGCAGAGGTCGATTTCTGACCTGTGGTTAGAAGCAGATGGCATAAGGGCAAAAACCAGGCAGAGAGCCACAGATGGGCCCTGGGCATGGAAAGCCTCCTCACTCTTGTTTTCTTGCTTTCTGGAGTGCATTACTCTCTACAACCCTCCCACACCCATACCCTCAGTCAGGGACCAGTTAAATCCAATCCTTCCTAGACAGCGGTCTACAGCTCACACACCTTTAGTGGGGCTTTGGGATGGGGTGGTTTGCCAAGGTTCGGGGCTTGGGATACCTCCTGCTACCTGGAGGGCTCCTTGGAGGAGAAGGTCTGGAGAACTGAGGCAGAATTTCCCTAGTCTCTAGAATGAAGCTCTGTTTTGCAGGGAGTTTCCTCCAGCACTCCTCCCCACCATCCCTTCCAGGAGGCCCTCCATCAGGAGGCGGGGCCATGGCCAGAGAAGGAAAGTGAGGGGTGGGGCTGGGCAGGCGCCAACTGGGTCAGGAGGACATAGACCAGGGGCAGAGCCAGCTAATGGGGCTGCACATCCCAGCCTGACCCAGCTGTCTCTCTCCCTCCTCTCCTTCCTTCTTTCCTCGTCTCTCCCCACAGACTTTAAAGGAGCACCGACCAAAGGTCAGCCTGAGTCACTGTGTTGTTGTTTGGTCATTAAGTCAAGTCCGACTCTTTTGCAACCCCATGGACTGCGGCCCGCCAGGCTCCACTGTCCATGGGATTTCCCAGGCAAGAAGAGTGGAATGGGTTGCCATTTCCTTCTCCACTGAGTCACTGCATACACGGCAGTAAATGAAACAGGCATGGCTATCTCATGCTCTAACTCCACCCTCTGCCTGCTCTCTTGCTGGCAGGAGAGGTGGTGGGATCTACGGAGGGCAAGGCCAGAGAGGGTGACCACCCCTGTCCCCATTACCCAGATGTGATCACTTCCCACCCAGGAAGGAGCCTTGCTCGAGGGTGCCCTTCTTAGGACCATGCCTCCAGCCTTGAAGGGCTAAGAGGGCCCTGGCAGGGCACACGGACTCCATCCAGTGGATGTCCCCAGGATGCCTGCTGGGCATCCGGTGCTGTGTCAGACTGCGGGGACGTGTGGTGAGTCAGGCTCCATCTGGGGGTGGGGTGCACACACACACACACACACAGCTGATTCACTCTGCCCGCTGTGCAGGGAGCTGGGGAGGCCCTGGAGACAGAGCCCAGACACCCTTGTCCAAGGGGCTGCCCCAGCCAGACTTGAGGAATGCCCAGCCATCTTCCACACTGCGGAGGGCACAAGCCACCTGAGGACTGGGGTACCGTTTGCTCACTTCCCCCACCCCACCTGCGTGTTGATGTGGATCCCAGAGCTGATGACGTGGGGGCTGCCTCCGCTTCTGCTCCGGAGTTGAGAGTGAAAGAGGAGGGGGCTGAGACTTGTCTAAGCTGCCAGCATTTCACTTGTCTACTCTCTGCCCCTGCCTGGATCCCTCCCACCTCTAGTCTCCTCCCCAACCCTCAGCACCCTCATACCTCCGCCATCCCAGGCTCCAGTTATTCAGGACCAAAGGAGTAGAATGGTACAATGGAATTCCAGGACAGCACGGCAGAAGGAAGTGTTCTGGATAGAGTAAGTCTGGCAGGGTCATCCCTCGTATGGATGTCCTAGGGTGCTTACAGGACTACGGTGAGCAGAGCATGGTGAGGCCCAGAGACACACAGCGCTTTGCCCAAAGTCGCACAGCAAGAAGGGGCAGCCCTTGGTTTGGAGCCCAGGTCTCTGCTCTCATCTCAGACTCCATCCACCCTTCCAAGTGGGTGCCCCTCTACAGATTCCACTCCCCACTGGATGTCCAGGCCTGTTGCTGCTCCTACAGCTTAGAGAGAGGCTGGGAGAAGAGGGGAGTGTAGTGCAGAGGGGAGGAGGGAAAATGGAAAGTGCCAGCTGATTCAGATTTCTAAATGTCATGTTATTCCAGGCGCATTCTCGCTTTGCCACCACCTTCATCCACCCCCCGCTTGCCATCTTGAGGACCGGCTGCAGAGCGGCTGGTGGGGGGAGGGCTGTGAGACCGTGGTGCGGGGCTGCGTTTCTGCCCTGCCCCTCGGATCAGTGGTGGGGTGAGCACTGTCCTGGGAGCCAGGAGACCTGGGTTCTAGCTCTGGCTCTGGACTGGTGGCTCTGGGTCCTGAAGCTGACTGTACATTCCTCTTAAGATGGGGAGGACCCGCAGTCCCCAAGCCTGGCTGCATCTCAGGATCACCTTAAAACAAAACAAACCAGATTCTTGGGTGACTCCCCTAGAGATTCTGATTCATAAAGACAGGAGTCTGGGAATCTGTATTTTTAAAGCATCTCCCCAGCAGCACCCTTAACCTAGTCTACTGAGGGGTGCTCAGGTACACAGTTTTATTCAGATTCTAATTCCTCTTCAGTACCTGCTCACCTCCTCCAGAAAGCCCTCCTGGATTTGCCCACCCCATCTGCCATCTCCAGTCCTCATCACTCCTGGCCCTGCTCTCTACTCATGTTCATCTACTGCTCCCCAAAGGCATTTTGTCCTCCATGCA
Source organism: Bison bison bison (assembly GCF_000754665.1). Taxonomy (NCBI): domain Eukaryota; kingdom Metazoa; phylum Chordata; class Mammalia; order Artiodactyla; family Bovidae; genus Bison; species Bison bison. The sequence continues at coordinate 2,418,583 of NW_011494606.1, forward strand.
TGTGTATGCAGGTGTGTGCCTGTGTTTCCTATGTGAGTTCAACAAAGTTAGCCTCCAGACAGCACAGAGGAAGGCGCTCAGCCCTGGAGCCGGCTAGCCCCAGGTTCCCAGCTGTACTCTGTTGCCGAAGGTTGGGAGATCCTGGAGAAAAGACTTAACCTCTCCAAGCCTCAAGGTCCACAGATCTGAGATGGGCCTAAAGAGACATTACCTCACTGGGCCGCCCTGAGCTGCCCTGAAGGGAGACGTGCAGGCATTCATCACGGGTCCTGGTGGGGAGGGGAGGGGGCAGGACAGCTGGATTAATGGCAGAATGCTCCCAGAGCTGCCTGACTCCCTAGGAAGCCAGCCACCCTTGTGCGCCTGCAGGACTGCGCTAGCATGCATGGGTCCTCAGAGAAGAACAGGGTCACTCAGAGTTCCCACAGAAAACAGAATCCCCCAGATGGTTCAACTGAAGAGACGCCAGTGGAGGAACCACTGACGGGAGGGCGGGGTGAAGGGAATCTGAAAGCGTGGTGAGGCTCCTAGAGACCAGCGATGACAGATGGCTGTTAGCATCCCAAACCTAAAGAGCTAGGAACCAGTGGTATCACCAGAGCCTGCCAGGAGCTGGAGCCATGGAAGAGGGTTCCGCCCCTCAAGAGCAGTAGGCCAGTGGGAGGCAGCCGTTCCCCAGACACAGCATCCTGCTAGGGAGAAGCAGAAAAGAAGTAGCCTCCCACCCTGCCTTCTCATTCTAGTACCTTCTATAGGCCAAGTCCAGGCAGTGGCAGCAGCCCCTAGTAGTCCCCTCCTGGGACACAGAGCAGGGCAGAGAAGGCAGAGAGAGTCTTGCAGGCAAGGGGGAAGAGCAGAGGGACAATCAGAGGACAACCAGCTCTCGGGCAGCCTGGCAGTTACGTACTTTCTCCACTCTACAGGCGAGGGGGTGGTGGGCAGAGGTGTGGGAGGACGCTCGATACAGCCCCCTCTCTGCCACAAAGCCACAGGGTGACATCAGCAAGCCACCCTCCCTCTCCAGGCCTCGCTCCTCCTCTGTAAACCGTCGGGGCTAAACCAGCTGTCCTGGACTACGTCTCCCAATTCTGACCTGAGACTTTTCCTCTTCTGCCTTTTCTAGGAGGGAGAGAGAGGCCCTCTTGACAGGAAAATGGGCTGGGAGAAGAAGGGAGCTTAGCAAATGGAAAATTAATTCTGGGCGGTAAAGAGCAGAGGCTGTTGTTTGTGATGTATAACTTACTCTTTGTGTCAAACTGTGTACTGTGAATATCAGTGGGATGGCAAGAAACCCGAGATCTATTACTTAGAGTTTAATCTGTTCTCCGTGTTGGAGAAGGGAGAGGGAGGGGGGAAGAAGACTACAACTTTAATCACAGGCCCAACTCGAGATGTCAAGCTGCTCTGGGGTGCGCTAGTAAAATGATGTCGTATTACAGCCCTCCCAGACAGCGCCCCGCACCACAGCTTCAGCTGCCGAGCCGTAAATTAGCACACCTACTTCACGCTCTTCAGGTAAAACCAGTAATTTAGCTGAAAAATACACACACACGCACACAGAGCGTGGGAAGGGGGGAGCTTAGGAGAGGGGGCTGCTCCCCTTGAGCAAGGAATAGCTAAAAACAAAATTGTGCAAAGACAGAGGAAATGACACGTGGGCTGCACCTCCCGTCACGGCGCGTGGGCTCCGGGTGCAAGCCTGATGGGGGCCCACCTTGCTTTCTACCTGCCTCGGTGCCTCCCCCAACCCCCTGCACCCCTTCTCGCCATGAAGCGTAAATTACATGCTGACACCTTTAATTTGTGCAAAGGATGCCTGGCTGCGCCTGGCACCAGCAGCCGGCTGCTATAATAAGGTCAATCTATATTCATTGTCGCAGCACTTGATGTGCCAGATAACACAGGGAGGCAGCCTGTGGTGGCTTCTCTGGGCCGGGCGTAGCGGGGGTGGGGGTGCCCGCTGCCTCTCAGCGCGGCCTGGCACCAGTTGGTTCATCACTTATGCATGTTATGATTTAGCTAATCACCATCAGTTATGCATCCTACTGCTGCCTGGAGACTCCAGCCAGAGAGGGGGCTCCCCCCGCTCAGCAGCACCATGGAGCGACCACCAGGGGGTGGGGGGTGGTGGAGGGAGGGCTGATTGTCCTTGCTGGGTAGTGGCCCCTGGTGGTGTGTGGCTCAGAGCCTCTAGCCTGGAGGAGAAGCTGTTGGGCCCATCCCTCGGGCAGGGGCACTCCTGTAATGTCTCTGCATCCTTGAGCTCAGCCAGAGATGGGCATCTTAGTGATAGGTTATATAGCCTGAAGTCACAGAGTTCTGGGTTCTAATCCCAGCTCTGCCTCTTGTAAGCTGTGAGAACTTTGTTAAGCCCCTTAACCTCTCTGTGCTGCAGATTCTTTACCTATAAAATGGATAAACAAGGCAGGGAGAGTGTAAGGATGGGAACTAATATATGGATACAGCTCCATGGGTGTGCACACTGTAGGCAGTCCTGTTATCAGAGCCCCAGTGGGTCCATCACATGTACTTTGGGTGAATGTCTGCTTTCAGGGGGGAATTCAGAACCATAAGGCTCCTAAGGGGCAGGAACCCATAGGTGAGCCCCCCCCCTTTTTTTTTTTAATAGAAAGGTGTTTTTTTTTTAATATTTATTTCCTTTATTTTAGTTTTTTGTTTTTTTTTTTTTGTCCGAGTCAACTCTTAGATGTAGCTCATAGGATCTTCATGTGGCATGCGGGCTTCTCTCCAGCTGTGGCCGGAGGGCTCCAGAGTGCACTGGCTCTGTAGTTGGCAGCTCGTGGGCTCATTTTCCCCAAGGCATATGGGATCTTATTTACCCAATCAGGGATTGAACCCAAGCTCCCTGCAATGAAAGGTGGATTCTTAACCACTGGACCATGAGAGATGTCCCCGTGAGCCCATTTTAAGACAAACAGCACTCAGATGGGGCTGTGTTGAGACAGATCTCAGATTCTGAGATATTTAAGCTAATCCATGGCTGGGGAGGGCCAGGGAGGCAAGGATGAAGCAAGTTCTCAGCCTCAAGCAGGTGGGAGGCAACAGATGAAGCGCAACTAGCTCAGTTGATGGCGGTGAGAGGGTTCGGAGTTTGTTCAGCCAAACCCTTTCTGCTAGAGAAGGGGAGAGGGAACCCGTGGTCCAAGATGGCCCTCAATGAGAGAAGGGGCTGAGGTCCCCCCAGCTTCTGTCTTCACAGTTCCCCTCAGGATAGCCTCAGGGATAGACCAATGCCCATCAGTCTCCCGGGGGCTTCCCTTGGGATTACCAGGCACCCTCTCCCCTCTTCCTGGTGCTTTGTCAGGGGTACACACCCCTGTTTTGTTGTGGCCACGTGAGTGGTGGGAAGCATGAGGTTGCATCCTGAGGCCCTTGGCCATCCTCATTTCCCTTATTTGCACCACAGAGCCAAAAACATCTGCCCCTCGGTGCCAATGAGAAGATTAAGTGAACCCACCTGTGTGTTTAGCTCAGGGCACCAGGGAAGAGCAAATGGAGAGTCCTTTTCCCTCCCGTTAAGTTTAGAGTCTAAAGAGGGGTGGCTGGGAGGACACCAGCCTCGAGGCACCTCAGTCCAGCTACACACAAAGAGCCAATTTAGATAATTAATTCTCTGACCTGGCAGCTCATCCTCCCACCACTCCTGCTGCTCCCTCCCCCAGGAATGCCCTTCCCTTCTCACCTCTCCAGGTCCAGCCCATCCTCCCAGGTCCAAGTTAGCTGTTGCTGCTTCCAAAATGCCCTTCTTCCTCCTCCTTAGCAACAGAAATGCCTTCTCCTGCCCGCAGTCCCACACTCTCCCTGACTGCAAGTGGGTTCCTTCTCTGTCCACTAGTGATCTGGCTCCAGGTTAGATGTACTGGGTAGAGGAGCTGCTATTTAAGAGCTAAGCAGCCTCTGGCCTCTCTGGGTCTCTACCAGCTCATCAGTAAAATGGGCAGGCAGGGGAGGCATGCCATGCCCTTGGGGCCCCAGGTATCACATTCCTAGTCAAAGCTGTTAGGAAAATTGGGGGTCTAGAGGGACTAAAAGGGTTAGGCAGTGGGCATCCCCATGCAAACTAGTGCTACTAGGTTAAATTTCCCCCATTCTAATAGGATAGAGACCTGGAGGCCGAATTAACTTAAAGAAATGCAAAAGTCTTCAACTGCCTGGGCTTGTGCCCTGAGATTTCTTCCCACTGCAAGGTGAGACCACCCACCCCGGTGGTCCCGTACCCGCCCCTGCCCCAGCCCAGCCCATGGCTGCATCTCTGTACAACTCATGTATCACAATTATGCAGACACCTGTGTCTCCAGCGCCTGCCAAGCCACAGCACATCCAGTGCTCAGTCGCCCTTGAAATGCATTTCAGCTCTTACCTGCAAAACTTGGACAGCGTGGAGGGTGGGGCCTTCCACAGCAAGCAAGACCATCAACCTCCTGCCACCAACTGGTGGGTTTGCTTGGCTGGACACCCCACACCCATCAGTCCCAAAAGATCAGAGAGCTCCTGACTGGCCAGCGTGAAGCCAGGCCCAGACCCTTGTCTCATAGCATCCTTATCATTTCATCAGCAAGTGACCATAGCTAGCCACTGCTACTGACGACCAGAAGCTAGAGGGCCATGGGGCTGGTGCCTTCTTCACAGAGCAGAAGCTAAGCCTCCCACAGACCCTGAGACATCCAGCTCCTGGGAGCACCACCTCTCAGCTCTGGAAACTCAGGGTCTATCATCCCAAACACCCCACTTCCCCAATGTCTTTCCTGAACTTTGACACCTGGCTGTCCACTGACATGCCACTTCCTGCCGCCTCCCAGAGCGCGGGTGCTGCTCTCTCTTCCATATCCCACACCACCTGGGGCCGGGAGGTGAGGTGCCCCCTCTGCCCTCTCCCCACTGCCCTCCCAAAAGATTGATCCTCCCTCCCAACTCAAAACTCCAGCTCCTCTGAATCCTGGACAAGAGACTTTACCTCTCACCACTGTCCGTTTCATCCCATTGAAAGGTGAAACAACCCCCACCCTGCATTGCACCCCTCATTCATTACAGACTTAAACAACACCCTCACTCTCTGTCTTCTCCACCCCCATAATGGCATCATTTGGGGTGACTCAACATCCACTTTGAGCATCCATCAACATCGGGGCCTCTCTGTTCTCCACTTGGAAGCCCCCATCCACCTATTCCCATGGGTGTCCCACCCTTGACCTTACCATCATGGAAATGGCACCGTTTAGACCATCTCCACCTCAAGCCTCCTGCCAGATGATCGCCCATCACCTGTTATCCCTCCAGGCTGCACTCCCACAGTCTTGCTGAGCCCTCCAGACACTGAGCACCACTGGCTCAGGATCACTGCCCCTCTGCCGCCACTTTCTTTCCTCTCTCTCCCTTCTTTATTCTTAGAAGCCACGCCCAAACTTGGTAAATCCACACACCCTCCTCGGTGCCTGCACCCACGCAGCAGAACACGGCTGGAGGAAAAGAGAGCTGACTTTCCTCTAAATGCCTAACCTCAAATCTCAAAAGAGCCCTGCCACCACTCAGCAGCACTATGCTAGCTGTCTAACTGCCCTTGTGCATGTTCTCTGTTCTCCCAAACAAGTGTCTCATCCTTTCTCCTCTCCACACACCCCACACCATCCTCACCCACACTAGCCTCAGGCTTTGTTCAGAACATGGTCCCCATCAGAAAGCACTCCCTCATCTTCCCTTGAGGATGCTTGGCAGGCCTCCCACATCTGCACCCACACTCTGCCTCCCTCCCGCTCAATGCATGGAGGAAGGTCGCTGCTCTGCCCAGGGCTCCCCACCACCCCCGCAAGCAGGGCCTAGATCTCTCACCTGTTCCAGTATCCAGGGGCCCCCTCTTTCTGCATCACCATCTTCCCCCTCCCCACCATGTCATCCATGGCAGAAGGCGTACCTGCTCCAGGGTCTCCTATAAGGAACATCCAACTCCATCCATCTCCATGCCTGTCCCCAGCTCCCAGCCCATTTTCCTGCTCCTCTTCACTGCAGAACGTGTTGTAAGGACCGTCTGCAGTCCCTGTCTCCTCTTTCTCACTGGGTATTCTGTCCCTACAGCTAGAGATGTGCACACACAACCCCAGCTCGGAGCTGGTGAGCATGGCCAGTGCTTAAGACGAAGAGGGGAGCGCAGCTCTGATGGAGAGGAAAAGACCCTAAGAGAGAAGGACCTCAGAGGTCACAGAAAGAAGTGAGCTGTTTCCTGCAGCAGTCTTCAGATTTGTGTTGTAGAAAGGATACTCTGGTAGCACTGGGTTGGGTGGGCTAGAGGTCAAGAGAGGTGACAATTAGGAGGACATCGAAGTGATCCAGGTGAGAAATCGGGAAGGCCTGAATCAGGCAGCCAGTGGAGAGAGGGAAGGATGAATTCTCGACAGAGTGAGAGTGTGATCATCAGCAGGACTAATGGGCCAGTTAGCATTTCCAGCAGCAGGAAAGATCAGGACTGACCTTCTCTGCTGGAACAGAGGCAGAATCGAGTTCCCCCTACTCCTTTCAGGCTTCTTTATCTCCAGGTACTTTCTCATCAGGAAACGGACCAGACTGAGTGACTCTCGGTTTGTTCGGTGACTACAGATCTGTCAGTAAAGCACATGCCTGCAATGTGAGAGACCTGGGTTCAACTCCTTGGTTGGGAAGATCTCCTGGAGAAGGAAATGGCAACCCATTCCAGTGTTCTTGCCTGGAGAGTCCCATGGACAGAGGAGCCTGGCGGGCTGCAGGTCGTGGGATCACAAGAGTCAAACACGACTTAGCGCTATTTCTTTCTTTCTTCCTCCTGCACTAGCTGTGATCACTGCACTGCCAGTGGCTTCTCACCATTGCCCTTCAAGCTCCTTCACCTTGCCCTTCACAGCTAGCACACGGTGGGCACTTAACACACAGTCAGGGAAACAGGGGATGACACAGAAGAAAGAATGGGCTGGAGAGGAACAAAGGGTTGTGGAGGTATAAATGCCTGCCTCAGAGCCTGAATTTCACCCTAACTAGGTACCAGGGAGACACAGAGGGTTATAAGTACAGAAGTGATAGGGCCAGCTCTGTGTGGGAGATAAACCCAACTGACAGCTGTGGACAATGAATTCAAGTTCATTGTCAAGACTAGAGAAAGAGGGAGACTAGAGGCTGAAGTCAGTGCTGATACCCCAGGCAAGGGAGGATGAGGCCTGATCTTGGGAAAGGAGACAGAATAGAGAAGAAGGCTTGGCTTTAGAAATACCAAGGATGTCAGATTGGTAAGGTAGAGGGATAAACTGGAATATGGTTCATTGGTTGGTGGCTTAAGCAGCTGGGTAGATGGTGTCACTTGCTAGGATGGGGCAATGGCAGGGGGTGCTGTAATGAACCTCACTTCAGACATGTTGAGTTGAAGGTTAACTGTGGACCATTTGGGGAGAAACGCACTAGACTGGAGAGTGGAGGCGTGAGTATGACACCCAGGGTGGGACCCAGGACTAAAGAGAGAGAGGTTTGGGGGCCATGAGCAAGGAAGGGTGGTGACCACAGTGACTGGATGATCAGGGAGTCACCTAGGTAGGTCACGTCCAGTGAACGGAGCAGCAGCTCCAGGACAGAGCCATGGGGCCCAGCTTTGAGGACTGGCAGAGGGAAAGGATCCTACAAAGAAACAGAGGAGACAAGGAAACCAGGGAGGAAATGGGGACAGAGTGGTATCCCAGGTACCAGGAAGAGGGTTGAGGAAGGAACAGTGGGTGGTCAGTGGGGTCGACATCAATGGCAAGGACTTCCCTGGTGTCCAGTGGTTAAGAATTCGCCTGCCAGTCCCAGGGACACAGGTTTGATCCCTGGTCCAGAAAGATTCCACATAATGCAGAGCAACTAAGCCCATACACCACAACTCTGAGTCCACGTGCTCTACAGCCCAAGCTCTGCAGCAAAGAAGCCACTGCAAGGCGAAGTCTGCGCTCTGCAATAAACAGTAGCCCCTGGTCATCTCAACTAGAGAAAGCCCCTGCACAGCAACAAAGACCCAGCAAAAAATAAATGAATTTTTAAATATATCAACGGTAAATGAAGAAGGACCAGAAGCCTCCACTGGATTTGGCAGTATGGTGGTTACTGGTGACCTTTGGCAAAGCACTTTCCATCAAGTGATGGTGTGGAAGGAGTCGCACAGCTCCCAGCTGAGGCGTGAGTCAGGAATAAGAATGTAGAAGCAGCTTGATTAGTTAGTCAATGGCTTTGCTATCATTGTCACTCTGCATTCTTCCTAAAAGAGGCAACGTCTCAACTGTAGAGATGACAATGGATCAGAAGATAAAACATAAAGAACTTAGAACTGGGCCACGGGTGCTATGCTGCTCAATACAGGTTAGGTGCGTTTGTTTCTTCTCTCAGTAGGAGTAGAGTCAATGCAGCTATTGAAATAGAAAATGGAGAATCACGTGCAGATGCAGACAAAAAAGAAATAAAAGCAGGAACTTGAACAGATACTCGTACACCCAGGTCCATAGTAGCATTACTCACAGTAGCCAAAAGATGGAAGTGTCCATCAGTGCATGGAGGGGTGGATAAAGGAAATGTGGTATGTCCACACAATGGAAGATTATTCAGCGTTAATACGGAAGGAAATTCTGACCCTTGACCACATAGATATTATACTTGTGACATTACACTAAGTGAAATAAGTTGGTCCCAAAAGAGCAAATATTGTATGAATCCATTAATACGAGGTACCTAGAGTAGTCAAATTCAGAGACAGGAAGAAGAATGCTGGTGGCCAGGGTCAGGGGAGAATGGGGAATGGGGAGTTATTGTTTAATGAGCATGGGTTTCAGTTTACGAACATGCAAAGCATTCAGGAGATGGATGGTGGTGATGGTTGTACCGAGTATAAATGTACTTAATGCTACTGAACTGTGTGCTTTAAAATGGTTTAAATGGTAAATTTTATGTTGTGCCTGTTTTACCATAATTCTTAAAATGTACAGAAAGACAGAAAATAGGTATGACAGTGTGGGCTAATAAAATTACTAGAACTGAATATTTCTTTAAGTTCTGAGCTTCCTAGTAACCAAGACTTAAAGGGAAACTTTTACATCTTGCTGTTTAATGAATGAAAAAATACTACAGATTTTTATTGAAAAGTATTTCAGGAGATATCAAGTCTACCCACTCCCATCTCTGGCCAGGGCTGGTTATAACAGACATGTGCCTTGAAAATTCTTACCAGAGGCATTCAGAGAGTAAAGGACAATTTATTCTACAAAGGTAGAAGACTAACAGTGTGCACGGACGTGTTCATTACATAGCCACTTGCGGCGGTGATTCTTGAAGAAATCTAAGGGGAAAATCAATCAAACCTAACTCCGGAAAGCCTTTCTGGGGGGAGTCAAGTTAATAAGGTCTAGATGATCTCCAGGGTGGGATTTAGAATTCCCCAAAAAGCGTGTTCACTCAGTGCCCCTAGAATTTCCAGAGCCATCCAGGAGGCAGCTGGCAACTTGCTCCCAAGCTCCAGGGAGAGGTCTGGTGAGCGGTGGGAGTCTGCATGCCATCAACACAGAGATGGTGTTCAAGGTCATGGGCAAGACTGCAGTGGGCAGGATGGGGGTAGAGTCCCAGGAAACACTACCTCACAAGCACCTCGATTTCCCCAGGGCCCATCCAAGTACTAGAGCAGGAGGCAGCAGTGTGGTGCAGAGCAAGAGCAAGAGATCACGTCCTCTGACTCTCGGTCAGGGTACGCCATCGTCCTAGGCCCCTTCTCTGTTCAGAAGAAAGAACCTGGTGCTGGACACCAGAGGACCTGGGTAAGGAGCTCACGCTTTCACTTCCAGCCTTATGGCCTTGAACAACTTACCTGGGAAGATGGTATCGACAGCCAAGCATGCCGCATCTGATGAGAGTGTGGATGCTTCGGATGGAGAGGCCCAGGGGTCAGCTGCACGTAGGGGTCCAAAACCCCTGATGGGCCTAGGGAAAAGAGAGAAATTTGGCCATCAGTTCAGCATATAGGTAGAAGAGGAAACAAATGTGGGTCCCTTTCAAGGTATTCAAGCATTAATAACTTTAACAGTGATGTGATGATTGGGCATTAGGAAGGATCTGGGGAAGATCTGAGAAGACCGGGGGTCTCTACGCATGTCAGAATTTGAGCACACCCAGCTGCTCAAGCCCACGTGAGTGGGACCCTCAGTGTGCACAGCTCAGGCCTCTTGACACAGAGTCTGCAGAGAGGAGCCCCACGGTAGGTTGGACAGGCTTCCTTGCCGGACATTTTCAGACACATCATCTCTTAAAACCACAGCCCGGATGACTGTGCTCAGCAATCATGTGTTTAAAAAGCAATAAGACTAAACACTTTTCCGTTTCCCCTTTGAGAGACCATGTATGATAAATGATAGGCAATTTCATGGTTGGAGTTTCAATTTCCGAAAATATTAGTGCTATTCCCCAAGCTCCACTTCAGAGATAAATTCTTTTTGGCAGCCTCCTCTGTTGTCTCCTAATTCCCTGATTCTGAATATATTTGGAGGTCTGGTGTGAATTTCATCAGCTCATCCCCAGCATCCCCCTGTCTGGGCTGCACTGGAAAGGGTGTTACCCATCTGCCACTCTTCCAGGTTCTTTCAGCATTGGCTTCAAGTAAAAGGTGTTTATTAAGCTCCTAGTCTTCCTATCCCTGTGCTAAGTGTCATCATGGTGGGTGTAAGGGAGCTTTTGATATCAACACAATCAATCCTTTGATCAACAAACATTGGTTATGTATCTAGTTCCTTCCAACTCCAAGCAATAGTAACTCTACAGTACCTGATACCTCATATTTGTTTCACATGGTCCTCATTTCACTGTTGGGGAAAGTGAGGCTCAGCACTAATGTAGTAGAGTTGGGATGGACTGGTGGAAGAGAGCAAGCATTTACTAAGCGCCTACGATGGGCCAGGTGCAGTGCTGAATGCTTGCCCATCCCTCTGCACAGGAGTAGAGGCTATTCATCCTCACAAAACTCAAGGTGAGGGTGATTGTCCCGATTTCACAGAGATGGGAACTGAGAATCAGAAAGACTAGTCAGTTTACCCAAGAATTCTCATCCACAGGACCCACCCTGCCTCTCCTGGAGTCCGCGGGATAGATGGTGTCCCAGTCACCATCGCCAAACTACGGGAGTTCTCTTGCTGGAAAACATCTAAGTATCAGATCGAGTCATGGGAGGAGACTAACTGGTCTTTGGGTTAGCCCCTTTATCTCACATTACTCAGCACCCTCCGCCTGCCCTAACCCTAGGCTCCCTCCTAAGTTTCCCAGGCCGGTGTCCTCAGTGTATCACTGCCCCCAGGACCATTCCCTGCTTTCTCTGTGTCAGCATCCTCCGAACCCTCTCCATCATGGGTCAGCTTCGATCCCTATGGCCATCTCTCCCCTCTTTCCCATTCACTCACCCCTGAGAGGGACTAGTTCATGCCTGGAGTGATATATTCTTCTCTTATAATCTCATAGATTCCTATCAAAATACTGAGCACAAAGCAGGTACTCCGAAAATCTCGAGGGAGCACTGGGGTAAAATGAAATGGAATAGGTCAAAATGAGGTTTAAACTCTCAGACGAGAGCAAAGGGAATGAACTGGAACAGAATGTAATGGAATAGAACCAAAATGAAAAGGATGGCACAGGTGAAAACAAGGAGGAAAAAACAGAACTATGGACTAGAACAGAATGGAACAGAATGAAAGAAGGCTGAACTAGACGATGGCAGGCTCGAACAGAATAGGCCAGCGTGGAACAGAATAGAAGCAGATGGAACAGAACAGACCAGAACGGAACAGAACAGAAGCAGATGGAACAGATTAGGCCAGGCCAGAACAGAATGGAACGGAAAGGCCAGTCCAGGGTAGAACAGAATAATATATAGAATTCAACAATAGTATGCAAGACACTGGAACAAGTCTGAACAGAAGTGAGCACCACAGAACAGCTGGACTGTGGCTAACTAAATGTTAATATAACTGGGTAAAATAAAATTCACTCTATTCACTCAATAAATATTTATGGGGTGCTAATCCTTGCTAGGTGAGAAAAAAATGGACACAGTCCCGTCCCTTGTAGAACATACTGTCTGATGAAAGAGACCCCAAAAAAGACATAAGCAAGCATTAATAAACACACAATTACAAAATATAAGTGTCTGTGAACTACCATGAAAGAATGGACAGGTGGCCATGATTAACAATAATAGGATAGGACTTCCCTGATGGTCCGGTGGTTAAGAATCTGCCTGTCAATGCAGGGTCATGGGTTCAATCCCTGGTCCGGAGAGATTCTATATGCCATGGGTCAACTAAGCTTGTGCACTGTAAGGCCCGTGCTCTGCAACAAGAGAAGCCACTGCAATGAGAAGCCTGCACGCTACAATGAAGACCAAGCACAGCCAAAAATAAAATAAATTAATTTTTTAATAAAAAAAGAATAACAGGATGGGTGTCATAATATTCATAATGAGGAGGTCAGGAAAGCTAAGACCTAAAACGTGAGGAGGAGTCAGGAGACAACTGCAGGAGCAGGAAGAGCATTCCAGGCAAAGGGAACAGCACGTACGAAAGCCCTGAGGTGAGAAAGTGTTTCGTCTGTTCAGGAAGCTTAAAGAATATTGATGTGAACAACGCTCATGGCGCAAGTCCTAGAGTGACAGGGGAGGAACAAGAGAGGCAGGCAGGGGCCCGACATCAGAGGGCCTGGTGCGAGTTTGGAGTTCCATCTAAGTGTAATGAGGAGCAACTGCAGGGCTGGTAACTACAGCGTGTTCAGTGCCTCCTCCTCACTGTGGTAAAGGAATGAATGAGGGCAGGGAGGCCGTGTAGCCATCTACTACAGTCGACCAGGTAGCGATGTCAGTGGCTAGGAGAAGGGTGGCAGTGGCCCCAAAAGGGAAGAGATGCAGGAAGTGATGCAGCCAACTGGAGAAATATTTGTAAACACAGCCAAGGGATTTGCCAATGTTTTGGATGAGGGGCTGGCAGAAAGGACAATCTGAAGGTGCTTCCGGGGGGCGGTGGTTCTATTACCTGAGATGATGCTAAGGAGAGGTGGTTTAAGGAGGAAAACCAAGTTCTCTTTTAAATCCTAAGGCTCAGATGCTTAGGTTGGGTCCAAATAGAGATGTTAAGCAGATTCGGAGACAGAAGCCTGGAGCTCTGAGCTGGAGGTCTAAATTGAGGAGTTGTCAGCATATAAATACTGTGCGTGCTTTGGGACTGGATGAATCATACATGCAGTCGTGCAATGCAGAACTTTATCAAAGCGTGTTCCGTGGACTACTTGCATCGTAATCCCTTGGGGTACCAGTTGAACATGCATATTTCTAGGCCTCCAGGCCACTAAAATGGATCTCCAAGGATGGGGTTCAGGGGTCTGCATGGTTAGCAATCACCCTGGAGTGTTTGGATGGCGTCTAACACATGTGAAACACTGATCTGGGAGAGGAGTGGAGGGCAGAGCCCCATTACTGAGAAAGGAGTACATCTGCACATCAAGAAGGAGAAGCCAGCAAAGGAGACAGAAGATAGCCAGAGAAATAGGAGAAAAGTCAGGAGAGGGTGGTGTCTCAGAGGCCAAGAGAGGAGGGGGTGCCAGGACCTGGTGATGAACCGAGCCTGCAGGCTCTGCTGAGTAGGATGAGCCCAGGAGGGTGACCATGGGACATGGAAATGCACACATCCCTGGTGGTGGGAGGGGTACTGGGCCACACCAGAGTGGACTGGACACGAAGAGGACGCTCCAATCACAAAGTGGGAGCATGGAATGGGTAACAAGCAAGATCTATTATCCAAGGCAATGGAACATTTGAGGACAGACCCTAAAGTTCATTTCACACATGTGATTTTGTCCTCTCTGGTCACAGCTTCTGGAGTCCTCTGGCTTAGGGGAGTAGATATGCTAACACATACCAGCAGGGCTTCTTTCCCACCTCTCTCCCACTGGGCTCAGCATCCTCAGATGTTCCCCTCCTCCTGAGAGACCACACAGTGGAGAACTTCCCTTAGGTCCCATCTCTCTCCCTAAGCATGCTCCCTCAGGTGGCTCTCCCCTCCTCTTTAGAGCACTCTACAGGCTGCAGCCAACTGTGCAGATGCTAAGGGCCCACTGTGATCTGCATTCTTGGGCCCCACCTCCCAGAAGTGAATGGCTAAGGCTGCACACAGCAGGTTGGCAAGACAGCTGTGTTTGGCAAGAGAGCCTTCCTGGCATCACACAGATCTTCTTGACCACCCCCTAAGCAGCTGCCCAGTCCACCTAGAACCCTGATGTTCAATAAGTGATGAAACAGGCACCTTTTAAAAGATACGTTCAACTACATATTAGACTTTCATGTTCACAAAACAGAAACCAAAAACCCATCGCTTTTATAACACAAACCTCAAAAAGAAAGAAAAACAAGTCAACAGCATTTTCTTATTGATGGAGGTACCAGAAACAAAAGAGATTTTCGACTGAGGATCAATCCCTGGGTGATCCTTCAAATCTAAAGTTGGGAAGAGGGTGTTTATGCTTTTCAAAAGGTTAAATAATATTAGGAGGTGGTGGCAGGAGCAAGGCCCACCCTTGCTTCCCCTACATGGGAATTTCTTTCTGTTACAAGTATGCCTCCCCAGCTTATGCCCCCAAGGGGCCACACACACCTCAGAAGACCCAAAAAGCCCCTGCCATCCATCTGGAGGCAAATTCCTGGCAAGGAGCAGCTTGGAGAGACTTCACAGCCCTCCCCAAACCTCTCCAGAAGAATCTGTGGCAGCAGAGGGATTTTCCCCAGGAGAGCAAATGACAACACAGCGCCTGTTTGTTTTTGATGCAGCAAGAAGCCAGGAACATCTGCTCCAAGAAGCCACTTGAAAGATAATCAGGCATCGATGTTGGCAAAACAGCTGTGTGGCAGGCAGGAAAATGGGTGGCGGGGAGCTGGGAGGGTGGGGGAATAGGAGGAGGGAAGTTAAGCTCTGAGCTAGGAGCAGCCGCCTGGGAACTCAGTCTGGGAAGCCCCCCACCCCGGCCC
>NW_011494606.1:2433722-2440879 GCF_000754665.1 Bison bison bison
GCCCACCCCCACAGAGCTTGGAGGGAGTTCCTGCTTAGCTGAGAGCAGCTCATGTAGGGAATCCACTTTGCTAAGATCCCTAATTGTCCTCATGGAGAAATGCTGGGTCTGTTTTACATTTCTTGCAGGGCTCGACTCAGTTTTTAGGACAGGACTGAAAATGTTGTACTTGTCCTAAACCCGTGATCCTGGAAAACAGCAAGGTAAAAGAAATCCGTGCCCCGCCCCCATCTCTTTGTGTTTTGGAAAAGATAGTTCATCACCATCCTTCCCCATGTGACTCAGATAGGACTTATAATGTCCCCCTGTTTATTCATTACAGAGCAGACACAGACTCTCCAAATTCCACTCCCTTTCCTATAAAGATAGGTGAACTGTTTTGTCCCCACTAATCAACAGGAACAAGATGTTTGTTAACCAAATGAGTTAAGTTTCTCTCCTTCATCCAGGCTCCTGTACTTGAAGCCACCTTCAGCCTGAGCCAGAGAACAGCCCCTCTTTAACAGCCCCTCTAAAGAACAGGCTGGCCTCAGGGTAAAACATCCTCTGATCAATTGTCCTTTTGAAGAGGATGATGCAAGGGGGACAGATCACTCTTACTTGTCATTTCTGGGTCAGTCCATCACTCACACACACAGTACTGATTACATTAATCAAAAGCGTGTGTGTGTGTGTTCTGTCATAGTGTGACTCCTCCCAGAAGAAGACCCTGAGACAAGGATTTGAGGAAAAGTAGTTCATTTGAGGGGGCTTCCCCGGTGGCTCAGACAGTGAAGAATCTGTCTGCAATGTGAGCAACTCGGGTTCAATCCCTGGGTCAGGAAGCTCCCCTGGAGAAGGGCATGGCAATCCACTCCAGTATTCTTGCCTGGAGAATTCCATGAACAGAGGAGCATGGTGGGCTACAGTCCAAGGGGTCACACAGAGTCGGACACGACAGTGATATAACCGCAGGAAGCACCAAGAAGGCAGTGTCGGAGGTGGGCGGGGAAGGGAAGGTGACCAGTGCCAGCTGTATTAATGGGCAAGTGGCCGCTGTGAGTAGGCAGCAGCTCATTTGGGAGGTAGTCAGTCAACTCCTATTTTTCCAAAATCTACCTATACCCCAAAGTCCTCAAGCTTTCCCTCCTGTGTGGAATTTCTCCCCATGGGTGTCCCAGAATGTAGGAAAAGGAAGGGTCATTTAGGACTCTGGTTTTCAAGCTGCCTTCCCCATGGACATCCAGGACTCTAGGAGATACCTCAATGGCTACTAAGGCCCAGGAACTAGTGGTCAGGCAGCAATCTCCACCCTCACTTCAATTGAAACATCTCCATTTTTCTCCTTGAAGTATTAGGCATCCACTTACAATATTTTTAGAAGCATTCAGCAGCTTAAAAGTAAAGTTCAGGTTTACTTCTAGTTCCAGAAGATGAACCAGACGCGCTTTCCCCTATTCCTCATGCTAAGTTGAGCTGGATCCCTGGATGTTACATATGAAACAATCACAGGCAGACGCTGAGAGGTGGACAGACCAAAGCAGACCAGCTAAGGATACCATGGCCCCGGGAACTACACACTGATGATTTCCCTGGATTTTTGTTGTGTTTCATACATCCCAGACTTGGAGCTGAAGAAACCAACAACCCAGAAACTCCAATGACCACATATTTTTAAAAAGTCCCAACAAAATCTTGTTCTCTTGTCACAGGACAAGTAAAAGGGCAGCCTGAAAGTGCTAGTCGCTTAGTTGTGTCTGACTCTGAGACCCCGTAGACTGCAGTCTGCCAGGCTCCTCTGTCCATGGGATTTTGCAAGCAAGAATACTGGAGTGGGTTGTCATTCCCTTCTCCAGGGGATCTTTCCAACCCAGGGATCGAACCCAGGTCTCCTGCATTATAGGTGGATTCTTTATCTTCTGAGCCACCAGGGAAGCCCCAAAGGGGCAGCCTAGAAAGACAGAAAACAGTTAAACACTAGCTATTCTACTCTAGCCAAATACTACAGAATAAAAAAAACTGTGCCCCCCCCCCACCCATGCCAGCAAAGGTCAAGTGGGGAACTTAGAATTCCACCCTACTTGATAGTAACAAGGCATTCCCTCTATCTCCCCACTGGGATGTGGTATTAGAGAAGGTCTAGTGGAAAGCCAGAGTTCAGGTAACACGGCCACCCACCACTCAGTAGCAGTGAAGACTGCCAGAACCAACCCCACGCATGGGTGATGGGGCTCCCCCTCACATATCAATGGAAGCTGAGTGCAGAATCTGGACTTCTTCCCCACTATTCAGGGCAGGTGTCTTCCCACCTTGCCCTGGCTGGAGTGGTGTCCAAAACATTCAGCCAAACCAGAGGGCTTAAAGTAGGATCCAGAGTCTCATAACATAATACAAAAAATCCAGATTTTAATAAAAATTTACTCATCATACCAAAAAAGATCTCAAGTTTCATGGAAAAAACAATCAATAGATGCCAACACCAAGATGACAAAGATGTGAGAATTATCTGTGACAAAGATTTGAGGGCAATTATGATAAAATGCTTCAATGAGAGATTATGAACATGCCTGAAAGACATGAAAAAATATCCTTAGGCTTCCCCTGTGGCTCAGTACTAAAGAATCAGCCTGCCAATGCAGGAAACACAGGTTTGATCCATGATCTGGAAAGATCCCACATGCCGCAGAGCCACTAAGCCTGCGTGCCGTAACTACTGAATCCTATGCACCCTAGAGCCAGTGCTCTGCAACAAGAGAAGCAACAATGAGTTTGGCAACTAGAGGGTACTCCCTACTCACTGCAGCTAGAAAAAAAGCCTGTGCAGCAACGAAGACCTAGCAGAGCCAAAAATAAATCAAATTATTTTTTAAAAATAGCTTCAGTGAAGAAATAGAAGATATAAAGGAGAAATAAAAGTAAATTTTATAACTAAAAAATACAGTAACCAAAATTTAAAATTCAGCGAATGGGTTCTACAGCAGGGTGGAGGAAATGGAGAAAAAGAATTGGTGAATTGGAAGATAGAATAATACACACAACCTGAAAATAAAAGAGAATATAGACTAAATGAATAAACACAGCCCTGCAGACCTGTGGGACTATAACAGAATATCTAATTTCATGGCCCTGGAAGTCTTGGGAGGAAGAGAGAGAGGGCAGGATTGAAAAAGCTTAGAAGAAATGATGCCTGAAAATTTCCCAAATCCTGCTGCTGCTGCTGCTAAGTCGCGTCAGTCGTGTCCGACTCTGTGCGACCCCGTAGATGGCAGCCCACCAGGCTCCCCAGTCCCTGGGATTCTCCAGGCAAGAACACTGGAGTGGGTTGCCATTTCCTTCCCCAGTGCAGGAAAGTGAAAAGTGAAAGTGAAGTCGCTCAGTCATGCCTGACTCGTAGCGACCCCATGGACCGCAGCCCACCAGGCTCCTCCGTCCATGGGATTTTCCAGTCAAGAGTACTGGAGTGGGTTGCCATTGCCTTCTCCATCCCAAATCCTAGTAAGCCTTAAATGGGACAAAGTCAAAGAAGCCTATGCCAAGACTCTGGAAAGTAAAAACAAAATCTCGAAAGCAGTTAGAGAAAAATGACACTTCAGTTACATAGGAAAAACTATTTAAACCACATATTTCTCATCAGAAACCACGGAAGCCAGAAAAAGTGGCACAATGTTCTTCAACTGCTGAAGGAAAAAAAAAAAAAAAAGACCAACGCAGAATCCTATATTCAGCAGAAATATCCTTAGAAAATGAAGATGCATAGTGATCAAGGAAAATAAAGGGCATTTGTTTGCAACATGCCTACTCAAAAGAAAGGAAGAGAAGGAAGGAAGAAATAAATTTCTCTAAGTCCAAAGGAGACCATAAAAGAAGGAAACTTGGATCATTGGGAAGGAATAAAGAACACTGAGCATAAGTGTGGGTAAAAAAAAAAAAAAAAAAAAGCCTTTCCTTCTGTTACCAGATTTTCTAAATTACATTTGTCAGAGAAACAATTATAACACTATTTGATGTGGTTTTAAATGACAGGAGAGGAAACAAAACAATTTAAAATAGGAGAGAGTAAAAAGATGTAAAAGGAGGTAAACTTTCCACTTCACTGGATGAGAAAAATGATGACACCAATAGGCTGTGATATATTATGCATATATAATGTAATACTGAAAGCAACCACTCAAATGCTATAAGAGATCTGATCAAGATACTACAGGTAAACCAAAACAGAATTCTAAGAAACGTTCAAATACCTCATATAAAGTCAGGGAAAAGAAAATAGACAAGAAACAGAAAATATAAAATTTAAACCTTGAAATATCAGTAATTAAATATAAACGTTCTAAATATACCAATTAAAGGACAGAGATTGGCAGAGTGAATTAAAAAGCATGACCCAACCAAATGCTACCAGAGCACACTCACTTTCAAATATAACATAGGCAGGATGAAAGTAAAAGAAGGAAAAGATACATCATGCAAACATTAATCAAAAGATAGTAGGAGGGGCTATGTTAATAATCAGATAAGTAGACTTTGGGCTTCCCTAGTGGCTCAGTGGTAAAGAATCCACCTGCAATGCAGGAGATGCAAGTTCGATCCCTGGGTCAGAAAGATCCCCTGGAGAAGGAAATGGCAACCCACTCTGGTATACTTGCCTGGGAAATCCCATGGACAGAGGAGTCTGGCAAGCTACAGTCCATGGCGTTGCAAGAGTCAGACATAAGTTGGCGACTAAACCACCACCACCACCACCAAAGTAGAGTTCAGAGCAAAAATAAATTACCAGAGACAAGAGAAGAACATTATAAAACCAACAAGACATAGAAATCCTAAATGTGAATTCACCAAAAACCAGTGATGCAAACTATCTGAAGCAAAAGCTGATAGAACTAAAAGGTAAAATAGTCAAATCCACAATTGTAACAAGACTTAAATACCTCCTCTCAATAATATATATTAATTATATACAGAAAACAAGCAAGAATATAGAACTCAACACTGTCAACCAACAGGTTCTTACCACCCTTTATAGAACACTCCACTCAACAACAGCAGACTAAGTATTATTTTCAAGTTGCCCACAGAACATATACCAAGATAGACTATATCCTGGGCTAAAAAAATAAACCTCAAAAGCAAAACAACTGAGAAAATACACAGTGTGTTCTCCAGCTATAATGAAACCAAACTAGATATCAGTAGCAGAAAAATAACAAGAAAATCTCCAAACATCTAGAAACTAAGGAAGCCCCTTTTAAATAGCCCATAAGTCAAAGAGGAAGTCTCAAAGGAGATTTAAAGATACATGGGACTCAATGAAAATATAACATATCAAAACTGGGGGGACACAGCTAAAGCCATACCAAAAGGTCAATTTGTAGCACTTAATGCTGTCATTTGAAATGAGGGAAAGTCTCAAATCAGTAATCTAAGCTCCCACCTCAAGAACTGAAAAATGAAGAGTAAAGTAAACCCAAAGCAAGTAGAAGGAAGGAAATCATAAATGTAAGAGTAAATTTGATGAAACTGACAACAGAAAAAAATTGAGAAAATGAATGAACAAGGAGCTGGTTCTTTGAAAAAATCAATAGAATTTACCATTTCTAGAAAAATTCACAAAGAAAAAGAGAGAGAAAACACCAATTACCAAAATCAGAAATGAAACAAAGAGATATCACTACACACCTACAGACATCAAAAGCATAAAGAGAATACTACAATGAATCTATGTAAATAAATTTGATAACTTAGATGAAATGGACCAGCTCCTTAAAAAATACAAACTACCACAACCCACCTAATATTAAATAAATCATTTGAATAGTGAACCTAAAACTATTCAAGGAAAATGAATCCATAATTTATTTTTAATTCCCAAGAAAAAAAAATCTCCAGACTCAAATGGATTCACAAGAGAATTCTACCAAATGGTTAAAGAAGAATTGACACCAATTCTATACAATCTCTCCCAGAAAGAGGAAGATTCAATAAACTTTCAATTCTTCCAAACTGGTATATATGTTTAGCACACTTCCTATTAAAATCTCTGGAGAAGGAAATGGCAACCCACTCCAGTATCCTTGCCTGGAGAATCCCATGGACAGAGGAGCTTGGCAGGCTACAGTCCATGGGGTTGCAAGAGTTGGACATGACTTAGTGAAAAAAAATCTCAGAAAGATTTTTTTGTAGACAAGATTATTCTAAAATTTATTTGAAAAGGCAAGGAACTAATACAGCTAAGACAGTTTTGAGAAAGAAGAATAAAGTGGAAGGAATCGATATACCAGATTTCAGACTTATATAGCCACTGTAATCAAGGCTATATAATAAGGGCAGAAGGATAGGCATATTGTATCAATAGAACAAAACAGACAACCGAGAAATAGATCCACACAAATACGCCAAAGTGATTTTGACAAAGATGAAAAAGCAATTTGATGGAATAAAGACAGCCTTTTCAACAAACGGTGCTGGAGCAATTGT
Organism: Bison bison bison; assembly: GCF_000754665.1. Lineage (NCBI taxonomy): Eukaryota > Metazoa > Chordata > Mammalia > Artiodactyla > Bovidae > Bison > Bison bison. Next base: position 2,440,176 of record NW_011494606.1, read on the forward strand.
ATATCCGTAGGCTTACTGGGTCAGCTTCCAGACTTTCCTGGGTTTTTAGAGAATCTAGATAATGCGTGAAATAAACAGAACATGATAAGAAGCCCAAGTGTATAAACCGCTCTACAGAATTAAAAGGATTGAGGGAAGGAGAGGAGAAAGAAGAGAAACAGAAAAGCTGGGTATTGAAAAGTGTTGGTGGGATATTGAGGAGCTGAAAATGTTACAGGGCTAAACTCAGCAGTGGCCACAGGACTGGAAAAGGTCAGTTTTCATTCCAACCCCAAAGAAAGGCAAAGCCAAAGAATGCTCAAACTACCGCACAGTTGCACTCATCTCACACGCTAGTAAAGTAATGCTTAAAATTCTCCAAGCCAGGCTTCAGCAATATGTGAACCGTAAACTTCCTGGTGTTCAAGCTGGTTTTAGAATAGGCAGAGGAACCAGAGATCAAATTGCCAACATCCGCTGGATCATGGAAAAAGCAAGAGAGTTCCAGAAAAGCATCTATTTCTGCTTTATTGACTATGCCAAAGCTTTGACTGTGTGGATCACAATAAACCATGGAAAATTCTGAAAGAGATGGGAATACCAGATCACCTCATCTGCCTCTTGAGAAATTTGTATGCAGATCAGGAAGCAACAGTTAGAACTAGACATGGAACAACAGACTGGTTCCAAATAGGAAAAGGAGTACATCAAGGCTGTATATTGTC
>NW_011494606.1:2441206-2476179 GCF_000754665.1 Bison bison bison
CTCATTGGAAAAGACTCTGATGCTGGGAGGGATTGGGGGCAAGAGGAGAAGGGGACGACAGAGGATGAGATGGCTGGATGGCATCACTGACTCGATGGACATGAGTCTGAGTGAACTCCTGGAGTTGGTGATGGACAGGGAGGCCTGGCATGCTGTGATTCATGGGGTAGCAAAGAGTTGGACACGACTGAGCGACTGATCTGATCTGATCTGAAGAAGACTGGAAGAGTGGCAATGGGATTTTAAGAAGGGTCATCATGTAGCTCTCCTCGAGTGCCCTATGAGAAATGCAATCTAGATTGGAATTGCTTTTATTTTTGTTTTTCTGGACTGTTTTCTTTGAATTAATATCATGGTGATACTGGGCGCTGTGAGACCCCACCTAAAAATAGCACTACTCATCCTTCACACCTCCTCCTCCCTACTGCTCTGTGCTACAGCTGAGTCAAGGGGCCATCATCAACATAGACAACACCCCTCCAGGCTTGACCTAGACCCTCAGAACCATCTACCTGCAAATCACGCTCCCATTCAGACCTTTACAGTCCACAAGGTGGCACAAATTTTAGGGACTGAAAAGTAAGGTGTCTTAGGAAGACAAAAGGGTGTCTTAGGAAGGCCAATTTTGGATAGTGATGTGCTGACTAGAGAGACCTACCACTGAGTACAAATTGTCACTTAGCACAGTGTCTGGTACAGATTATAATCCCAGTAAATATTTGACTGATGGCTTCCCTGGTGGCTCAGTTGGTAAAGAGTCTGCCTACAACATGGGAGACCCAGGTTTGATCCCTGGGTGGGGAAAATCCCCTGGAGAAGGAAATGGCAATCCACTCCAGTATTCTTGCCTGGAGAATTCCATGGACAGACAAGCCTGGTGGGCTACAGTCCTTGGGGTCACAAAGAATCAGACGTGACTGCGGGACTAACACTTTCACTTTCTGACCCAATCAATCACATTGCTGATGGGGGTTAGAATTAAAGCAACAAAAACAGAAGAATTGACAGAGCTTGGGACCCTTGAAAAGAATGATGGGACAAGATGACCATGAGATTTGGGGCATGGAGACTGGTGAGACCTTTCATTGTAATAAAGAAGCCAGGGGGAAACGAGTGGACAGGTGACCACAGCTTGGATGCTGTTGGGTTGCCTGAGTAAAGCTGTCTAGTGGGCAGATGGACATGGGGTGCTGGGGCCCAAGAAGCAGCCTAGAAATCTTTCCTACCAAGGTGACCTCTGGAGCAAACGAGACAGACGGCCAAAACTCCTGGCAGACCACAGATTCCCCATTTGCTAGTCCTGGACCCATGTCCTTCCAGCAACCACACCTCCTCACCCAAGCCCTCTATCCCCTCCTCCCCGGGGAACAAGTCCCCCACTAAGGCCAGGTAAAGAGGTTCCCCATGCTATCTCTGCTAACTCCAAAGCTGGCATACCTAGGTTGCTTTCCAACTCTCTCCTCCTCCTTTTCCTTTTCATCTCTTTCTGCCTGTCTTTTCTCACCCTTTCTCCGTCTGTCTCTGCCTTCCTCTCTTATGCTGTCTCTCTCTATGTTCGCTCAAACTCCCAAATACATACGAATTTTTAAGAGACCAAGATCTCAGGGACACTTATGGAAAGGGCTCCAGCCGACTGGCATCAGCGTTCCTCCTTAGCCACCTTCAGTGGGTGATATATTACAGAAATACATTAAGGAGCCGTCCCGCTGACAGCAAGCTAAGGTACTATGTCAAGGTACCAGCCCTGGGATGATGAACGCCCCCCATAGATCAGGACACCATCACTCTGATTACACTCCAGTACTGCGTGTCAGAGTGCTGTAGGGGCATGATGGACGGTGGGGATCCATCACCAGCTGATGGCCCATTCCCAACACAACACTCATATCCAGGAGATGATTTAAGGGCAGAGCTGGGACCCCTCCAAAGATGCACACACAGCAAAAGTAGACTTTTTCCTTTCTACTAAAGGGAGAAGTTTGAGGAGAGAAACACTTTTAGAGTATGGCTTCAAGGTTAAGGTTTTGTAATTCAGACAATCCTGGGTTTAAATTCTGTGCACAGTTGCTCAGTCATGTCTGACCCTTCGCGGCACCATGGACTGTAGCCTGCCAGTCTCCTCTGTCCATGAAATTTTCCAGGCATGAATACTGGAGTGGATTGCCATTTCTTCCTCCAGTGTATCTTCCCGACCCAGAGATCAAAATTGTGTGTCTTGGATCTCGTTGGTAGGTGGATTCTTTACCACTAGCACCACTTGGGAAGCCCCAGGTTTAAATTCTAGTTCCTCTATTTAAAAGCTGTGTGACACGTGGGCAAAATTTCATCTCTCTGAAATCATTGCCTTGCATGAAAAATGGGGATAATCATACTAATCTTCCAGGATTAAAGTGAGGCTCAAATGAAATAACGCAGGTTAAAACATACAGCACAGAGCCAGACTGGGGGTCCTGGGACCACCACCACAACCTGTTCAGTGTGCACACAGTAGAAGCTGCAAGGCCCAGCCTCAGCTGTTAGTGGAGACCCAGGAGGCTGCAGCCCCCTGCACGTTCTCTTCTCTTGCACCACCTTAACTTTTACCTTCTTCCCTCTCCCTTTTCTGATGGCTCCAAGGCCTATGGGAGAGGTCTTGAAGACTCCCATCTCAAGTCAACCACCCAACCTTTTTTCGGGATTGCCCATCAATTCACCTCCCCATCCATTCTTCATTCAGTTGATCGGTATTGAGTACCCACTAGGTGCCAAACTCTGTTCCAGGCACTGAGGACACAGAAGCAAATGAAACAGAAGAAGACTCCTGTCATCGTGTGCCAACATAATGATTGAATCCTTTGATCGGTCAATCCATCTGACTGTGGGCAATAGCCCTGCCAAAGAACCCTGCGAGACCACTCCTGACCCAAATGAACTATGAGATGACTATGACTTTTAACTGTGAGGTTCAAAGAGAATTGTATCATGGCAGCTCTCCAAGGGACCATAGTCATGCCCTCGTCAGGTCCCAAGGGGCTGAAGTCCAGAGGTGGATGGTGAGTTGTCTAAGGTCATGCAAGGAGCATAAGGTTGAGTCAAGGCTAGAACACAGTTCCAGAACTTAAAGTTGACCTGCAGATCTCAATGAACACCAACCAATTTAATTCCTCCTCTTACAGGGTAAAGGAGCCAGTTGGCTCTTGCCCTTTGGGAAATCCAGCCTCCTGGAGAGAGAGAATACAGGAGCATGAAAAATCAGAACTTACATCATGTTCTCATAGGCTGTCTCATTTATCCTCACACAGCTCTCAGTCAAGCATCATGAGCCCATTTTACAGATAGGAAGGTTGAGGGCCAGAAGTTAAGTAGTAGGCCATGTCTATTCTGCCTTTCCTCCATACTACGTGCAGAAGAGTAGAAAACTGAGATTCACTGTTCTTACACATGCACATCCTTACACACACACTTTTGATTATTTTTTCATTTTTAACATTCCATTGTAAGCATCTTCCCATGTTTTTAACTTCTTGATACATGCTTTTTAAAATGTATTCTACGATATAAATATACCCTATTTTATCAATCTCTTGTTGCCATATGCCTCAGTGACTTCCAATATTTAAGTCTGATAAATAATGTTGTGGTGGGGACTTCCCTGGTGGTCCAGTGGTTATGGCTCTGAGCTCCCAATGCAGAGGGCCCGGGTTCAATCCCTGGTCAGGGAACTAAACCCCACATGCTGGAACTAAAACCCCACACAGCCAAGTAAATAAAACAATAATCATAAAGTTGTGATGAAAATTCTGACTCATCAGTGTTTTCTTATGATGAATTCCTAGAAATAGGACTGATGAGTCAAAAAATAGTAAGACTGTTGAAATTCTTCCAGACTGTGACAATTTATGTTCCAGTTTCATCACATGGTCACTAATACTTATTTCATCCTCATCATCATCAATCTTAATAATTGAACTGGTGAAAATGGATCTTGTTTTATTTTGCATTTTTTTGGCAAACAGTAAAATTAAACATTTTTTCATAATGTTAGTCATTTGCATGTATTATTCTGTGAATGTTTTTGCCAATTTTTCTACTGGGATTTTAGAGGGTTTTTTTAGACTTTGTAAGAGCTCTTTATATAAGAAGGCTGTTAACCTTTTGTCATATCTGTTGGCAATATTTTTTTCAATTTGTCATTTATGTTTTTATTTTTTAATGTCTTTTAAAATGTATTTTTGGAAGTTTTGTGTAGGTAATTTCCTTTGTGATTTCTTCCATTTCTTTTAAGTTTAGATAGGTGTTTCCCACTAAGATGATTTAAATATTCACTTCTGTTTACTTCTGTTGTGGTGGGATTCTTTGTGTTTAATGCCATAATTTATCTGAAATTTACTTGAGGAAAAGATCTAAAGTGATTGTCTACCAAGTAGTAAATTTTCTCAATGTTATTGTTAATCTAACCCTTCCGCATTGATTTGCAATGCTTCTTTTTATCTCATGTGACTTTTATACCCACAGAAAGGTTGTTTTTGCAGCAATGGATTATGTACCGTTGATCCTGGCTTGCTCTGGAGCCAGTGCCTGGCTGTACAGTCACTGCAGCTTTGAAACACACTTGAATATTGTTAAACAAATCATGTTTTCTTGCTCTTTCACATATTTCTTAGCTATTTTTAGCTTGTTATTCTATCAGGTTCATTACCAAATTGCCAAAAGTTTCCATTGAGATTTTAATTGTGATTTTGCTAGCTCTCATATTAATTCAGGAAGAATGAATGTCTCTTCATTGTTCCTTTTTCTCAACCAAAAACATGTTACCTTTCTCCATTTATTCAAATCTTCTCTTACACAAAATGAGTCGAGTTTTGTGGCTTTCTGCATGAAAGTCCCACAGAATTCTGAGAATCATTCAAAGGCAGATGATGTTTTTGATTGTTTTTAATCTTTAAACTGGTTATTGTGAGTATATAAGAAATTGATTTGTTTTTGTATATTTTAGCTTGCATATCAGGGGGGAGACTATATTCACTAGCAATGTCCCCAGTGATTATTCACAAGAAGATCAGTGACAGCAAAGAAGGGTTATGCTCCCAAGGGATTCAGTCCTTGCTTTGCTGTGGGTGTGGGGACAACCAGAGGCACAAGATGCCACTCCTCCAGCCATCGTCAAGCCTCAGACCCAGGGCAGTGGGGTCCACTGGCAAAGGAGGAAATGTAGGTGGGAGAAGAGACCACAACCATGAAAGCACCAGCTGAATGGAGGAGTGCCAGGGGATGAATGCCACCATGAAGGTGTAGCTTCTGGAAGAGGAAAGAACGTCTAGAGAATTTCTGGAAAACATTGTGTATATTTGAATGTGTAAGTCCTTTGGGCATAGCTAGCCCTCCAAACAGAGAAGGCAATGGCACCCCACTCCAGTACTCTTGCCTGGAAAATCCCATGGATGGAGGAGCCTGGTAGGCTGCAGTCCATAGGGTCGCTAAGAGTCAGACACAACTGAGAGACTTCACTTTCACTTTTCACTTTCATGCATTGGAGAAGGAAATGGCAACCCACTCCAGTGTTCTTGCCTGGAGAATCCCAGGGACAGGGAAGCCTGGTGGGTTGCCGTCTATAGAGTCGCACAGAGTTGGACACGACTGAAGCAACTTAGCAGCAGCAGCAGCCCTCTAAAGAAATTCTGCAATAAAACTCCGCACTATTCTTCAAGGTTCCTACAGTCAAACTTAGGTTTCCTTCGACTATAACTGTGTTCTGAGACTGAGCCACATGGAACCTGAGATTATTAATGTTACCATTCCTTTGGCCACTTTAGTAAACTCTATTATAAATTCTAAAGGGGTCTCTATTGATTCTCCATGTTTTATAGATATATGATTATATACCCTAGAATCTATAATAATTTTCTCTTTTTCAATAGAGAAAAATGTGCTTTCCACCACCACCACCACCACCCCACTTTATGAAATTTTGCTTTGGCTAAAAGTGCTAGGAAAATGTTTTAAACAATATTATTGATGGAGGATGTCTTTGTCTTATTCCTATCTTCAGATAGGAATCTTCTCCTATCTTCTCTCCTGGCTCTTTTGAGTTGTATACGTCTCCTGTTTTTCCCCACTGAGAATGGATGTTTCCATGGTCATTTCAGTAGGAAAGGAAGGGAAGCAAGTCTCAGACAACTGCTGCAGCTTTGCCTCTGCGGGTTACAGAGGAAGCACGGGAGTGTTCTGATCCCCAGGGAGACCATGCTGGTGGACCAGAGGGAGAGGGCCCCAGACCGCTGCTGCTTTGTCTCTCTCCAAAAGCAGAAACAGCCATCTGATGGTCTTTCCTGGTGGTCCAGTGGGCGGGACTCTGAGCTCCCAATTCAGGGTGCCCAGATTCCATCCTTGATCAGGAAACTGGATCCACATACCGCAAATAATCCCAACGCTACCTAAAGATCCCACAGCCCTAACAAAAGACTCTGCATGCCACAGCTAAGACTCGGCACAGCCAAAATAAAAATAAATGTTAAAAAAAAAAAGAAAGAGGCATCTGGAAAAGCAGTTGATTTTGTGATTAACTCTGGGAAGTTGGTCTTTCTGTGACACTTTGATTCTGAGAGATCCAGATATGCATCCCAAGCATTTGGGGCAAGAATTAGTCAAAGCTCTCAGGAGGATGAAGCAGATGCCAGTGGCTTTTCACCCTTCTTGATTCTCTGTTTTCTCTCATTTTCTTGTTCTCCTTTTCTCTTTTCTCCTTTCTCTCTTCTCTCCCTCTTCTCCGTTTCCTTCCCCCATCTCCCATCAGGCTTCCCAGGTGGCTCAGGAGTAAAGAATCCACCTGCCAATGCAGGAGACACAGGTTCAATCCCTGGGTTGGGAAGATCCCCTGGAGGAGGAAATGTCAACCCACTCCAGTATTCCTGCCTGGGAAATCCCAAGGACAGCAGAGCCTGGAGGGCTATAGTCCATGGAGTGGCAAAAAGTCGGATCCAGCTGAGCACGCACGCACATACATTCCCATCTCCTCTTCCTCCTTTCCCCTCCCTTTTCCTTTTCTCTTCTCTCCCTCTTCCAGCCTCCCTGTACCTGTATCACCTCTCTACCCATTGCTTTGTCTTCCCTCGACTTCAACATCTTAACTTCTCCCTACATCACCTGTTTCTTTTCCTCCCTTCTCCCCTCTCTTTTTCTCTCTGCCTCTTCACAGTTCATTTTTTACTTTCTCTCTTTCCTACAGAAAAAAGAAAATTAAAATGAAGAAAGAAAATAATTTGATAATGTTTGGATCGCCAAAGACTGAAAGAGGCCAAGGCCATTTTTCACCCAAAGAGCAGCGCCCACATTTCTTGTCTAAGCTGGAGGGAAAATTACTAAGCTGTTATCTACTCACATTTCGGGTTCAAGACCAAACAGTCAAGTGCAGAAGGGCCAGAGGCAGGTTCCAACACAGTCTCCTGACCATTAACCTCCCCCTCCCCACGCCCTTCCCATGCCTGCCCACTTGCTCACCTCTTCCCCTCCCCACTTCCCGCACATACCTGGCCCAGCCCCCTCTCCAGAGCCCCACAAACATGCGCTAACCCTCACTCCTACTATCCTTGGCCTATGCTCCCCTTGTCTTCACCTTCACAAATCCCCCCCAACCTCCCAAGCTGAGTTCAAATCCCACCTCTTCCAAGAAGCCATCCCCGACCACCCCAGCTGTCAGAAACTTCCTTTCTCTAAACTCCTGCAGAACCACAGGATCCCGGCACTGCAGAAATGTAAAACTCTGCATCTCTCCCACCAAAACACATCTGGGACTTCAGGAAGTTAATGACTTACAGAAGCCAGTAGTATTGATCAGCGCTTAGTGGTAAGAACAAATGAAAATATATCCTCTGTGACTGGGAAATCGTGTATTATACTCTTTCCCATAGTTGCTCAGAGTTTAAGATTCTCAAAGTCAAGAATCACAGCTTAGCATTTTTCCTATTTCCTGAAGCAGCCAAATAGTAAATATTCAAGGACATGAATGAATGAATGAATTGCTAAATGATGAAATGAGCAGCTGAATAAACGGAGTGAGTATGTATACAAAGGAGTGATTCAGAGAATGAGAGAATAAATGAATGTCTATAGGAACAAGTCATTAAACTGTTGTGTTAATAACTCAGGCAGGATAAGAAATGCCAAAGAAACATCATCAGTAATGGTCCCCTTTTCAGCGAGAGAGAAGTATGAAATGAGGAGCAGACTGAGTTGGGAGGTCTTGGAGTGGAGAGTGAAGAGTACTGGATTTAGACTTCAAAGACCTGGAGTGGTCCCTGCCTGCCTCCCTCCTAGTGTGGCATGAGATCATGGATGGGAAAGCATTGGGCAAACTCGGAAGTGTTGTGCATAGACTTTATTGTGTCTTTTGATTGTGAAATGAGGCCAGAGGGAGCCAATGATGGGCCAGGCCACGTCTGCATGTGAGCAGGAACCAGACGCACATTGCTGACAGGAGTGACCTTATCCACACAAGTGCTGCCTGTGTCCTGCTTTGGCTGCTCTCCAAACCTCAGACACTTGGGGCAAGAAGAGACATGGAAGGGCCACAGAGCACATGGACTGACCAGGGACACGTTCCTAGGAAGCGCTGCAGGCAGGAAGTCTCTTCACCCACAGCCTACCGCCCACACTGGAAATGCTGGTGCCCACCCAGCCCTCCACTCTCACCCACATCCCCTTTGGACTGTGGAACTTCTAGCATCTGCATTTCGCTGAAGCACACACCTATAACTTCTTATGAAAGAGCGTATTGGGCAGAGGAAATGGAAATCCTGGGGCCTGATTCACACTTGCCAATACTCAGAAAGTCCCCAAAACAGCCTAGGACCCACTCACTCATCCAGCCAGCTGCCCCAGCTGCCTCGTGGTAGAGGTCCCAATTTGCTAATGATGGCCCCATGGAAGACACAACCATGTGGAGCCCTGAACGATGGCTCTTTTCATTGTAGCCAGGAAGGCATATAATTCTCCAGAACTCTTGACCCCAGACATCAGCTACACCAGAAGTTGTCAAGTACTTTTTAAGTAATGGAAATAATTCTTTGATTAGAAGCCTGTAAGAAATCTCAGTCGTTAGAACGGATAGATGTAAGTGAAGCTGCTGCCACCTGGATTGGAAGTGAAAAGCCCTGAATCCCCGCCTCCCCACCCCTAATGCCACACACATACTTGGAGTCAAGTATACCACCCCTTGAAGGTACCTGAGATATTTCTACAAATTTCTAGGACAGTGCCAAACACAGACCTGTTTTTAAGGGTGGGGCAACTGAGACCTGAAGGGAAGACGATTCTGGGTCAAGATCAAGCAGCATATTCATGAATGGGAATCCCGGCCATCTGTCAGCCCAAGGGTGATGTGGAGGTGGGTGGGCTATGCCCATAAGAATGACCTGAGTCAGGGTGAGGTGATGATGAAGCACCCATAAGGGTGGCATCAGGCAGTCTGCTTGGACCACGTGATCTGACCTCATAGCCTGCTCCAAATTGCGATGCTTGTAAGTACATTGGCATCCTGAATTACTCAAGGGATCAATTAATCAACGGGAGCATGAGAGCCAGGAGCCTATCTTCTAGCTTCTACTCTGCCTCTCACCTGCCAGAGACCTTGGGCCACCACCTGCCTGACTTGAGTTTGACTCATCCTCTCCAGGATCCCTTCCAGCTTCTGTGCTACACACACAGGCAATGAGGTGAAGCTTTATCACCTACAGCGGGTACCAGAATTCCTCTAAGGCACAGAAGGTCTCTATCTGGGGAGACACCTTAAAGAGCAGACAGTGAGGTCTGAAAGGCATGGGTATGTGCCAGATCCAAGGCCATGGGGGCACAGATCAGCCTGTTCTGCAGGAAATGAGGTAAGGATTGAGGATTGCTTAAAACAGGGAAAGGGAGAGAGAGCATCAGAGATGGGAGGAATTGGGGAGCAGAAGGTCCGCATAAGCTGTGGCTGCCTGGAGTAAAAGGCAAGGGAGAGCATCAGTGGTGGGATGGCCAGAGGGCATTTTAAGATCAGAAACACCTAATGTTCAACTTGAAGTTTTTTGCCTTGCCTGACCCACAACTGCTTTGTGCCAGAGTTGTTCCTTGGAACATGAGACGAGGCTGAACTTCCTTTCTGGGCCCGTGAACCGTGGGATGAAGAGAGTAGGTGTGAAAGCAGGAGGCTTGGGGAAGCAAGAGCCAAGCATATGATCTACCAGAGGACCTCAGGAATTTGGGGGTCACTCTATCTCCACAGGGAGGGCTTTGGAGGTCTAAGTCAATCTTAGCTGGATCTCAAGAGGCAGAGAAGACCACACATAACATATCATCTGATTTCAATCATAAGAAATATTTATGTTGTACCTTCTACGTGTCCAACTCAGAAGGGGAAGGCAGTGACCATAACATTTTAGTGATTAATCAGGACCTTAGGGACTTGTTAAAGATGAAGCTTCCTAAACTCCTCATCATAGATCTCAATTCAATAGAACTTAGACAAACACTAGGGTGAGATGGTGATATGATCCCAGCCCTCAGGAGCTTGCAATGCCCTTGACTCTTTTAGAGGCAGGATTCACCTGAAGGCCCCTGTCCATCCTCTGGCCACTGCCTGTTTCTGTTGGTCAAGAGCCCCCAGGCCTAGCCCAGAGCAACCAACCTCCACTGAGAGGTACCAGCCTTTGCTTTGGGATCTGAGTTCCAGATGCCAGTGCTACTGTCTTCTGGCATGGTGGTTCTTTCCAATGCTAGCCCTTGGGAATGCTGTACCATCTAAATGGAAAAACCGATTGACTCCAGTTCTAAAATCCTGATCTTTCCTGCCTGATCTCATTTCCAGTACCTGACTCCTTTTCTACCTGGACCAGTGATGCCATCTGTCCTCTGCCTCAGCTGGCCCCTCTGGAATAACCTTTGCCAGCTTTCCTTATGGCCCTTCTTCTAGGACCAACTTAATTGGGGGAAATAAGACAAAGAGGGTTAAAAGAGAGGATTTCTCCAACATATCTAAGCACAGCCTGGGAGGCTGAAGCCAGATAGAGATCAGAGCATCCAGAGGCACAACCAGGAGATCAGCCCAATGGGAGAGAGTCCAACAGGCTGGAGGGGTTTCTGAGAAGGAAGTTAAAAAGGAATTGAAACATAAAGTTTTATTCATCCATTCATTCATGCAACAGACATGTGCTGAGGCCCTCTGCCTTAGAGTAACAAATGTAAACTAGTTCAACCTTTGTCTTAAGGAGTGTGCCATCTAGTAGGGGATGGAATCAGTCCTTGAAAGTCAAAAAGATTCTGGATAGTCAAAAGTTGGTGGAAGTGCATTCCGAGCAGGGGGAACAGCTTGAATAAAAGTGTGGAAGCAAAATTGCAGAGTTGAGAACCAGTGGGTTGACCACCCTAAGTGGAACAGAAGTGCAGGGAATTACATTCTAACTCAACATATCTTTTCTGTGGGGCTGCGCCCAAGCTAGGTGCTAGGGACATTACGGTGAATAACACAATCTCTGCCCTGAATTGCTAGAACCTGTGTTAGCATTCCAGAAAGTACCAGGGAGCCACATGGCGGGTGCCTACTCTCACAAAGCATTGCAAGTTATCAGTGTGGGTTACACCACAGACCCTGGTAGCCTCATCTCCCAGCAAAAGGACAGATTGGCCGATGATCTAAAGAGAGCTGGTAGAGAGGGCTCAAGTGGCCTAAAGAGAGATGAAATTTAGTTTGGGGAGATAAACGTCCCTGAGCTACAATCAAGTTCCTGATTCTGCCTGGGGGAGGCAGAGCCTTAATGAAAACCATCCAAGAAAAACAAGTAGGAGAGCTGGCACACTTGAAGACAGTCTAACCTAAATCAGTTCAGTTCAGTTCAGTTCAGTGGCTCAGTCGTGTCCGACTCTTTGCGACCCCATGAATCGCAGCACGCCAGACCTCCCTGTCCATCACCAACTCCCGGAGTTCACTCAAACTCATGTCCATCGAGTTGATGCCATCCAGCCATCTCATCCTCTGTCGTCCCCTTCTCCTACTGCTCCCAATCCCTCCCAGCATCAGAGTCTTTTCCAATGAGTCAACTCTTCACATGAGGTGGCTAACCTAAATAGACAAACATAAAGCACCCATGAAGGCGGGATGGGGTGAGATCCCCAGATGTGATACTTTATCCTGCAGAGTGATCCTGGGCAGAGCAGCCTGTGGCGAAACGCCTCTCTCTGATTTGTGCAGTAAAGGCTGCTCAGGTCAGGGCTGGGAATAACAGAGATTTTTATTACTTTCTGGTTTTGTTGCTTTGTTTGTGTTTCTTTTCTGCTTCTTTTGTTCTCAGTGAGGTCTGAAAAGTCAAGATGGTTCTAGATGGTTTGGAGGAAAACCCCCTGTTCTGAGATTCAGAGAAAGTCTGGCTCTGATAAGCTGTATGACCTTGGGCAAGTCCCTTCCCCTCTCTAGACCCACTCCTCAGTTACCTGTCTACCTCACCATATTGAATGAGGGTCCATAACTATAAGAATAAGACCTTATTCCTTTCAAAGAATTAGAGAGAGAGGAAGAGGGGTAGGAACAAAGCTCTAGGCAAAGTGGAAGCTCTGGAAGCAGATCCTAAGGCTTTGCCAGCATAAGTGGAGGTTGTTAGAAAATGGGGCTACGGCAGGAGGAAGTTTGAAGGGCGGTTCCTCTAGAAACAAACTGTGTGGGGTGAGGTGTGCATTTCATTTGGTTTGGGAGTAGAGCTTGATTTCTAGCTCCTTCCCACCAACCCAGCCTGAAGCTCAAACAACACCCCCTGTGACTGCTGACCAATCAGCTGAGAACCTCTAAGTGCCTGTGGTGTTAAAGTGCTAAAGAAGTGAAAATCAGAAGGACCGTTATACCCAGCTTTTCCTCAATGTGGAGAGAGAAGAGATCCTAGAACTTTCTCTTTACTCTCTTGCCAGTAGATGTTTAAAACACACACACATACACACACATCTCATCAACAGATGAATGGATAAATAAGATGTGCCACATATACACAATGAAAGATTACTCCGCCAAAACAAAAGAATGAAATAATGCCATTTGCAGCAACATGGATGGACCCAGAGATGATCATACTAAGTGAAGAAAGAAAGAAAGAGGACAAGCATTGCGTGGTATCACTTATATGTGGAATCTAAAATATGATACAAATGAGCTTCTTCACAAGACGGAAACAGACTCACAGACATAGAGAACACACTTTTGGTTACTAAAGGGGATGGCGAAAAGGATAGATTAGAAGTTTGAGATAAAAGATAAAATACGTACACGACAAGAATTTCCAGGAGATCAAACCAGTCAATCCTAAAGGAAATCAACCCTGAATATTCATTGGAAGGGCCAATGCTGACGCTGAAGCTCCAATACTTTGGCCACCTGATGTGAAGAGCCAACTCAATGGAACAGACCTTCATGCTAGGAAAGATTGAAGGCAAAAGGAAAGGGGGTGGCAGATGATGACATGGTTGGATAGCATCACCAACTCAACGAACATGAATCTGAGCAAACTCCAGGTGATGGTGGAGGACAGAGGAGCCTGGAGTGCTTCAGTCCATGAAGTCGTAAACAGTCAGACATGACTTAATGACTCAACAACAACAGCAAGGAATTGGATTCAATATCTTGTAATACCTGTAATGGAAAAGACTCTGAAGAAATATAGGTACAACTGAATCATTTTGCTGTATACTTGAAACTAACACAATATTAAAACTCAACTATACTTCAATTAAAAAAGAAAAAAAAAATCACACCTTACTTTGGGGTTTCTGCGTCACTCAAGGAGCTAGTGGAATGAAGCCTTCCCCACAGGCTTGCCTGCCCCTGCCCAGCAATCAATACTCACTGACATTCCCTGAGCCTCTCAGCCTCAGCCTCAACCCCAAATCCACTTAGGGAATTAGATTCTCCTCAAAACAGAACATTCTCAAAGACTAGACGAAGGTCAAGAACGCCGGCTTTGGAAAGTCTCCCCGCAGTCTCTCTCCATTGCCTTGGTTTAGATCCTGGCCGAAGTCCAGATGACGCCTTCATCTCCTGCTCCAAGGGGATCTGGGTGATGGTCAAGCCTGGTGAAAACCAGCAGTCACACCAGGGGCCATAGCTCCACGAGGGACTTGCCACAGAGTCTCTCCACCATGGGGGATGTAGAACTTTAGACAGGGGTCCACAGTCAGGTGGGAAGGAGCTCAGTTGGCTGTGAGCACCCATGCCTGATTCTGCAGAGGGGACACAGGACTGCCTTCCTGTGAGGGCCATCCCACTCCCTGGGGAGAACAAAGCTGACCTACAGCTGAAGGGAGCGTGTCTCTGGTGCAGACCATTAAGTAGCCCAAGTAGGGGTCTTTGAACTCAAAAGCATATTTAAAGGTAGTGATGTAGGTGGAACTAGCAGGCACTCAAAACATATCTGGAAGACTGATAGAGTGACCAAGAAGAGGAGGGATGTAATAAGATACAAATAACTAATGAGAACCCACTGTGTACACAGGGAACTCTACTCAATCTTCTGTGGTGACCTAAAGAGAAGGAAATTCAAAACAGAGGTGATATGTGTATGCTACAGCTGACTCACTGGGCTGTGCAGTAGCAAAGGACACAATATTGCGCAGCAGCTATACTCCAGTAAAAATTACAAGGGAGAAGAAACAAAGGAGGGGAGGGGAGGAAAGAGGGAGGGAGGGAAGAGGAAGGAAGGAGAGGAGGGAGGGAGGGAAGGGGAAAGATGGAGGGTGGGAGGAGAGGAAGGAAGGAGAGAGAAAGCCACTTCACTTCCAAAAGACTCAATTTCACCATCTGTAAAATGGGAATACTATCCCCACATCAGGCTTGTTGTGAGAATAGAAGGTATACCTTCTGTGAAACAGCAGTACAGAGCTGGTGCTCCAAATATCAAAGAGCTGAAGGACCTGCCCAGCTGACACCCAGCTCCTACTAGAGCCAAGACTGGAGACCAGGGAAATCTGAGTCTAAAATCAGAACTTCCCACAGCAAACTGCCACACCCGACCTGCTTGGAGATAATGTCACTGAACCTAACACTTAGTCAACATGGTCTTTTCAGACAATGTGGTGACTCCCACCCAGGGTAGTCAAAATTCCCCCACAGACCCCAAATAATAACCCAGGGAAAAACAGCTCATGATGGGATTCACCAGAGGAAATAACCTGTTGAGAGACTGGAGGAGGAGGTGGGGAGAGACCAGTGAACTCAGGTTTCTCTTCAGGCTGATGTCACTAACTTCAGGCTGCAGAGGAACTGGGATTCACTGCCTCGGGAGCCTCCCAGTCTTCATCACCTCCCCACTACCCCAGTCCTAAATGGGTTCTCACATGTTGTTCTCTATCCTTTAAACCATCTCAGCACCTCCCTCCCCGGTACTATCATCCAGGTGCTGGCAAGCAGACCGTGTTGTCACCAAGGAGGTAGGGAGCCAGGATCCAACTCTGGGGAGGCTGGGAGGTGTGATGAGGTTTGGGAGTCTGTCCCTCTGCAGTTCTAGTTTATCTTAGTAAATTAAGGAAGAAATAAGAGACTTTCCAATCAATGTAGAAATTAACATCAGTTGTATAACTCCCAGGACACAACTTCAGTTTCCTTGAACATGTGTGGTGCAGACCATGAGTTCCTTCCCTTTCACTAACAGAAAGATCAGGGTGACCAGGAAGCTATCTGGAGTGGGAACAAGGCATGTTTACTGAGGGCATCCCTGTGTTATGGGTCCTAAATTCCCATTCAATCCTCAAGACTACCCACAGGGCAGGGAGGGCTTAGTCTCTTTCAGTTAAAGAACCTGAAATTCCAAGCATACAAATGATTTCTCCAGGACATAGATTCTACTTTCTAGCTGCTTATAGTCAAAAGCCAGGCATGGTCTCACTACTTCCTTTCTGAGTTTTTTAAGTCTCCTCAAACAAGAACTAATCTCTTCCCTCTGCATCCAAGGTCATGGTGCTCCTAAAATCTCCTGGATTTTAGTCCTCTACCAGCTCTGCTCTTAATTAAGGACAAAGATTGAGCGTTCCTGGATTTGTTTTCAAGACCACCGTGGAGGCGAGAATGTTAAAGTCAATAATCAGGGCTGAAGAAATTATCGATGTTTTTATTATAGTTTATCAAAATTGATGTGCCAATTAACAACCAAGCATCAGTCTGGGCTCATGCTAGCTTGAAGCAGGATTCAAATGAAGCCCAAGATGATGTTCTTAGCAGCCTGGTTGGTTAGATAAGACATAGGAAACGGCAAAAAACAATGTGTGACAGTTTTAACCAAGAACACAGAAACTCAGCTTCACCACTGCGTGACATCAGGCAAATGCTTTCATCTCTCTGAGGCTCCATTTCCTTATCTGCAAAATGGGAACAATGATGCTATCTGCCTACAGAGTTATTGTGTAGATTAAGTGAGACAATCACAATAAACTGTTCAGCACAGCGCCAGCAGAAACAGATCTTAATAAACGAAGGCTCTTAACGATTTTAACAGCATTGTCGCGAGGGAGATTGGGAACTGAAATTTATTAAACAGCTCATGTAGCACATCTGACTACTTAAGACAACTTTGAATCCTCAATCAAGTTAGTCCTCTATTATTATCTTCATTTTCTAGATGAAAAAACTCGAGCTTCATCATGTGCTGACTCACTAGCAAAGTGAAGATTTGAAACCAGGTCTGTGTAATAGTAAGACAGATATGAACAGATCAAAGCAAACAAACAAGTTTATGAGGGGTTGGCATTGCTGAGACCCTAAAATCTCCAGGACCTTCTGGAGCAGGCTGTACAATAGAAAATTCTATGATGGTGAAAATGTTCTAACTTGCACTGAACAACATAGGAGAGCACTTGAAATGTGTCTAATGAGACCAAGGAACTGAATTTTTAATTTTAGTAAAGTTAGTTAATTTAAATGGAAATAGCCACACATGGCCAGTGGCTGCCATATTGAATATCAAGGTCTAGACTACAGCTCTGGCACCCTCTCCAAACTTGCATCCACACCTCCTCCCCAGCCCTCCTGATGTCGCCCTGATGGTGACTTGCTTGCTCAGGTGCCCCCTGGCCCAGTGTTCCCAACTCACATCCCATTTCAACCCCGCTCTCCGATCCCTGGCTTTTGGTGACGCTCCCCGCCCCCCTCACACCAACTGCTCCTCCTGAGTTGACCTTTAGCTTCTCTCTACCAATTGTTGTGCTCTGGCTTCCTGCTGTGTCTGGTGAAAGTTCCCCAAACCAGGCCCAGGACCCTCAGAATCTTCAGCCTTACCTGAATATCCACCAACATCCCAGGCCCAGGTCCAGACTCCCTGGGGAGGCAACAAAGGAACACAACACTCAAAACTGATGTGACCAAGAAATCCCAGGATGTTTGGTTGCTTCCGTATGAGAAAAGCACAAAGGATAAACGAAGGTGTCCATGTCAGGGCGTAAGTGGGGAGACAGCATACACTGAAAATACCAAAAGGTGTTCCAGTTCCTCCAGGGGCAAACATGCTCCTGGGTGGCAGGGGGACGGGGGGAGGGGGGGGTGGGGAGGGACAAGACAGCCACCTCCTCGCTTGGATTCCCCTGGGAGAGGGCGAGGGCACTCCCTGGCCAGGCTCCAGCCTCCTCTGCCCTGCTCTGACCTCTGAAGGCAGCATTGAGGACCTGGCTTCCTCCGCCACCGAGCTGCACCATAGCAGAGCAGAAGAGCAGAGCAGGTCTACGTGTTCCTCTGGCCTCCTCTGCTGGGTAGAGTGCTGGCAGTGACCAGCTTCCTCTAGTGAAGGTGTGAGTCGTACTTGCAGCCGAGCTTCTCTCGTGCTTCTAGGAAACACTCCCTCCTCTAGCCCCTTCCAGCCAGGGATAGCTGGAAGCATCTGGTAGCAGCTCCCAGCTGCCAGCACACCCTGAGGGCTGCAGTAGCTCTTGCTCTTCCCCTGAGCCCAAGCCACCCCCTTAAATGGTCCCTTCTTTAGTGCTCTTCAACTGTTCTGTCTGATGCATCATCTGTCAGTTTCTTGCCAGGACCCTGACTGATACAGGGTCTATGCTGTGTCTTAACGGAGAAGGCGATGGCACCCCATGCCAGTATTCTTGCCTGGAAAATCCCATGGATGGAGGAGCCTGGTAGGCTGCAGTCCATGGAGTTGCTAAGAGTCAGACACAACTGAAGCGACTTAGCAGCAGCAGCAGCAGTAGCTGTGTCTTAAAGGATAAGCAGGATTGATGCAGCAGAGAAGAGAAACTCAGAAAACAGAAGACCAGACAGAGGAATAGAGGCAGAACAGTCAAAGTTCTGCTCAGGATGGCGAAGCCCTGGAGAGGGACTCTGGGTCAGGGGAGCTGGAGCTGGAGCTGCTCCACCGGGCAAGGGAGGCTTTCATCATAGGAGTCAGAACTGTGAGAGTGGGAAACCAAGGGACCCATGTCAAACTAGGATAAGGCCATATTTCAGGGTCCCTGTGCTTTGCAAGTTTCCATGGAACCAACCCTTTAAGAGTCTCACGATGTAGCTGGGTGACCATACAACTGTGGCTTTTATATACACACGACCCAACTGGTGAATAAACAAAGCTCTAGTTGAATAGATTTTCTCTCTGGCTTCCATGACAATCAAATGAGAAAAATTCCATTAATATTCAAGCTTATCTATCCCGTAGCCAATTACCTATGGAGTCATAAATAGATACTTCAGTCTGTTAGACAGGAACATTCAAATCCTGCCTCTTTGTATCTTATTGGCTAAGCAAATGCAAAAACACATTACATAGCACCTAAGTGTAGATATATCACCGTGATCACTGTACTTGTCAATTCTCCCCTGCATAATTCAGATCTACTTCAGTTTGGAAAAAAATGTTTCTAATACATATTTTATGCCAGATGCCATTTGAACAGAGTATGGCATGCCTAAAACGCTACATGTAATGAGTCTAGGGCTATTCTTCTGCCATACTTAGCAGCTCCTGGGCTTCCCTGGTGGCTCAGATGGTAAAGAATCTGCCTGTAATGCAGAAGATCTGAGTTCAGTCCCTGGGTTGGGAAGTTCCCCTGGAGAAGGAAATGGCAACCCACTCCAGTAGTCTTGCCAGGAGAATTCCATGGACAGAGGAGCCTGGCGAGCTACAGTCCATGGGGTCGCAAAGAGTCAAACACGAGCAAGCGACAAATACACTCATTTTCACAGCAGTTCCTAGAAAAGCATAGTGACCTCTGCTGCCTTCATAGCTAAGAGAATGTGGGCACCTGCGTTGGCATTTGCAGAGACATGGCTAGCAGAGCTACCATTGCTCCCTTACCTGAAAGGACACAGAATTCTTTAATGGAATCATGAATTCATGCTTACAGAGTTATGATAATATCTTAAAAGACAAGTGAAAAAAATTCTGACTGTATTTCTCAAATTTAAAAAAACAAAGAAAGACTGCTTTGGCTGATATTGTGCCAAAATACCATGATAACAAAATTTTTGCATCATTTTCTTCCACCTGTTTATTTGCTGACTGTTGAGATGAGGGTACTTTGATTGTGAGCAATGTTTTTTAAAGATCTTATAAGGCTTGGGCTTCCCTTGTGGCTTAGGTGGTAAAGAATCCGCCTGCAATGCATGGGACCTGAGTTTGATCCCTGGTTTGGGAAGATCCCCTGGAGAAGGGAAAGTTACCCACTCCAGTATTCTGGCCTAGAGAATTCCATGGACTGTATAATCCATGGGGTCGCAAAGAGTTGGACATGACTGAACGTGACTTTCACTTACTTACAAGGCTTATCCTTTTCCCACAAGTTAATTGATAACCTTAATTACCTAAATAGACCTAAAATTTCAGGGCTAAATGCAATGGCTGACTTGTTTGCATTTTTTCTGCCATGCTAATTAATTCACGTGGGTGAAAAGTCCACAGTGAAGAACACACAGAAGGTGAAAAATAAATGTCCTGGTGATCCATTAGAAGCATTACCAATTAAAGTGCTGCTTTGTGAAAAATCATTAACCAGTGAAATCAACAAAACTGAAAATATCCACGTATTTGCCAAGGGAGTATAAAGAATGGTACAGCATGTCTACATGTTTTTCCATAGAATATCATCTGTTCCTTTTCTTTTTGACAATCCCTGCCCCTGTATCTTAAGCAGAACATTCTTTCTCCAAATTAAAACCAATTAAAAGCTATTTAAGGAACACTGTGACAACAAAGTTTAACAGAAGCAACAGCACTCACTGCAGACACGAGCCAGCGGGAGCTGCGAAATTTGTCGATGGTTTTGCTAATGTCATGATGGAGATGGTCGAAGTTTGCTTCTCATTTTCAAATTTGTCTGTATTGACTGAATATCTCACGGTGCTGACATGTTTTACGTTAGAGTATAAGTTTTGACGTTTATTTAAATAGTTATTTTTTTGTTCTACAGGAAAGAATGGTATTTAGTGCTTAATACAATTTCCTGTTTTATTGTATGTGGGTAAGGTGCCACATTAAACGTCTACGTTGAACCCAGTTTTTCAGATAATGCCATTGCATTGAAAGAGAATCTAAAATGGTTATATTTGTGCAGTGAATAGCAAAAACTAAACCATCACAGTTTTCAGAAGGGCAAAAGGGGGAAATTGAGTATTCCATCTGCACTATACACCATATCATCCATTTTACTGCATTATTAATTTCCATCTTCCCAACAACTTTGAAAGGCAAGAGTGTTTACCATCCGCTTTTAGCAAGTGAGAGGCCCTTCACTCAGGGAGGTTTAGCAACTTGCTCAAGGTCAAATAATATGGCTAGATTCCGACCTGGGTCTGTCTGGCTCCAAAACCCTCATAAGGTCAAAGAGGGCTCTTTCCCAGGAACCCAGGATCACGGGATGTTTCCTGCCAGCCTTAATGACCGTCGACAATGGTGGAGCCAGCGGTCACCGAGGCAGAACTTGGCTTTCTGATGTAATCTGAGGGCACATTTGGCATCAGGCCAATACCCTAGCACAGCTCCAAGAGATGCCCCATTTGAGTTGAGGGCACTCACACCATTAGTCCTACGATTGCTTTTCTGTGTTAGGTCCTCAAAGGGCCAGGTAGGTGCAGGGGTGAGTCCCAGCTCTGCCGTCTGTAGACCCTGGGCTAAGCAGTAAAACCCACTGCACCTGCAAAATAACTTAAAACTCAAAAAAAAAAAAAAAAAAAAAGTGGGTGGGAAATAATCTATCCAACATCAAAAGGCTGTCTGAAGGAATAAATTAAATGATCTGTGAAAAATCCTTGGAAAGGAGCATATACACAGAAGGTGCTTAATGAGCGTCGGCTACACGTGGAAGCCATTAAGGCCGCAGTGAAGGGGCACAGCCGCAGGTCCAGAGCGCTGCCTTGGATCCACTGTTGAAAGTGCAGCCCCCAGACCAACAGCATCACCATCACCCAGCAGATGGTTAGAAATGCAGGCCCTGCCCTAGACCCACGGATTCCTTTCTAACAAGGTTCAGGTGTGCACATCCAAGTTTGAGAAGCACTGGTTTAGGCCTTGTAGTCTGGCTCTCTAGATCTCAACCTCCAGAGAGAGAGGTTAGCAATTATTCCTTATCACAAAAATAGAATCAAAGGTCCTCTGAAGCTCATCCAATCCAGGAATGGGGAATACCTGGCATGGGTGCTGCCACTCCACTCCCAGCAACCAGGGCAGACGTTGCTAACCACTCAGGGAGTTCTTTGTCACTGAGTTCAGAAGGAGCTGCTTCATCTTTCACGATGTCCTCCAGGAACTCACTCTTTCTCTTGGACTTAATATGAACATGAAACCATACTTTATTCATAGGTGGACCTTATCTCCCTTTTAAGGCTGTTTTCCCAACTTTCCAACCAATTTAACATTTATAGCCTACAAAAATACGCAATTGTCTAGTTACACTGATTCAACAGAAACTGAATGCCACCAAGGTTAAATGACAGCCCCAAAGTGGAGAATCCTATTCATCTGGCTCAACGCTTCTCTTTTTGTCCAGGTGCATCTCTGTTCCCCCATTCACATCAGTGCTTCAGACCCCGGGAAGGAAAACTGGAAACCTCACAAAGAACCTAGGACATCATACTGAGGCACTCAAAAACTAAGCTAGAAAGACAACAGGAAGTTTTTTTAAATGCTTCGAGACCTTGAACCTCTCCTACATGCCCGGGCAGCCCCGCCCTGTCTCCTGCTGAGAGCTGGAGCCGGCATCTTTGCTACCAGGAAAGGATGGATGGTGTGCCAAGTCAGGCTCACTCTCACGCCCTTCGCCCACCTTCCCCAGTCGCCTGCCTCAAATCAATGTGCAAGAAGCTCTGAAATAGGAGCAATTTGCTGAACTTCATTTTTGTTCACATGTAATAGGAGACGGATGTCCCCACCAACTTGTGGTGCCAATCAGCCAGTGGGAAGCAGCCCATGTTTTAGGAAGGCAAATCATTAAGAACTGGAATAAAGGGTAGGCATACATACCAGCTGGATCCAATTTTAAGTGAAAATTAATGGCAAATTCTTGTAAACCACATTAAGGGCCATTGTCGTTCATTTGAAATCAGTTAAACATGGAAACAATATGAAAACCATCTTGAGTTCATGGAATATAAATATTTGTCTATGTTTTTTTGCCAGTGCCCCAGAGAGACTAGAAGAGGTTGGCAGATCAGTGCTCTGTAAACACGTTTACAAAGACAAAAAAAAAAAAAAAGGAACCTGACTCTTGTTGGGTTAAACTATTTGTCAACTTTTCCATTTCCTCAGTCGGAAGATAATTAAACAGTAAGCAGATGTCAGAATCTAATTGTTTCAAGGAAAGATTGCTTAACGACTTACATTGCTTGTAATTTCTGTGTATTGTCTGCAAACAACACTTTGGTGGGTACAAGAAGCAGAAAGGCACCCAGTTAGTTGCTCCCTCCATGGAGGCAGAGGGTCTGCCAGTAAATAGATCCACGTAGCCACTCTTAATATTAAGAAACAAGCAAGAAAGTCCCTGAAACAATGCTTTGGGTATACCGGACTGGAGAGAAGTTTGGCTTTTCAGGAAAAGGAGAGAGGGGGAGATGGGGAAGAGAGAATGGAGATGAGGAGAAGGAAGAGCTGGAGAAGGAGGGAGAGGAAAAATAGGAGAAGATACGAAAAGAAGCAGTGTTTGTGGAGGGAGGGGACCAGATGTGGTCCCATCCAAAGGGCCTGGTCTTCAGAGTCAAGCCGGCTGTTTGGTTCCATCACTTTCCACATTTGGGAGCTTGGACCATTTATTTGACCTCCCTGGATTCATTTCCTCATCAGACAATTGGATGCAATAATTCCTGCCCTGGCTCTATCACAAGAATGTTGTGTAAAAGTAATATATATGAATGTCGCAAAATTGTGAAACACTACAATTACTTTTTCATTAAAAAGTAGAGGGAAATCGGGTGGAGAGTTAAAACAAAGTGAGGTATGATAGGGTAAAAGAGGGTCTTCTCTCTGTTTTGTGGGGGATACTCTCGTAGGGGTCCCACTGCAGCACTACTTGGGATCCAAGGTGTCTCAGAATTTAATGGAACAGCTCCATCACATTCTACTGCAGAGCCCTCCCCTTAACATACAGACACACACGCACACACACACACACAAGCCTACTATCCTCCATGGGACTCAAGTATGTGTCCGGGGAGCGAGGTATGGAACAGGCTTGAGAAACCAGAACCTCTGATCACTTACAGCTGGGTCAAAGGCATTGCTAATGCCCTCTCCCTTCATGATGAATCTCTTCCCTGGGAGCTGTCCACAACCCCTTAAAAATAGACCCCCCTCAACTAGGGCATCTTACTGGTCCCCAAGCATGGCTATTGCAGCCAGTAAGACTTCAACCCAGAATCCTAGAATGTACTTTATTATGTAGTGATTCCAAGGAACCAACTTATTAATGAACTACGAGGCTCACACTCACTCTGAGCTCATCCCTGACACTCTCTTACTGTGTGGTCCCAGAACAGCGTCAATCCTCTCTGGGCTTGCACGTTCCCATCTGTAAAGTGAAGCTGAACAGCTTGATCTTAGGAGACTTTCTCTTTGTAACTTTCACCGTTCTCACCACTTACCATTGGAAGTCTAAGGTATAAAGCATAGTCCAGGCTCCTCTCTGCCCTGTCCTTGGGGGGGTTTATGGGGACTACAGAATGGGCGCCCTTGCCCTCTGGATTCTTCATGGCCTCAGCATTGAAGCCTCAGCAGGAGGCCGGAAAATGGAGGCAGAGGTCTGTGTTCAATCTCCTCCTCACTCCCCAAGAGCTCTCCCCCAGCAGACTGCCTCTCTTCCGGAAACTCACAACCCCTTTTTCTCCACGGGACTCTCCCCTTGCAAGTGTTGTGAGCAGCTTCCTCCCCTCATTTCTGCAGCCCTAGGAATGGCAACAGCCCTACTGTGACTAGCCCTAGGTAACTGTAAAACCCGATGTGGTTCTCGCGTCCCTGACAGCACCTTGGTAAACGGCCCCTTTGTAAATAACCCTCCTCAATGGGGGAAGTCACAGGTGGTCAGACTGACCCATGGAAGGCATGGGTGGCCCAGTGGGGCCAGGAGTGAATGAGTAAAGGGACCAAGGAAGGAGGGAACAGGACCAAAGTTTGAGGTCTGGGAAAACAAGAAGTTTAGACGGATAAGAAGGGGATGGGAGAGGGCCTTTTAACCACAATTTGGTGTGGGGAGAGCTGTGATGCCAGCGCCCTCTGTGAAAGGAGGCAGACTCTCTGCCTGGAGGGAAGACCTTGGTGGAAAAGGAACGAGGGATGTGGTTGGAAAAGCTGATGAAGGCCAAATTGTAGGGAGCTTGAAGGTGAAACTGAAGCCAGGAACGTTATTCCAGGGGGTGACGAGAGATTTTGGATTGTTTTAAAGCCAGGGAATGGCCCAACAGCACCGAGCCATTTTAGGAATAATAATCTGGCTGAGGGGAGCTGACCACAGTGTTTCCAGTGGGGCAGCCCTAAGCAAAGGGCGCAAAGGATGAGGCCAAAAGTGACTCAGCCACCCCCCATCTCCAGTAAGCGGAGAGGGCGGAGGCAGCCCAGGTGTTACCTCCACTCTCCCCCAAGCAATCTCACACTCACGTCAGCCTCAAAAGAGCAGAGAGTGAAGTGCATCGTGTCCTGAAGATGAAAGGGAAAACACATTCTTGGAAGAGAGCTCCTCTCAAAGCCGTCCACCCACAGCCCCCAAAATAAGGGGTAAGCAATCTGCTTCTCCTGGCATCGGATCCATCATGCTCCTGAGGCCAAGAGGCCCTAAAAGCATACCTCTGCTCATTTGCATGAGAACAGCCCAGTGGGGACCATCTGTCTCAGGATAGGGCCAACGTGTGGGAGGAAAGAGTAGCCCCCCAAGGGGTGCTATTTCAGAGTTTCCAGGAAAGAGTCCTGGTGAATATCCCCAGCCACTAAATGGGGGGTCTCTCTTTAGCTCTCTGCTGAGTTCTCTGCTAAATGGGAAGCCCCGCCCCCTGGATGGTGAGGGCCACTTTCTAAGAGGTTCTGTCCCTGGCATCTCAGGGACACGTCTGGGGGAGGAAAGAGCCCAAGGGCTCTGATCTCCTGAGACAATGCATACTGAATGAGCAAGAAAAGTCAAAAGGATTCGGATTTGAGAGGCGGAGGCCCCTCAAACTACCTGCAAACACTTCTGCTCAGGATTAGCCCTACAACTCCTCCTTGAGAAGGTTGCTTTTAGTCCCAATGGACCTGGGAAGGGGTCTTCCTTCCTCAGAGGGGCTGTGGAGCCCCTAGGGTCCACTTACTTGGCCGTCCCCTGATCATGTGAGGGTCGTTATAGTGTTCCCCAGGGGGTCACGATGGTTGTATGGACCAGGGAGGAAGCAGTTGAAGAATTTGGATGAAGACAGTATGGGGCTTAGATCCAAGCTTTGGAATATTTGAACATTCAGAGGTCCAGTAGAAGAGATGGAGCCAGCAAAAGAGGAGGAATCGGTGAGTTAGAAGGAAAACCAAGAAGTGAATGTCATAAGAAGTAGGAGAAGCAAAGGAGGAGGAAGTGGTCAGTCGCCTTCAATTCCCCAGGGGGGGTGAGTATCGTGACTACAGTTTCGGAGGTCATTGATGATCTCGACAAGAACAGTTTCAGTGGGACGCAGGAAGCAGAAGACTGATGTTAGCATCTGTCCTACCTTCCAAGGGAAATACGATTATCCCATTTTATAGATAAGGAAGCTGAAGCTGAGAGAGATGATCTGATTTCCCCTAAGCCTAGTTACCTATCAGACTGTTCCCCAGCTGCCAGTGATCATGGGGCCATTGACAGGATGTCGTAGATGAGGTAGATGGAGACTTTGGTGGTACTGACCGTGATAACGATGCTCACGCTCTTGGTAATGTTGACGATGACGGTGATGTTGCCGGTGGTTGTTCAGATGGGGAAGTTGATAATGACAGTAATGTGAAAACTGACTGGTCTGTGGAATCAGGCAAGTCCAGATCTATATCCCAGACAGTCAGGAACACATAAGCTTTTCAACTTCAGAGCTTTAGTATTCCTAGCTGTGAAATGGAGATAATATTTCCTGCCTCAGACAACTGTTGTGAGAATGACATATATGGGAAACCGCCCTGAAGCACGGGTCCCCTAGCAGGCTTTCAATAAACGCTTGTTTGTTTCATTTGTCTCCTGGACAAATTTACAGAGAACAGTGAACATGCCCATCTGAACCTGACCTTTCCAGCTGGACCCATCCCTCTCGGGCTTAACCCCACTGCCCCACCAGAGTTCACTCTGCCCTCAAGGTGAGCCGTCCATCTTGGGGCTGCCTACTCCCCTTCCCCACCACTTTTGGCCCACATCTTTCTCTAAAGATGAGCCCTGCCCCCACATCTGCCACCTCCCAACCCCCTCCAGTGGGTGAGTGCCCAGGAGATCCTACAAGGAAGAAGGATGGGAGCGAAACGCACAAACACTTACCAAGCACTATTATGCACCCAACAGTCTGGTCTCATTCATCTGGCAACGAGGGAGTGTAGGCTTATGAGTTTGGGCTTTGGAAGCAGACATGCCTAGAATCAAGCACCTCTCCCACTTCAAGTCCTTACTCAAATTTCAGTTTCTCCAGGAGGCCTACCCTGACCACCCTGTTTATGCTGCAATTCCCCTCTATAAGACCTTCCTCTCACCCTTATCCTGCTTGATTTTTCAGCCCTCTTTTCGCTTGCTACGTATTTTTCTTGTTTTATGTTTGCCCGACTTCTTCCACTGGAACGTCGTTCCAAGGGCAGAGACCATTACCTGTTGGGTTCACTGATATATCCTCATACCCAGCACAGAGGAAGTGCTCACTGAACACATTAGAATCAATGAAGTGTCAGCTCAGTCCTTAGCAACACACGCATAACCAGAAGCTTACCCGTAACTCAAGCTCACCGGATCTGTCTGGCTCCAGACCCGGGCCCTTGCACACCCACAAATTCCATTTCCTTCCTGGTCACAGCCCATCCACCCAACCCCACCCGTCATCTCTAGAACCCTTTCATTTTGAAGTCTCACTCTTTACCTCGGTCCACTGAGGTATTACAGGGTCAGGCTGCTATTTGAAGAAGATGGAACACTTCCTAACCTCAAGAGGTCCTCAGGCCCAGCAGCTCAGGCACCTCATGCGGAGATAGGAACATGTGCTTTGGGGTGAACCAGCAAGAACGGCCTGACCCACACCGGCCTGGCTTGAGGGAAGCCCTTTCCCTTTATTTTTTTAATTTATTTTTAATTAATTAATTAATTTTACTTTACAATATTGTATTGGTTTTGCCATACATGGTAGCTATACTAAACTATTTCCTAAATTTCTACACATATTATTTTTACATATTACACTTTTTTTTTTTTACTTTACAATATTGTATTGGTTTTGCCATCATCAACATGAATCCGCCATGAGTGTACACTTGTTCCCCATCCTGAACGACCCTCCCACCTTCCTCCCCATCCCATCCCTCTAGGTCATCCCAGTGCACCAGCCCCAAATACCCTGTATCCTGCATCAAACCTGGACAGGCGATTCGTTTCACATATGATATTATACATGTTTCAATGCCATTCTCCCAAATCATCTCACCCTCGCCCTCTCCCACAGAGTCCAAAAGACTGTTCTATACATCTGTGTCTCTTTTGCTGTCTCGCATACAGGGTTATTGTTACCTTCTTTCTAAATTCCATATATATACATTAGTATACTGTATTGGTGTTTTTCTTTCTGGCTTACTTCACTCTGTATAATAGGCTCCAGTTTCATCCACCTCATTAGAACTGATTCAAATGCATTCTTTTTAATGGCTGAGTAATACTCCACTGTGTATATGTACCACAGCTTTCTTATCCATTCATCTGCTGATGGACATCTAGGTTGCTTCCATGTCCTGGCTATTATAAACAGTGCTGCGATGAACACTGGGGTACACGTGTCTCTTTCAATTCTGGTTTCCTCAGTGTGTATGCCCAGCAGTGGGATTGCTGGGTCGTATGGCAGTTCTATTTCCAGTTTTTTAAGGAATCTCCACACTGTTCTCCATAGTGGCTGTACTAGTTTGCATTCCCACCAACAGTGTAAGAGGGTTCCCTTTTCTCCACACTCTCTCCAGCATTTATTGCTTGTAGACTTTTGGATAGCAGCCATTCTGACTGGCGTGAAATGGTACCTCATTGTGGTTTTGATTTGCATTTCTCTGATAATGAGTGATGTTGAGCATCTTTTCATGTGTTTGTTAGCCATCTGTATGTCTTCTTTGGAGAAATGTCTATTTAGTTCTTTGGCCCACTTTTTGATTGGGTCTTTTATTTTTCTGGAATTGAGCTGCAGGAGTTGCTTGTATATCCCCGACCAGAGACAGGCAGGCGAGGGCAGCCAGAGCTGGAAGGAGGCAATCGCGGCCCCAGAGAGGCATCCTATACCAAACTGCAAGCAAACCTCATTGCTAACCAAGACTTCCTGGGATTCTGGACAGTCAACATCCTCTGGGAGGGTCGCAGCCGGAGTTCAGCTTCCCAGCCCTTTCCCTTTAAACGGTGTAAACACTCCACGGTCAACTCAGGTCCAAGGGGCAGGAGGCAAGGCTACTCCGTGTTTGCTCCAAGGGGTCCACCTACTGGGAAAACGCAGCTAAGTCAAACAGGCCTGTTTGTTCTCCCAGCACAGCAAACAAAAAACAGGGCTAATTCCCCTCCAAGGTCTCCCTGCTGGACCCGGGAGGCATGATTCAAGTAATGGGAAGATAAATATTTTCCTGGAGAAAATGATAGAAGTGAAGGCAGGGAAACCAAATAGCATCTTCAAAAGGGCAGCTGTGGAGGTGGTGCGGAGCTGCCCCAGGAGCAGTTAGAGAAGGCTCTAGAAGCAGGGGAAGTGTGTGGCCTGTGGGCTCCTGGCTCAGAGGAATGGACTGAGGAAAGAGATGGCTTTTCTGAAAGCAACTCACATACCCAGCACAGGGGAAAGTAGTAGAATTTATTCTCCCCATAGTTAGGATTTTGTTATTCTTATGGAGGTGGAGAGAATTCAGATGACCTTGTTCAGGACCGACCGGAGCTTGAGCTGAGAGACAGACATGTTGGGCTTCAATTCTATCATTCACTCACTCACTCACTTATTCACTCCTGTGGTCAGTCAGCAGCCCTTTCTTGCCTCTGTACAGAGTAACTACTGTGCCCCAGGCTCTGACCGGTGCTGCGTGGCCTTCAGTAAGTCCTCCATCCTCTTAGAGCTCCCTGTTCTCATCTGTAAAGCACGCTGGTGCAGGATTGTTGGGAACCCTCCTGCAGGTTTGCTTTGCTTCCTCAGGACTGTAGCCGGTAAAACATCTTCCTCCTTCCCTTTCTGGCCTCGTGTTTCCTGTGTGTGCGTGTGTGCTCAGTCGTGTCCAACTCTTTGCAAACCCATGGACTGTAGCCTGCCAGGCTTCTCTGTCAATGGAATTCTCCAGGCAAGAATGATCATTCAATAATCATGTATCCTACCAAGATCTTAAAACTCCACTTTAACACTTCTTCCTCCAGGAAGCCCTCCTTGACTACCTGTCTTCCCTGTGCTGCTTCCCAGAGCATCCGGGCTTAACTTGGCCAGCACACCACTCCAGCTGGCCTGATCCTGCCTCTCAATCTCATGGTAAACTCCTCCAGACCCAGGAAGGTGGTGCATTGATCTCTGGTCCTCAAGGTCAAGACTAGGGATTGGAGGACTCAAGAAAGACTTGTGACTCACGACTCAGGGCTAGGCCCTAGAGCTGAGACAAGAGGCGGGGCTCTGACAACATGGGACAAGGGGACTCACTCCCGTCAACTGGGGCGAGAGTTGGGGGAGGGGTATCAAGGACAACTGCTGAGAGGAGGAAATGCTCTCGGAGTGGAAGGAAAAGAAAGAATTATCCAGAAACAGGGAGTGGGAAGGGGGCAGACGGAAAAGCATGTGCAAATGCCCAGAGGAGGCTCTGATGGCCCCTCAAACATGGGCAACTTTGGCCAACAGACCTCTGAAGGTCTCTCTGGACCTTATCCTCCAGGAATGGAAAGACCCTGGGGATCCTGAGCTAGGGTGGGGCCTGACCACACTGAGTTTTAGAAAAACCCTGTAGATGGCTCTGTGGATGGACATGGGGGTCAGGAGCTGTCACACTCTTACCTTGTAATATTGGCTCCAACTATGAAAACCACAGTCCTAATGAATGTCAATGCCTGCATTTGGGTTCAAAGTGATGAACAACCCCAGGAGCATCATGACTTGGCTGCAGTCCATGTGAAAAAGACCCAAGGGTTTTAGGCAGCCTCAAAGTATCACATGAGCCCACTCAGGGATTCTTCAGAAGTGAATGTCATCCTGGGATGGAAGTTAGAGGTATAGATCCGACCAACAGAGGTGATAAGTCTGGGCTATGGACTTCGTTTAGAAAATTACCATTTCACTAGGAACACAGGCTGAGAGTGTCACCCAAGAGGTGAGAGGTCAGAGTGTAACTGACCAGGGTTCTGGCCTTCCCCAGTCAATAGAAATTGACTAGAGGCCAGACAAGAAATTCAGGCAAGGCTTTACTGGGGCTTCTCCTATAGCAGAGGAGAGTAAGAATAAACAACAGATTTCCTTGCTGGTTTGCTCCCTGAGTAGGACGTGAGCTGGTTCCTTATATGGGGTGAGGGTGGGGGTGTGTCCAGGGGTCAGGCCAGAGGGGTGACTTAAGTGTTTTGCCCATCCCTTACTTCCCTGGTGGCTCAGATAGTAAAGCGTCTGTCTACAGTGCGGGAGACCCGGGTTCGATCCCTGAGTCGGGAAGATCCTCTGGAGAAGGCAATGACACCCCACTCCAGTACTATTGCCTGGAAAGTCCCATGGACAGAGGAGCCTGGTAGGCTACAGTCCATGGGGTCGCAAAGAGTCGGACATGACTGAGCAACTTCACTTACTTAGATAGTGTTGTGAGCAGAGGACATGAGCTTTTGCTTCAGGCTCTTCGAAAGTGGCAGTTGGTTTTTTGGTCTCTTTGTATCTTTTGCCCAGAAATTGCCCTAATTGCACATGCCTGTGTGCTAAGTTGCTTCAGTCGTGGCCGACTCTTCGCCACCCTATGATCTGTAGCCCGCCAGGATCCTCTGTCCATGGGATTCTCCAGGCAAGAATACTGGAGTGGGTTGCCATGCACTCCTCCAGGGAATCTTTCCAACCCAGAGATCAAACAGGTGTCTCCTGTGTCTCCTGCATTTGCAAGTGGATTCTTTACCACTGAGCCACTGTGGAAGCTGCTTGCACACAGCTATTTTTAGTCCCATATAGTTTATTTGTATTTTGTTGGCAGAGAAGAGGTGTGTCCAAGTATAAGCATTGCAGCACCGCAGCAAAGGGGCCCAGGGCCCAGGGCCCAGGTCTCAGCCTGTCTCAAGAGAATCTGGCTTCTTGAAAGAGTAGCTAGAGAAAATTCAATCACAGGCCCGGACAGGGAAAGGAAAAGCATGGTTCAGTACGTGTATGTGTGTGTGTGTGTGTGTGTGTGTGTGTGTGTGCTCAGTCGTGTCCAACTCTTTGCAACGCTATGGACTATAGCCCATCAGGGGCCTCTGTCCATGGAATTTTCCAAGCAAGAATACTGGAGTGGTGGCTATTCCTACTTCAGGGAAATTTGCCCCGCACAGGGATCGAACCCACATCTCTTGCATCTCCTGCATTAGCAGGTAGATACTTTTACCACTGTGCTACCTGGGAAACCAAAAAAATACTGGAGTGGGTTGCCATTACCTTTTCCAGGGGATCTTCCCAACCCAGGGGTAAAACCTGTGTCCCTTGCATCAGCAGGCAGATTCTTTACCACT
Source organism: Bison bison bison (assembly GCF_000754665.1). Taxonomy (NCBI): domain Eukaryota; kingdom Metazoa; phylum Chordata; class Mammalia; order Artiodactyla; family Bovidae; genus Bison; species Bison bison. Next base: position 2,473,493 of record NW_011494606.1, read on the forward strand.
GAGCCACTTGCGAAGCCCCTGAGTGTGAGCGCCATCTTCAAATACCCATCATGGGCCTGAGCCAGCCTAGAGAGGCCAACCCACATCCACATGCCAGCTCCACCCCCACTGAGCCAGAGGACCTCCTCAAGCTACTCAATTTCCCTGAGCCTCAGTTTCTCCATTTGCAATACGGAATATGGAGTTGTTGTGAAAGTTAAAAGAGACGGCAGAGCTGGACACACAGCAGTGCTCAATACAGCGACTCTCCTTGGTTCTTTAAGACATTGAAGGCCTGTGTTGAAAGGAAGAGCAGGACTGTGGGGGAGGGGGTAGCCAGCATCTGCTTATCAGGAGGGACACCAGGTACAAGTACCAAGGACTGGATGCTGCAGGTGAGGAGGGGGGACCCAGGGAGTCAGGGTTCACTGAAGACAAATCTGCTTCAGAACCCCTTCAAGGACCCATCACTCCTCCCCGCCCACTATGCCATCACCCTCAGATCAACCCTGTGGCTCCACTGAAACAGTCATCTCCAAGGTCTTGGTGTGGGTCCCTCTAAGAAACAGACCAGAGATTCCCTGGTGACTCAACGGTCAAGAATCTGCCTGCAATACCAGAGATGCAGGAGACACAGGTTTGATCCCTGGGTTGGGAAGATCCCCTGGAAAAGGGAATGGCAGCCCACTCCAGCATTGTTGCCTGGAGAATCTCTTGGACAGAGGAGCCTAGTGGGCTACAGTCCATGGGGTCACAAGGAGTCGGACATGACTGAGTAACTAAGCACACAGCACGCACAGGAGCAGATCCTGGACAAGGACACAGGTACGTAATTTGGAAGTGATCCCATAAAGTGAGGATGGGAGTGAGGGGTTTAGGAGGAACGGGACAGGGAAGGAAGAAAAGCCAAACAAGCGAATTAAAGAGTTGGTCCCCACCATGGTCAACTGAGAGCCATCCTGTGGGTCCCCTCTGGGGAACTGCGTGGACTGAACTCCAAGGGGTGTGGCGGCTGGGACACTGAACCCCCATGGCATCCCCCAGTGGTGGGAGTTGCCTGCGGACATTCCCTGCATCTCCAGGTTGTACCTGCCTGCAGTCAATCTATGCTATGGACAGCCCTCGGGCAGAGAAGCAGAGACCCGCCGGGCGCTATCACCGTTCTCTAGGAACAATCTACAGCAGCAAGACGACTCGGGGAACCCAGAGAGGGTCCGGTAAGGAGTCTACCACTTGGCCAGATTCACCACTGACCCCAGATGACAACCAACGTTCTCTTCTCTGTGTGCCCTCACTGAACTGCCACCCCAGGGGACCCCATCTGCCTCCACCGCGGGACCCCCGTGATACCACCCCAGGCCCATCTTCTCCTGCTCATCTGTCCCTTCTCGAATGTGTTTGCTGGCTTCTGTCTTCCCTCACCCTTGAGTGTTGAGATCCCTGGGGTCGGCCCTGAGCCCTCTCCCCACTTCACTCTCCTTCAGTGTGTGTCACAGGTCTCACGGTGTGAGACCCTGCAGGGGAGCATGTTAAAATGCAGGTTCCCAGAACTTGCCCTCTCTCAGACCTACTGAACCAAACTCTTTGAAAATGGAGCCCATGAAAACGCCTGTTAACAAGGTTTCAAAGCTGAGTTGCAGATAAAATTTAGGATGTCCAAAGGTACATGCCACATCTGGAGACATACTAAAAAAATTCCTTGTTGATCGTCTGAAATTCACATTTAATAGGGTATCCTGTGTTTTCATTTGCTAAATCCACCAACCCTATCCCAAGAGGATTCTGCTGCTACTGCTGCTGCTGCTAAGTTGCTTCAGTCATGTCCGACTGTGCAATCCCATAGACAGCAGCCCACCAGGGTCCCCCGTCCCTGAGATTCTCCAGGCAAGAACACTGGAGTGGGTTGCCATTTCCTTCTCCAAAGCATGAAACTGAAAAGTGAAAGTGAAGTCGCTCAGTCATGTCCAACTCTTAGCGACCCCATGGACTGCAGCCTACCAGGCTCCTCCGTCCATGGGGTTTTCCAGGCAAGAGTACTCTGATGTACCATTAAGTTCAAAGACCTTTCTTTCTGTGTTCTTCCTGAGTTACTGTATCCATGTCCCCAATTTCAATTACCAACTACGTGTTAGTGACTAGGATTTCTTTCTTGTCCTGAATTCCATAGATCTGAAAGCCCAGAGGACATCTCAAATTTGATGTGTTCAACATAGCACTCATTGCTTTCCACCTCTCCCACCCTGCTCCCCAAATCTGCATTTCTTCCTTCTCTCTCTCAGTCAGTTGCCCCACCATCTACTTGCCCAAGCCAGTAATCAGAGGGGTTATCTCAACCACAAAGAAAGGCAATGCCAAAGAATGCTCAAACTACTGCACAATTGCACTCATCTCACACGCTAGTAAAGTAATGCTTAAAATTCTCCAAGCCAGGCTTCAGCAATACGTGAACCATGAACTTCCTGATGTTCAAGCTGGTTTTAGAAAAGGCAGAGGAACCAGAGATCAAATTGCCAATATCTGCTGGATCATGGAAAACGCAAGAGAGTTCCAGAAAAACATCTATTTCTGTTTTATTGACTATGCCAAAGCCTTTGACTGTGTGGATCGCAATAAACTGTGGGAAATTCTGAAAGAGATGGGAATACCAGACCACCTGATCGGCCTCTTGAGAAATTTGTATGCAGGTCAGGAAGCAACAGTTAGAACTG
>NW_011494606.1:2476302-2476515 GCF_000754665.1 Bison bison bison
AACATTCAGAAAACGAAGATCATGGCATCCGGTCCCATCACTTCATGGGAAATAGATGGGGAAACAGTGGAAACAGTGTCAGACTTGATTTTTCTGGGCTCCCAAATCACTGCAGATGGTGACTGCAGCCATGAAATTAAAAGATGTTTACTCCTTGGAAGAAAAGTTATGACCAACCTAGATAGCATATTCAAAAGCAAAGACATTACTTTG
>NW_011494606.1:2476615-2508362 GCF_000754665.1 Bison bison bison
CAAAGCTCCGTCTAGTCAAGGCTATGGTTTTTGCTGTGGTCATGTATGGATGTGAGAGTTGGACTGTGAAGAAGGCTGAGCGCTTAAGAATTGATGCTTTTGAACTGTGGTGTTGGAGAAGACTCTTGAGAGTCCCTTGGACTGCAAGGAGATCCAACCAGTCCATTCTGAAGGAGATCAGCCCTGGGATTTCTTTGGAAGGAATGATGCTAAAGCTGAAACTCCAGTACTTTGGCCACCTCATGCAAAGAGTTGACTCATTGGAAAAGACTCTGATGCTGGGAGGGATTGGGGGCAGGAGGAGAAGGGGACAACAGAGGATGAGATGGCTGGATGGCATCACTGACTCAATGGACGTGAGTCTGAGTGAACTCCTGGAGTTGGTGATGGACAGGGAGGCCTGGTGTGCTGCGATTCATGGGGTCGCAAAGAGTCGGACGTGACTGAGCGACTGATCTGATCTGATCTGATCTCAACCACTTCTTTCTCGCTCCCCTCATGCCCTAGTCAGTCACCAAATGTACTGTATACATCTCACAAAATCCCTTGCATCCTGTGGTAGGCTGCCTTCCAAATATATCTACCTCCTAATCCTTGGAACCTGTGAATGTTAATTGATATGGTAAAAGGGAATTTGCATATGTGACTAAATTAAGGCCTTGAGATGAGAGATAATCCTGGATTGTAGGATATCCACTGTCCTTGTAAGCAGGATGTAGGAGGCTCAGAGTCAGACAGAAGATGAAGTGATGATGGAAGCAGAGACTGACATGATGTGGAGTGATTTGTTACAGCAGCAAAAAGAAACTAATACAGCCCATCAACTTTCTCCTTTCACATTGCCCCTGCCTGGCTCCTATCCTCTATCCATTGCAATCTTTCCACGAGAGTCTTCTGCTTCCAGCCTTGAATCCTCCATAAGACCAACAAAGTTGTCTTTCCCCTCCTCCATGCCCTTGGATGCCCCACATCATGAAGGTAAAGTCCTGACCCATCATTAGCTCAGCTTTCTGGGTTGGACCCCTCCCCTGTCTCTCCCCATCTACCTCAATACCTTTAGATTGCTGGCTTCTGAACTCATCTCCTAGTTGAATAAACCCTTGTTCTCCTTCTTTCTGACAAGAGTGTTTTCCCCTACTTTTTTTCTTTTTTGCCAAACTCCTATTAATATAGCAAAACCCAATGCAGATATAACTTGCTCCAGGAAGCCTTCCTTGACTTTCTCCCCAACCACAAGAGGATTAATAAGAGCCCACTTTAACTTCATACAACATATGTTCCTTGACCAAATTCCCACTGTTGTAATTTCCCCAGTAATCCTTCTCCCTATAAGGGAGCTGAGCTCTTTGAGGAATGAAACAGTTTCTTGTTTGCTTTTGAATCCCCAGGACCTAGGAAATACTCCATACATGTTTGTTGAATGAGAGCAAATAAACGTTTCTCTCAATTTCAACATTCTATGATTTTATGCTACTATTTCTTAGGCTTTTCTCCAAATCAGCTGTTCCCTTCAGAAAGACAATTTTTTTTTTCCATTGCTAGTTCCTGTTAATTCACTCAAGATAAATAAAAATTAATAGGCACTCATTTGTCATGTGGACTTAATAATCCAAAATTACATTTGTCTTGGCCCAGAGTGTTAATACATCACATAGTATTTGTAATTTATGAAGAAAAATTTATGATCCATTGTCTCTCTCACTTGAATGAATACACACACACACACACACAGATCCTGGTTGGGGTCTGCAGGAGCTAGAGCAGGAACACAGCACTGAAGTGTGGACTCTGAGAATCCCAAGGTAGGCCCCTCCTGCACCAGGACACTGGTCATCAGCAATGTCCGCAGTCCTCGGGCCAAAGCTGTTCTAGGAAAAGATGTAGCCAAAGGAACAAAACCGTCTTTTTAGCTCCATTTCTAGATATTACACCTCAAGGCCCCACTCCTTTCCAAAGACGTATGGTCACTGCCCTAGAAAAGGTTATTTTTGGTTGGCATTTCTCTCCCACAATCCTCTGCCACTTGCCAGGATTCTCTGTGCTGATAGGAAGCATCTTGCCCTCACCCCCACTACCCTTCTGCTTGCTGTTTTCCAGAACCTGTTGTTACCCACCCCTGCCCGGGGAGGTCAGCAGGGTACCCAGCAGCCCCTCAGGACTCTCCATGTAGAGTGGGATTACGTATAATATTTGAATGAAGGATTCTGCTTCTAAAAGAACCTCAAAAACCACAGGTTGGAAACTGACACCTCTGATGTTTGAGTTTGATTCTATAGTGAGTGTTCTTTCAGAAGAAGGAAAGGGCATGAAGGTTTCGTCCACAGTCAGTGGCCCACAGCCTTTCACATCCTCTGATGGTTGAAAGGATTTCAGACGATTCTCAAGAGGCAGGGGCAGGAAAGACGCAAGTTCCTTAACAGGATGTTGGACAGGGGTCAGTGTGGTTTGGGAAATGAAGCAAAGGATGCGCAGCCCTGCAGATCTGAGTTCAGACCCCAGCCTTGCCCGGCAGCAGCCACGCTGGACTGTCCATTATCACTTAGACATCCTGCCACCCTGACACACAGTCTCCCCCAGGAACAGGGAGCTCCCAGGTTCCCCTTCTGCACGGGGTCTTGGATGAGCTGCTCTGCCAATGATATCCTCACGTGCTATTCCGGAAGTGAAGGAGGGGAGAGGACATTCTTCTCTGGAGGCGCGGGAGGCAGACCCACTGGCGATGTGAGCATTGCCTACGCTTCCCAGCCAGCGCGACCCCCACCTCCTCACAGCTGAGGGGTCAGCACCACAGCTGAGGGGTCAGCACGAGCCTTCAGGACGTTCCACCCAGCTTCCAGACCGGTTCTGGAGAACCGTCCATTTTGGAACCTGCAGGATGACCTTCAGGGATGGCATTGCTGCCTCAGCCTCTAATGCCCTGAATGAACACCCTTCATACTTGGAATACACAGTAATTCTGCTCTGGCCTGGCCACCCTCTCCTCCCCTACCAGGCTCCTGTTTCTCTGCCCTTTTACCTGCCCCCTCCAAGTCCACCCCACCCACAAAGGTAAAGAGCCATTTTATTTATGGTTGGTTCTTTGTGAGGGGCTTCCCTCGTGGCTCAAATGGTAAAGAATATGCCTGCAATTCAGGAGACTGGCGTTCGATCCCTGGGTCAGGAAGATCCCCTGGTGAAGGGAATGGCTACTGACTCCAGTATTCTTGCCTGAAGAATTCCAAGGACAGAGGAGCCCGGTGGACTCCATGGGGTCACAAAGAGCTGGACATAACTGAGTGACTAATACTTTCGCTTTCCTTTTTTCTTTGTGAGTAATCGTGTCCATGAGACCAACCTGCATGAGGTTCAGCAAACAGTTAATATTATGACCAATAAAAAAAATGGAAGAGATGGAGCTGAAAGGGACGAGGTAATGAAAAAGAAGAGGCTGGACTTTTGAGAGAGGACCTGATCCCTGACAGGCCTGGCAGGGAAGGGGAGCTCCAGGAGGCAGAGGAGGGAGAGTGTGATGGTAAAGGAGGAAGGGCTCCTCCTCCAGCAAGAAAACAAGCAATGAGTCTGGGGTTGTGGGCCCCACAGGTGTGCAAACAGAGTGGGGCTGGTTGTTGAAAGCAGTTTCCACCTAATGGCTTCGTTTTCCTGCGAGGCAGGCAGCCCGGCGTTGCACTTGGCCTTCTTTACAACCAGAGACAGATGATGCTTGCTTGTCTGTTCCTCACTTCAGGCTCCTGTAGGGCAGGGCCCTGTCTGACTTGCTCAGGACACAGTGGGTGCACAAGGTGTGGGGTGCTGGGATGGGGGCGTTGAAGGTAACACTGGAGGCTAGAAATGGCTGTGGAGGGGACTAGGAGATGGGGCTGACTGCTCAGGAGAGGATTGCCAGGCAGCCCAAAAAACCCAAGGGGATGTGGACTCCTCGCATGCTTGTGATGCAGCAATTCCAGGGGATTGTAAGAGTGGAGAGGGCTGCCCTTTGGCTCCATTGACAGGGGCAGTGAGAAGCAAGCAGGGATAAAGGACCAGGGTATGGGTATACAAGTATCGACATGTGGTTCCCACAGTCCAGGCTGATGCAGCAGACACTGACTAAGACAGGAGGAAACTGAGGGGCGAGAAGAGACGAGAAGGATCAGAAGCCTGGAAGACTTGAGGAGACCGAGTATGGTCAGGAAGGGACCTGGCAGCGGCCCATGGGGTAGAGGATAGGCTGCTGCCAGGCTGAGTCCCAGAAATCACCGCAAAAGAGGATGGCAAGACCCAGCAGCCCCTAACCTGGCTGACCGCCAGCATGCCAAGTCAAACCCAGGGTCTCATTTCTGGAGTTTCTGGTACCTGGGAATCTATTTTATAACCTTTAAGTGGTGATGATGGTCGCCAGCTTTGGGAATTCCTGGCATCTAGGGTAGAACTGAAGGTGTGAGTGGTGGCATGAAGTGGTGATGATGGCCATCAGATCTGAAAAGGTTTAAGAGACCCAGGAGGTGTGGGTGATGTCACACACAAGGATGCTGAAGGCCCCTGGGATGATAGCAGGCCTTCAGGAGGAGAAAGACTGTGATCAGGTGCCAAAGCCCTAGATGAATACAGGGGCATATAATCACAGGGATGGTGGAGATGGGAAGTGTCGTTGCAGCCTGAGCCTCCACAAAAGGATGGAGCTGAGAGGAGGCAAAGAGCATCATGCAGAGCTGCCATCCCCTCAGAGTTACAGCCAGTCCCACAAGGCCATACAAGGTGTAGACTCTGCACCAGCCCTTGTGGGATCCCACGGAGCTTCCGGAAGGGAGCATGTGGGCACTGCATTGGGAGCATCGCATCTAGTGGGGAAGGTATAGCATCTGCGTCCTGTCCAGTCCTTGGACAGTTTTCAGCTCCAGTAGCATAAGGTGTCCTCCAGAGGCCTTGAGGAGCTTTTAGCCTGAGGTCCTCCCTAGCACTTTGTGCAGTTTTAGGGCCAAGTGGCAACTGTGAAACCAAGTTGCCCAGCGCAGCCGCCCCATATTCTCCCTGGGGTCTCACCCCTACCTGACACGGCTTAGGGACAGACATACCCGGGGGCAATACCCTCGACACAGACGACGGCTGCAGCTGTGGACATGAGGGGGTGGGGCTGGAGGAACTGAGCAGTGAGTGCAGTGTGACGTCAGCACAGGGGACCCCAGGCAAGCCTGAGAAGACTGCCGGCTGCGCTGCCTGAGCGCCTGGACAGAGAGTGGGGTGCCGTGTGGCATTCTCATAGGTGCCACTTGGTGAGGGCCCTGGGATGCTGAGGCCACACACACAGTGTCATTTCTCAGTGGGCTGTCCACGTCACAGCCCCTCACCTGCTTACCTAGAATGCAGATTCTCAGGCTCCACTCAGGCCAATGGCTTCAGGAGCTCTGGGCAGAATGGCCAAGAAATCTGCACCATTATGCCAGCCTCTCTAAAGCACTGCTTTGCCCTGAGGTCTTGTTACCTCTGAGGAAAGTATCATTGGGCCCATTCTACAGATGAAGACACAAAAGCTCAGAGAGGTTACTTGACCTAATGTCTTACAGCTATCAAGTGCCTGAGTTGGAATTCAAAGCCGAGTCTTTTGATCTCGTGTTCTTTCTATTAGTCCCTGTCTCTCAAAGAAGGAAGGGTTGATTGAGGGCTGGAGAAGTGAAACTCCCTGTAGAGCTGAACATAGGCTGAACCGTGAAGCTGGGCAGGGTCAGGCAGGTAACGCATGCGGGGCCTGGAGGATGAACATTTACTGAGCACCTGTGACATTACGCACAGCACCATTACCAGATACACAGGCCACCTCATTGTATTCTCATAACAGCCTCGTGGGCTGAATGTTACTACTCTCACACTGCAGGCAGGACAACTAATGCTCAGAACACTTAGATCACCTTAGGGAATATGGCCAGTAAGTGGAGGGACATGGATTAGAACTTAGTTACCCCTGGCTTGAGAGTCAAATCATTTTCTACTACAACTGCTACTACTCTTTTTTAAACAGTAGAAACCTCTACTCAGCTGAAATCTGACACGGAATCTCAGGATGCAAGAGAGAGAGGAGCAAGGGTCTCTGGCTGGAGCCATCATGCCGAACCCAGAGCCGCCTTCCTCATCCCCTTTGCTACCTGCTCCGAGGCTTTTCCATCCATGACCACAGTGCCACCTGCCATCTTGTTCTTGGCCACAATGAGTGGCACAAGAGATCTTAGTTCTCTGATCAGTGATCAAACTGGTGCCCCATGCAGTGGAAGCACAAAATCTTAACCAGTGGATTACTAAAGAAGTCCAAAAACAACCCCTCTGCACATGACCTTCCCAACAGGAAGAGAAACTCACCAGCAGGGAGTCACCGGCCAAACTGTCTCCAGCCAAGTTTCTAAAGAAATCAGGCAGCGGCTCTGACAAATTCTGAAGGACTTCCATGGCCCTGTGAGACATCACCCTTTGGGATGTCCATGTATTCAGCAAGATTCTCGCACCCCTTCTCCTGTCCCATCTAAGGGACAGAGGTGTGAGGAAGGAAGGCAGGGGATGAGAGTGAGGCCCCTCTCTTGGGTTGCTGCAAGGAGAAGTGCATGTGTTGACTTTGGAAAAAGAAGAAAAGCCAAAACAAAACCTTTCTGCCCTTCTGTAGCTGCTTAAACACACTGAAACTGCTCGACTCCAGCTCTGCTCTAACTGCCCATGTCTTCCTTCCTAACTAAAAATATTTCCTTCCTTCGAAATATCTGAGCACATAGGAGCCATCCCTCCTAAGATGCCACTTCCCTGGAGCCAAAACCAATGAGTATGGTGGGCAAGACCCACATCATCCTGGCTGCCCAGGGATGGTCTTCTGCCTCCTGCCCCCATCACAGTAAAGGGATCAACATGCAGGAAAGGAATGTCCCCCTAGACTCACTTAATGGCAGGTGTCATCATTGTCATTGCTCAGCCACCCCAGCCATGCCATATTGAGACCCCAGACTGGAGGAGAAGGCTCCAGGCTGGCTTGCATGGCCAGATGTGGCCAGAGCTGTTCTGCATGGGCTCTCTGGCCATCTTCCTGCCCTAAAGGCCAGCAGCAAGAACAGTGGTTATGACACAGAAAGCCCCCAACACAGTCCATGCGAGCCCCAGGCTGTAAACAAACACTTCCTCTCTCGACCTCCCAAGGGAGGACCAAAGGCGAGCCTGGAGGTGACTCTGCAGGGCAGCCTGTGCCCAGGAAGGCCCCTATAGTCAGTGTACCCTTCCCCGGGGGCCCAGCCTTGGCTTCTAGCAGGACTCAAAAGCCCACAGGTCAACTCCTGGGTGGCAAAGAGCAGGATGGGGAGCAAGGGATGGAGTGTTATAAATAGGCAGGTGTGACTGAGAAGGTCACCAGCCAGAGTGAAACATGCCAGAAACTCTATAAGAGAGAGACAGATGTAAAGTATCTGAGTGTCCAACAAGGTCTCTCTCAGGGTGGAAAACTGAGGGTTCCAAGACAGGGCAAGGGTGAGGAGGCAGCCACAGACACCCAGCCAGCAGCTGAAAGGCCTCTTGCACTGAAAAGGCACTTGGACGTGGCGTTTATTTCTTAAAGAAGCTGCCTTTTCTGGGCACTCACGAGAGACTGGCCACCCGAGATGGAGACAGGGAGGACCTCATCCTTCACCCCCTCCCGTTCCTCCACTGGGTCTCTGCACAAGGAGATGGCCCCTCAGGGACATTTGGCAACACAATGGCAGCCCACTCCAGTACTCTTGCCTGGAAAATCCCACGGATGGAGGAGCCTGGTAGGCTGCAGTCCATGGGGTCTCTGAGAGTCAGATACGACTGAGCGACTTCCCTTTCTCTTTTCACTTTCATGCATTGGAGAAGGAAATGGCAACCCCCTCCAGTGTTCTTGCCTGGAGAATCCCAGGGACCGGAGAGCCTGGTGGGCTGCCGTCTATGGGGTCGCACAGAGTCGGACACAACTGAAGCGACTTAGCAGCAGCAGCAGCAGCAGAGACATTTCATTTTTCACGCCTGAGGAGGGGGAGCTACCGGCATCTAGTGAGTGGAGGCCGGGGACGCTGCTCAACGCCCTATAACACATAGGACAGGCAACCCACAACAAAGAAAGATCCAGCCCCAACTGTCAATAGTTCTGGCCTAGCCCTCCCCCAAGCCCCTCCACCTCCAGACACCACCTCCTTTCTCGCTCATTTCCAAGGGCCCTGTCGAGGCAGCCCGAGCCACAGGTACGCATAGCTACGCAAATAGCAACTCCTTACTCACCCTGTTTGCTCAGCCAATATTGACTTTGCAGCCTAACACTGGTGCTATTGAGCCGGGGTTATTCTCAATATTGTTTGAGCAGCATTAGAACAGCCTGTGATAACCGGCAGCAGAACAGGAAGCTGCAGGCACCCCCCTCCACCTGCCACCTCCTGCACCCTCCCTTCCCCAGCCGCGCCCCCTCCGGAGGACACTCCTGTAAAGACAGAGGAACCTGTGTGCTCGTGGAGTCAAGCGGACCTAATGCCTGCTCCTCTGCTGAGCAAACACACAGAGATTAGCGAGGGAACACGCTCTCTGCTCTCCGCCTAAGTCAACACTCCAGGGAAGCTAGAGCAACTGAAAAGGTTACAGGGGAGGCTAACCTTTGAGGAGGGCAGTGAAAAATGATGGCGAGGCAGCCCCAGGCTATATGCCAAACCCTGTGGTTGGAAAGGCCCACAGGGACTAGGGTCCTTCAGTTCTGGTGACGAAGCTGTATGATGGTGAATCCATCCATCAACGAAGCTCCCATTAGGTGAAGGCCTACCAGGTGTCAGACGTTGTGCGGATTAGGACCAGAAGCTTGGAATGAGAGGGCCCTTGTGAACAAGCCGATGCAGCCGCCATGTTGGAACGATGAAGGCCTAGGAAAACAGCGTCCTTCTTGGGGCTGGTCTTTGTTGTAGCGGAGTAACCAGCCACTGGGCATGAGTTCAGAACTGAGAGCAACCTGGTCCTCAGCAAACAGTCTCCTTGCCAGCTGGATTCCAGTCCCCTTAACAGGAGCCAACAGTGAATATATTGGACTTCCCAGGTGGCGCTGGTAGTAAAGAACCTGCCTGGCAATGCAGGAGACAGAAGAGATGCAGGTTCGATCCCTGAGTTGGGAAGATCCCCTGGAGAAGGAAATGCCAACCCACTGCAGTATTGCCTGGAGAATCCCATGGACTGAGGAGCCTAGCAGGCTCTGGTCCACAGGGTCGCAAAGAGTCAGACATGACTGAAGCAACTTAGCAATATCACTAGCACTAACGGTGAAAATGGCATAGAGAGGGGCCTTAAACTAAGTCTAGGAGAGGAGCTACAGTCGTCTCTATTTGAATATATCTGGGTGTAAGGAGATGGTTGTTAGGTTCTTCCTGAGAGCTGTCTAGGAGGGGTAGAGGGAACACGGGAGAGAAACCAGTAGCCAGGTCTGCACAGACCACGTGGATGATAGAAGAGGAGGCATATCTCCGGCATCCCAGAGGGGAGTGAAACAAAACTATGAAACTGATGTGGGATCAGGGCTCCTGGGGGATTTTAATGAGGATCATGACCACTCATATGGTTTTGTACCACCTGCCCAACCGCAACCAACAGCTCCATGTAAGAACAGACAAGCCAGAGAATGTTCACAGATGAGAAATCCACATGGAGTAAATGGGGCAGCTTTTCCTTGTCCACAGTAAAGCAAATCTAGGCTTAGCCGTACGTCTGGATCTGCGCCCATGGCATGTCTCTAGGTCAACATTAAACAAGTTGCCAGAATCATCAAGGGGGCATTCTGAAAATTAACTCTGGCTGGCCCTAGTGGCCTGGGAGCACCAAAATGGTCATTTACTAAAATTAGTCATTAACATTTTCTACTAACTGCTCTCTCCAAAGACTTGGAAAATGAAAAGGGAAACTTCTCAAAAATCAGTTATCACGTAGGCCCTTAAGATGACCCAAACTCTAAGCTTCAGAAACTATTCATTTTTTTAAAAGTGCATGCTGGGCCTATCCTTCACATGGTGGAATATTTTATTCTACAGCCAAGTCATTCCACTCTTCCCCTAAAGCAGGCATGTTAGCCAATGTGCCTGCCAGGTCTGTGCCCCCTTCTCTGAGGAACACCTTCCCACCCAGGGGAGCCTTCTGTGTTGCCATATTTATCACCTGAATGCACTCTGTTGGAACAGAGGCAGATACCTGACTAAACAGAGACACCTCATTGGCTGGCCACTGACCAATCAGATTCCTCCCTCTGGGACTTAGGCTTTAGACTCTTGATATCAGGTCTGTGAGCTGAGAGATCACCTCCCAACTGAGGTGAACATTTTTGGACCTAGAGAAGGCCAGTCTGCAGAGAAAAAAAATAAAACAGACCAAATGAAAGAGACTGAGGTAAAAGACCAGAAGGTGCCAGAGAACAAGGGACATGGAGCAAGCAGCTGTCTGGGGCTTTGGTAACTTTCCAGTAGTTCCACCTTGAGCTTCTCATGGGGACTGGTGTCATCCCTACCCTTGGGTTCACTGAGATTCCTCACATCCTTCCAAAAAAAATTATTTTTATCATTACTGAAAGCTAATTCTATAACTCTGTTTCTTGCAGCAAACAGTTATTGACCAAGACACCTATTAAGAAATGGCCTGTTTTCTGGACTAAATTTGTTCATCACTGAGCGTTTCACCCCATCTTCTTCCCCACCCTTGTTCTAATTTGATTCCTTCCTCTCCTAGGATTTCCATGGAGATTTCTCATGCTTCCTCTGAGTGTCTTGGGTAATAATAACCCACAGTGTGCCCCGGTGATCAGCAGATGAATAAGCTGTGTAACCTAGACACCACGTTCCACTCAGTGCTTTGTTTGCTCAGCCTACTTCAATAGAGGCTGTTAGACTACCAGTCAATAATTAGTCACTCAACAAATATCCATCAAGCTATATCCCAGCCCCACCAAAGACATGCTGAAAACACAAACAAACTTTTAAAGACCACAGAGCAAATGTAAGCACATTTTTCCATTTTCCTGTCACAGAAGAGGAAAATTCAGATGTGCTATCAGCCCTAATGCGGCTAAAAGCTATGTTACACCAACCATCCGATCGGAAGAAGAAGTGACAACACGGGCACAGCTTTTTCTTTGCTAACTCTGGAGGGGTGTTAGCTGCTGTTGCCCACGAAGAGAAACAAATCATGGCCAGTTAATCGTCAAGATCAGTGGAAATATAGCTGTACCACCTGAAGTATCAGGGCTTCCTTCAGGGGCTGCCCACTGCCTTGACCTCTGCCAACAGAAGACCTACAGGGCATTCATCCATCCTATTTTTATTGGGTATCCTTTTATTATGTGATAAGGAATCTCAAGGAAACATCTCCCTTCTCCACAAGATGTAGTATTGTTCTATGTCTCAATTTTATTATTATTATGATAAGATTATAACCATTAACATAGTAAGATAAAACCACCTAACAAATCATCAGTCTTGCTCTTAATGCAATAAAATCTTTTTTTTTCATATTACCTTCTACAGGTAGTATTTTCACATAGACATGACCCTAGCAAACATATCAGGTTGTGATTTGCTGTTTGGTCTTATCTGCCACTTTTCTATGTGTAAGCGATGTTCCCCAGGCTTGTGTTTCCCGTACGTGACCTCCCAACCCACTAACAGCTCCGCCCAGTCATGCCTCCGTGGGGTGCCTGTCTTCTCCTCCTCTGCTTCCCCAGCTCCTGTTTGGTGCCTCTGCCCTTGTAGAGCTTCAGGATGGCACTGCACTGCTTCTCCCAGAGCCCAATGACCAGCCAAGAAGACTCCTTCCAGCAGGGAGGGATTCTCTCTGCTGCCCACCATCCCTCCTGCCTGCATGCTCTACCCATGCCCATCAGCTACCACTGCCTTCCTAGATCCCAACATTTCCCCAGGGTGCTCTAGCCTTCGCAGGGGCCATCTCTCTCTTTTCTATCTTTGAACACCCAGCACTTGACACAGAACGTAACGCAGAGCAGATTTCAAAAATATTGGGTGAAAAAAATGAGTGAATAAATGAACGAATGGTTTGTGATGAACAAATGAGCAACTGGGGCCCCCAGCTTCCTCCTTCTGCCCCTCCTTCCCCTCTACCTATAGCTCTCTGCCACTCTGACCAAAGTATGTACTTTGAGAGCTCATTCCTCAGACAGCCATGCCCAGACCCTGTAACTTGCACACAAGAAGGGTCAGCCTTCAGGGAACTGGGGCTGGTTCAGTTCACATGGCCTTGACAGAGAAAGGAGCAGCCCAGGGCTTTTCCCACAGTCGCTTGTTCCCTCTCACTCCTTCCAGTCCCAGTTCTAGCTTCCTTTCCCATCTCGCTAAGAACTCCTCCTATCACATCTGGGCATTTCCCTTCCCTCATCCTCATTACAGGCAGATTCTTTATCATCTGAGCCACCAGGAAAGTCTGCCTTCAAAGGTGAATCCTCACCCGCAAAGGAGACCCCACACAGGCCCTCAAACCCAATGGGGATCGGAAGCTCTCCTCCCTCCCAGGAAGGGTCAACGTTGCAATGACGTACATGCTCGCTGGGAGTTTGGGAAAAGTGTAAAGGTAAGGAAGTCACAGAAAGGGGACCTGGAAGTTCCAGTGACACAATTTCACAGGCAGGATCAGCTCCAGGCGGGATGAGCAGCAGGTGCTGGCTGAGACATCCAGGTCTCTGCCTCCCACCCCATCTCATGCCCTTGTTCCCTGAACAATGTCAGAGGCCTCATCCCCGCCCATCAGCAGAACTCTTATCCTGTAAGCAGATCTGGAGCCCTGTAGTCTGACCCGCTCAGTTTACAGCTGGAGAAACTGAGCCTAAAGAAAAGCCAAAGGACTGAGTCTCTCTTGCTCTTTAATTTTACACTGACTCCTGCTTTACAAAGTGCCGTTGGGATATATTTATCTCCCCTGATCAAATAATTCCCTTTCTGAGACTCTCCTTTGAGGAAATAGTCATCCTAAGCACAGGAAAGGTTTGGGCTCAAAGATGGTTGTCGTAGCATCATTCCACCCAAAAGTGCCAGACAAGGGGGCAGGCCAACGATTCCCCTGGACGGAAGACAGGTTGTGGGTGATCCACTAAAAATGATAGTTCCATCCAGCTTTTAATAAATGGGAAGATTCTGTTATGATACTGGAGGGGAGGAAAAGATACCAATTTTTATATGAGCCAAACTATGCGAGAAAAGCAGCTAGCTGCAGAGAAGCAAGATCGAGAAGGGGGAAAAATGGTTTTCTTGTGTATTTTGTACCTGGTGTATTTTAAGTAGCTATCTAGTATAGGTAGTGAGTTATAGGAGAGTCCCCTCAAAGAGAAAGAGAGGAAGAAAATGTAAATTATATTTGTAAATGATGATATTGGACAGCCAGTTTACTAGGAAAAGAAAAGTAGTCCCTGGCAACCTGAGCAGTTAAAGTTGCTTCTCATAATTATTGCAAAGGCCACTGTCAGAGCCACTCTTTCCTCTAACCACCCTGTAGGACCCTCGCTACACACATCCTGAGGATGTGAGGACACCACATCCTCATTGGAATGTATTCACGCAAGAAAACTGACCAAGTCCCTGCTGGCACAAACAGTGTCAGGCACTGTGCTGGTTGCTGGGAATACGGGAGTAAACAAGCCAGATGGAGTCTCTGCCCTCATCGAGCATACTGTCTAATGATCGGATATTAAAAAGGTCTGTGCATAACCAGCATTAACTATGATAAGCACAACAAAGAACGTTCATCAATCGGGATTGAGTTTGGCTGCCGGGAATAGAAATTCAACAATAGTGATGAAAGCAAATGAAGGTTTTACCTCTTACATAAAATAAGTCTAGAAGTAGGCGTCCCAGGGCTGGAATGATGGCTTCCATAAAGCCCTCAGGGACCCAAACTCTTGCTATGCTTCTGATCTAACATATGAGCATCCTTAATATCCTTAACCTAAAAGTCCAAGATAGCTACTAGAGCTCTAATCGTTACATCTCTGTTCCAGAAATAATAAAGGAAAGACACAAACGGCAAAATGCAAAGGAAAAAATAGTCAGCTGTTTCTCAATTTCTCAGAAGCCCTACCCAGCAATTTCCTGTCAGGAAGGCTATAAGAAGAAGTCTTTTAACTGTACATGTTGCTTCCCTGTTAAATTGGGATTTGATAAAACAAGAAGGTAATCATGTACATCAGGAAAAGACCAGCAATCTCTGCCCCAGATGATGTTGTGAGAGCAAAACACAGAGAGATTCTACCTGGTCAAGGAGGGAACTCAAAGCCATAATGTTTAAGCTGAGGCCCAAAGAATACAGGGGAGCAAAATAAGCAAAGGGTAGGAGAAGAATTCCAAGCAGAGGGCCAGAAGCTCAACCTAATGAACAACCCTGCTGTAAATTCCGCAAGGCCACAGGGAGAGCCTGAAGTGAGATCAGAAGTCATGGCATTACGTCCTGACTCTGGGGAGCAGCACCTCCCCCTCTGAGCCTCTCCAGCTGTAAAGTGAGCACTCTGCACTAGGCTCCTATGAAATATTGATTAGGCCTCTGCCGGGTTATACTAGGGCAGGAAGAGGACGCACCACTTTATACCGTAGCCCCACTCTCTCGGGGCCTTCGGACAAGGTGGTTAAAGGAAACTCATGCAATCTGAAAGCTGTCAGGGGAGAACTGGATCAGGCAAAGAAACCCAGCCTCACTGGAGGGTTCAGAGGAGTTCACATCTGAGCAACGGCAGCCTCACATCCACTCTGGGACCTCCCACTGCAGAGACCACGGTTCTGTCTGCAGGGGGCCGGGAAGGCTGCAGGCCTCACCGAGGGCCTCCACTTGACCGAATTCTAGATGATGCCACACATTGGGGTGGACAGTGGTGGCGGCGTGGCAAGGACCACCACTTCCTAAGCATATTCTGCAGACTGGGCGCTGGGCAGCTTTGCATTTATCATCCCATGTCATCCTTCCAGTCGAGCTACTGGATACATGTGAGTTATTTCCATTTCACAAATGAGAAAGTGGAGGCTCAGAGAAGTCATTTGTTCACTTGATGATTCAGAGTGATGGGAAACACTGGTGAGGTCACCGTGGGGAGAGTCCTTTGAAAACCCAGCTCTCTTCCCAGGACCATGTGACTTCGGTTAAGCTTCCCCTTGGGGTTCAGTTTCCTTATCTGTATAATAGGGTCAGTTTCCTTTCCTGCTTACAGCTGTCGCAGCTCTGGTGCCTCCGGTGTCTGCCACGTGCAACCACCCTCCCCTTGGCATTGCGTTGCATGTCCATGACGGCCCTTCCAGGTATGTGCTGTTCACCCCGGGTCACGGACGAAGAACTGACTGGCCTTCTCTCAGCTCGCTCCACCATGACGGATTGCCCCGTGGCAATCCAGAAAAGACAGTTCCCTGTGCTAGGTGAACGCTGCCCCCTGCTTGACCTTTGTCCTCACGAACATCTGGAGCAGGGTGGGGATGCACAGACAGGCCCATGATGGCTCATGGGCCAGCCGTGGGAAGACACTTAAGGAGGCCCGTCACAGTGTTGCTATTCAGGTCAAAACACCTCCCTGTGTTTAAACAATTACAATCCATAATTAGTTGCCATCACAGTGGAACAAGCCCACTGTGGTTTCAAAATCACAGTGACTTCTTTATTTAGCTAAAGCAACCGCAGCTGGGGACCACTGGATTCTTTGTTAAAGAAAATGTCTCGGGTTTGGCTTACCAACCTTCTCTTAGCCCGTCTCTCCTGGTCCCGCAGGCACACACCCAGCCCTCCCACTGCCCCCCCCCCTACACCACGGTCTCAAACTGGGCTCCTCACACCCATCCTTGAGCTCTTCTATGGCTTATCCCTCTTCCTCAGTGTTTCTTCATTCCCTGTCCATCCTTTAAAGCCCAACCTGGGGCCTCCCCCTCCAGGAAGGCTGCTTTGACTACTGGAGCCCCGTTGGCCTCTCCCCAAAGCCCACTCCCATTGTTTCTTCACACATTAGTTGGCTCACTGATCTCCTGGGGGTCGGGGAGGGGCGCTGGGAGGAGAGAAGGAAGGGGGAGTAGACTATGGAACAGGCAGGAGAAAGATGTGCCACAATGCAAGCCTTAGTACCACACTCCTGTCTCCTGTGCTACAGAGAATAGGGAGCCAGGCTGGGTGGGAGGGAGAGGCTGATGAGGCCAGGCCAATGGGTCCTTCCTGCTCAGATGTCTAGGGGTGTCAGCAGGACTCAAACTATTTCTGAAAGAAGAGATGATCAGGGCAGATATATGATCACAGAGGAGAGGCTGGAGACAGGGTGCAGCTAGGTTCGCCCTTAGTGATGCTGAGTGAAGACAGCGTTTTTCTCTCAAAGGCCAGGACTTGCAAGACCTCAGGGCTGAGGACAAAAGATTCCCATGGTGCCGAGAAACATACAGTCACTCCCTCACTGCCTCACCAAATGTTAGAGGAAATGTGGAATTTGTCTTAAGAGAGAACAGCTCAGTGTGTTTCCTCCCAATAGGGCTTTCTAACAGGAATCTAGTGATGGAGTTGGACATCGGGGCTTGGAATCCTTGTTACTCTGAATGAGAGGTGGATCCACAAATAGTCAGCCTGGCCCAGGGAGGCTGGGATAGGCAGCCAGTCAGAGAGCGGCCCAAGAGAAGCTGATGTCTCTCCCCCTTGCCGGGGGAGACCCCTCCCACACTGCTCACTTTTGGATGCCTTTAAGAGCCTCCCATTACTTTCCTCCCAGGCTCCAAAGCAGACACACCTAAGGTTACAGGGTGACTTCAGAAATCAGGCAGCTCAGCCTTTATCTCATCATGAAACCCTTCACAGCCTCCCTGATGAGTAGTGGTCCAGGCACAAGACTATTATGCCATTCAACAGATGAGGAAACTGAGGCTCTGAAAGGGAGGACAACTCTTAGAAGGCTGTGAGGAGTCTCATGCTGTTTCGATTCTTGACTATGCCCCACTTCTCATTGCTGTGGGGTCTGACTCTCAGCTGCTTGCCCATTGACCATGCTGTTGCTGCTGCTGCTAAGTCGCTTCAGTCGTGTCCGACTCTGTGCGACTCCATAGACTGCAGCCTACCAGGCTTCTCCATCCATGGGATTCTCCAGGCAAGAACACTGGAGTGGGTTGCCATTTCCTTCTCCAGCCCATTGACCATAACTGTCCCCCAAAATATGGTACCTAACAATGGCTTAAGGCATCAGGTCCAATATTTCTGAACCAAAGGCATGCAGCACTAATGTGTGATGTGTGGGTCAGGGATCTCGGTTTACTGCCTGGGGTCTGAGCCTCCTTCTCATGTAACTATCAGGTTGAACTAGTCTCATTTCGGCTCCAGTCTTTTCTGGTTCTCTAAAATATTTTTTAAGGGGGTAGGGGAGGGGACCGTAACCAGTTCTATACATTACCCACTTACTTTTTACATGTTTCATATTCTTTTAAGTTTTTATATCCAGGGAGACAGGAGTGGGGAGGGAGCTGATGTGGGGTCAGCTCAGTGCCCTCTGAAGCAGCTAAAGGCCAGGAATTGGATTAAAGAGGAGAGGGGCCTGTATGAAACCAGAGAATGAGGTCTTCCTCCTTCCCAGTCCTCGGGGGGTTTGAAGCAGGGGACTCATGGGGCTTCAGCCCACTCCCCACCCAGCTCACCCACCAATACTCAGGTACTGGCAGGAGGCTGCTCAGGCTCAGGCAGCCCCTCTCCCTGAAGGGCCAGGTTAACTGCAGGCTCTGCCAAGCTAGGGGGCTTGCTCCCCCAGGCTGCCCTGTCCTGAATCAGCCGTCATGCTGACTGTGACTGGGACAGGGTGAGGTCCTCATGGGGCTGCTGACCGAGCCAGGCAGGCCTCCCTCTGAGCTTTATTCACTCAGACTGCGAGTCCCACCTTGTTCGTGCGGCCCTCCCAATGACCCCGCTGCCCAGAGCAGCTCCCCTCCTCAGAGCACCTTATATTATGTGTGCCCCCCAGGCTGCCCGCTGTTCTGCCTCATGGAATGTTTGCTGATAGACACACTTAGACCCAGAGTAGAGGCCAAGACCTAAACTGAGGACAGACCGAAGAGGGAAAGTAAACCAAGCTCTCCTGGGGAGTGCCGGGATGAGTCAAAAAGAGAAGCATCCAGCGGACATTCATCCTCCCCTGCCCTGCTGTCCCAATTTCATTCATTCATTCATTCAAAAGTGCTTACCTAACACCCTCTATGTACCAAGCTCAGTGCTAAGTGCTGGGCCACCACAGAGAACAAGACACAGCCTCTGACTTCATAGTGTTTATAGATCAGTCAGAAGGGCAGATGTTAAACAAATAATTACACAATGAATTAATTAAGTGCTGTTGTAACTGATTCTGTGAAGAATAAGTAAGGGCAGGTGCTAAGAGAGAACGCTTGCCAGGAGGAGTTTACCTGTGCGAGGGTCACAGAAAGTTCACAGAAGAAGAGAGATCTTAGCAAAGACCTAGGAGATGGCAAAATAGAAACAAACTGTGCAAAGGCCCTGAGGCAGGAAGGAGGAGGGGACAGTCTAGAATCTGTGGAGAGTCAGTGCGGCTGGAGCTCAGAGCCATGAGGGGAAGATGGGGCCTGTGATGAGGTTGGAATAGCAACAAAGAATCTTGTGTGGGTGGGTGAGGAGCCCTGAAGAATCTTAACAAAGAAAGAGTGCTCTGCTTTTGCACTTGGCCATGCGAAGAGTTGACTCATTGGAAAAGACTCTGATGCTGGGAGGGATTAGGGGCAGGAGGAAAAGGGGACGACAGAGGATGAGATGGCTGGATGGCATCACTGACTCGATGGACATGAGTCTGGGTGAACTCTGGGAGTTGGTGATGGACAGGGAGGCCTGGCGTGCTGCGATTCATGGGGTCGCAGAGTCGGACACGACTGAGCGACTGAACTGAACTGACTGATGGCAAATTTTCCTCCTGGCCTAAACCATCCCTCTTCTAAAAGGCAACAGACACTGGGACTTGCTCTTTCCAACCTGAAATCAAACCATGTTAACAGCCTACATCTGCACCACTCCATCAATGATTACAGCACTTTGCCACCCCTTATCTCTTTCCATACTCACAGAAACCTCATCAAGGAGGCATTTTTAGCCCCACTTTGCAGATGAAGACGTTAAGACTTAGTGAAATTCATGAGCATGCCCAGAGGTCACCTACACTGCGTTCTGCTTAAGATAACTACCAAATGTTACCAAGCAATAGAAAGTATCAGGCGTTCCAAAACAAATGAAAATATTCAGGATTAATCTGCTTTTCTGAATTGCCCACTAATAAATATAGATATAGGGACAGATACAGATATCGGTACAGATGTAGAAATAGAAAATAGCTGTAGAATATCAAGAGTTTAAAGAACTAATTTTTTTTCTATAACTCTAGATCTTGTTGTTGTTTAGTCACTAAATCATGTCTGACTCTTTTGTGATGCCATGGACTGTAGAACAACAAGGTCCTCTGTCAATGGGGTTTTCCTTAAAAGGGTTGGCATTTCCTTCTCCAGGGGATCTTCCTGACTCAGGGATCAAACCCAAGTTTCCTGCATTGGCAGGTAGATTCTTTACCACTGGGTCACCTGGGAAATGAAACTCTAAATCTTAAGCTGCTCATTTTGGGTGATGAGCAAATTTTATGATCCTATGTGCTAGCAATGAGCAGGTTCTAAACTAAATTTCAATTCTTAGATTTAATAAATAAATAGGTTAGGGATGTACCTGGTGGTCCAGTGGTTAAGATCCACTTTCCAATGCAGGGACACGCATTTGATCCCTGGTTGGGGACCTAAAATCCCACATGCTGAGGGGCAACTGAGCCCACGTTCCACAACTACCAAGCCTGCGCACCACAGGTTAAGACCCAACGCAGCCAGAAATAAGTAAATAATAGGTACATACAAGCAAAGTTAAAGCTCTTCACTTAGAAACGCTACTCCAATGTCTGTTGAAACGTGAATTAAAATGATAATAAAGAATAACAAAGGCATGAATCCTAAATCAGAAACCAAAGTGTGCAAGAAGCGCCACTTTCTTCCATTCTTCTAATGACCCCAGTCCAGGGTCCTGAGCCTCCTCGGAGGAAGGGTTTGAGCCTCCACTCCATCATGGATCCACTCTTACTGCCCGTGTTCAAGGGCAGACACGGAGGAGGCTTGCAGAAAGAGAGAAACAGACACTGTGTTGGAAAAGAAACCCCTTCCCCCCAGAAAGCAAAGCAGGCAGAGGCAGATTTGGAGGCAGGGGTAGGAGCTGGGCAAGCCTATCATTTCCACGTAAAACCCTGGGAGCTGGAGTCAGGCTCAGCATTAAAAGTCTTACACTCATGCAAAATTCTGTTGCCAAAACTGCTGTGCAAAGGCTCAGGGAAACTGAAATTTAAAAACTGAATCCTCAGTCCTATGGCAAATGAGTCATTCAGCAAATTGGAGTCATTTGGCAAATTGGCTTTTAGCAAATCGATTTTGGAAGGCTGTCCACTGGCCAGCAGAGTGTGCAGAGTCTGGTGGAGGATAACACAGCTCCCAGGGAGCAGAACTCTTCCCTCTACCCCCGCCCCCCACAGGAGAGAACTCCAGGTGCCACAGAGGCTCCTAGGAGACGTGATGTCAGGGGATGTGGGCAAGCCTGGGTGCCTTTCAGGGCGGCCTTAGGTCTGATCCCATGAGAAGCACCTCTCCCACCCACGAAATGGACCTTGAAGTCATTTATGGATAGTTAAACCTCAGAGCTTAATTTATAAAACCCACTGATCCTCTGCACCTCTTAAACTTCTGGTCCATCCGAATCTGAACATCTGCTTGGCTGCCACGGATGGACGGGGTGCACCTCTGCAGGGTCCTGCACTTGGACCGCACCCACCTTGGTTCTCCAGAGTCACTCAGTGCAGAAGGCTGGCAGACCCACCGACAAAGCTACTCACACTCAAGGGGAATCATTTAAGCAATCGTTTATCCACCTGTTCTTTACACCCAGAGTGCATGCTCTCCAAGGCTTCCTCCTGCTCTGATGTTTTGAGATTCTGAGGCACTGAATCCTCTCCTTTGGGTTACAACCTCCCGTTTTTTTTGTTTGTTTGTTTGTTTGTTTAGTCCCTCAGTCATGTCTGACTCTTTGCAACCTCATGGACTGGGGCCCACCAGGCTCCTCACTCCACGGAGGAATGAGGTGAGACTATTGGAGTGTGTTGCCATTCCCTTCTCCAGGGAATCTTCCTGACCCAGGAACTGAACCAGGTCTCCTGCATTGCAAGTGTACTCTTTACCATCTGAGCCACCAGGGAAGCCTCCATAAGTTACAGTAAAATAGAGTCATGGCATTAAGTCAGCAAATCCTGCCCAGCCAGCCACTCAGCGGTCATTTAGATCCACAGAGTGATAAGTGGGGGATGCACTCCTACTGAGTAGACACTACAGAGGGCCCATCAGAAGAAGGGAAGAGTCACATGGAGCCCAAAATGGTGGGCCAGTGATGACAATGTTGACGAACTGATGTAAATGGAAGATGAGGACGTAGAGGAAGAGGCCTCTTTACATTACTCAAAATTCTCTCACGACCTCACCTTATCTTCACAAGGCACATAGGGAAGGTATTGAGTCCCATGTTACAGAAAGGGAGGGTGAGTCCCATCAAGGTAAATACCTTGTCCAAGTTCACCTACCCAATTTGAATCCAAGTCTTTCACATTCATATCCGGAAGCCATCTATGTCCACCCAGCTGCCCAGGTAACCACCTACCCTGGAATCCTTTCACATCCACAAAGGACAGTGACCTGGCCCATGTCAAAGACCGAAGTGCCTCTGCTAGGCACCAGATAACAAAGGAGGCATCCTCTGGTGTCAAGATGACAAAGCAGGAAAACAATCCTAGACCCTATTTAGTATAAACTCTTCCCCACCAGAACAGAGAAGGAATTCCCAGCCTCACAGAATCACATGCAACAGAGTCTACTGACTCTAGTGCAACATCAGGGCTGGTGGCCTCCCCCAGGCTGGAGGACTGATGCCTGCCGACCCATCAGCTCCATCCCTCCCCTTCTGCTGCAGACAGTGAGGAACTGGCATAAATATGGCCAGAGACAGGCTCTTATCACAAACTCTGCCGGCTTGTTCTGCCCACAAACATGTAGTATTTCATAATCGTAGCATCCAGTGAACACCTCGCCACTCTCTGTTGAATGAATGCATGCACATATCCATGAATGAATGAAGAAAACTCTGGCCTACATACAGCATGTCCTCCTTGTCACAGCACCTTCACATCCATTATCCCATCTTGTCCTCAGGATACCCAGGTGAATGCAGTATTGAAATCCCTGCTATACAGATGGGACGACAGAGGCTCAGAGCAAGGACCATCTCACATGAGCTAATGACAGAGTCTGGCCTAGAATCCCAGCCAGGGTTCCCTATGCTGGCTGCTGACCTGGGCTACGATCTCCAAAGAGAGAAGCTTTGCCTCCAGAGCCCAGCAAGCTGCAGCATCCCTGGTCACCCAGCTCACCACCAGAGGTCACCCAGGAGGCTGGAACTACAGGAAAGCCCCCAGAGAAAAGGAGTTCTCACCTCTTGGCCAGGGAGTACTTCTGACTTTCCAAACAGTCCTCCATGTTTTCCCCAAGTTAGCTCATAATTTCCAGATCCAGATGCAGACCGGAAACCCCCCACCCCCATCCATTACCTCTCTGATCCTGACTCACTCTGGGGGCAATGAAGTGGGAGGGGTGAGATGCCCAAGTTTTTCAAGTCTCACCAGTCTTTGGGGTGTTTTTTTTTTTTCCTGATGGCTTTATATTTTTAAAAACAGTTTTATTGAGATATAATTCATAGACCACACAACTCATCCATGTACAGTACACAATTTGGGACTTCCCTGGCCACCTCATGCGAAGATTTGACTCATTGGAAAAGACTCTGATGCTGGGAGGAATTGGGGGCAGGAGGAAAAGGGGACGACAGAGGATGAGATGGCTGGATGGCATCACCAAGTCGATGGATGTGAGTTTGAGTGAACTCTGGGAGTTGGTGATGGACAGGGAGGCCTGGCGTGCTCCCATTCACGGGGTCACAAAAAGTTGGACACGACTGAGTGATTGAACTGAACTGAACTGGCAGTTCACTGGGTTAAGACCCTGCATTTCCAATGCAGGGAGTGTGGGTTCGATCCCTGGTCGGGGAAAGAAGATCCTACATGCTGCTCAGTGCATCCAAAAAAATAATAAAAATTTTAAAAACAAATAAAAATAAAGAGTACGTTTGGGAGAAACCAATACAATATTGTAGAGCAATTATCCTTCAATTAAAATACATAAATTTAATTATAAAAAAGGAAAAACATAAAGTGTACAACTCAGTGTCTTTCAATATCTCCACAGAGTTGTGCAGCCATCACTATAGTCAATTTTCATAGTTAAATGACCCCAAAAAGAAACCCCACACTCCTTAGTGTCACCCCAAGTGTCCCAGCCGATGACCCAGCCTTAGATGACCGCTCATCTACTTTTTGTTCTATAGATTTGCCCGTTCGATTCTCATCAATCTTTAAAACAAAACGTCTCTTCTTCAATCCCACAGTCATTCATTCATCAAAGTTCTCCTGACCACATGTTCCCCCAGGCACCGATTGCCCGGCGCTGTGTTCAGAGCCGTGCAGGCAGGGTGGACACGGCAGCCCTAGGTGGGGGGGTCACCCAGAAGCCGGCGTCCTCTCCTGCCACTCCACTGCCTCGCTCAGGCCAGGCATGCCAATGACCTTCCTGCCAGAGCTCCACCCCAGCTTCTCTGCCTTAGTTTTGGACATGTTAATCCTCCTTCACCTTGGCCTCCATCACACCATCCTCAGACTCTGTTGCCCCCTCTCTTCCTTGCATATTCTATGCTTAGTCGCTCAGTCATGTCCGACTCTTTGTGACCCCATGGACTGCAGCCCACCAGACTCCTCTGTCCGTGAGGATTCTCCAGGCAAGAATCTGGAGTAGGTTGTCATCCCCTCCTTCAAGGGATCTTCCCAACCCAGTGATGGAACCCAGATCTCCTGCATTGCGGGTAGATTCTTTACCATCTGAGCTACAGGGAAGCCTATTTGCATCCTCTATCCCCTCATTAAATGCCAGCGCTTCTCAGAGCTTGACCTGGCCCTTTTCTTTTATCTCCCTTTGTTCATCCCCTTTTAATCATTTCATTGACCCCATAGGGATTCAGACACTTCCCAGATGCTGAGGACATCCATGTCAGTTCTCCAAACTCTAAACCAAATGCTTGTTGGTGTAGAGGTAGCCTCTCCTAAGATGGCCACCAGAATCCCAAATTCATTACATCCATACCTGAATCCATCCTCAGGCCCCACACCCAACCTGCTGCTCTTCTGCCCTAGTCTAGTGAGGAAGGTGTAGCCCCCAAACATCAGCCACTAGAGTCAGAAACCTGGAGGTCAGCCTCAGCCTCTCCTTATTCCTCATTACCTACCATGTCCAAAAGGTCATCTGGTTGGATGGCTTCTACCCACCCAGTGTCTTTCAGAGCTGTTCCTCAACTTCACCCCCTGCCCGCCTTAAATGATCTCCTCCTCCTCCTTTCTGAGCTAGAACACATATGGCCTACCAGCCACCTGTAGACTGCCTGCTCTAATCTGCATCCCAAGGCCCTCCCTAATCCAAGGTCCACCTTCTTCTCAGCCTCATCCTTACTCACATGCATTTGCTCCAGCAGCAATGAATGCTTCAGTCCCAGAACACACCCAACTTTGCTGTGTATTTCACCCCTCTCCTGGAAAATTCTCTCCCAGCCCTCAACCGCCAACTCTTGCTGCTTTTCCTTCAACAACCAGTCCAAACCGCACCTTCTTGTGAGAGCCCCGCCCACAGGCCCCTTACACGCAGGGCACCCTGAATCGCAAGACCCACTCAACTCAACCCCTTCAAGGACTGTGTTCTGCTCCTTTATCTCTGTGTCTAGTCCCTGGTAATGTTATGCCCATGGGGCCTTGATGAATGTATGAAAGAATGAATGAATAATCCAGGTGGGTGGACTTGATGGGACATAGAGCTGTTCACCAGGGACAGAGCATGACAGCACCAGCAATCAGGAGAAGGGAGAAATGCCCAAACCATCTGCCTCGCCCTAAGCAGTTTACAACCAGCTCGTGGGAGACCAGGTTCTCAACACATCTGATGCACCAGAGTGGCTTACAAGTAGCACTTAGCTTCGGAGAAGGCAATGGCAACCCACTCCAGTGTTCTTGCCTGGAGAATCCCAGGGACAGGGCAGCCTGGTGGGCTGCCGTCTCTGGGGTCGCACAGAGTCGGACACGACTGAAGCGACTTAGCAACAGCAGCAGCAGCACTTAGCTTACAGGCAGTATGCCGATTCCGTCTAGAGCTCAGAGGAACCAGGTACTGGGGAGAATGGAGGAAGTCTTCAGAAGTGGCCTGTCTCTGGGCCTCACCCCAGCTTTCCAGAATCTGAACTGAACGAAGGTTGAAGGGTTGAAGGAGGCAGTGCTTCTCCAGGGAAATCCCACCCAGAAGGCACTTTCCAGAACTCCAGGACTCTTGCTGGGAAAAGCTTGGTGTCTCCTTTTCACCTGGAAGCCTGACTAGCTAGTAAGGATCAGGAAAGGGGCAAAAAGGCATTTCAAGGCATAATGGGGACGTTCCCGACCCCCTCGTTCCCTACCCCCTCATTCCCCTCAAGGTCATGGCTTAGAGTTCATCTGCTTGACCTTTTAGAAGACAGGTCTGACTAGGGTTCCAGAGACCAGGCCAGATCCCCTGTCCAAGTGGGAGGGAAGCAGCACCAGGAGACTCAGGAGGTAAGAGTAGCACCTAAAGGAGGCTAGGGACTTCCCTGGTTGTCCAGTGGTTAGGACTCTGCACTTCCAACGCAGAGGACACAGATTCAATCCCTAG
Source organism: Bison bison bison (assembly GCF_000754665.1). Taxonomy (NCBI): domain Eukaryota; kingdom Metazoa; phylum Chordata; class Mammalia; order Artiodactyla; family Bovidae; genus Bison; species Bison bison. The sequence continues at coordinate 2,502,481 of NW_011494606.1, forward strand.
TTGGGGAACTAAGATCCCACATATCACACAGCACAACCAAAAACGGGGGGTAGGGGGCGGAATTTAATAAACAAATAAGAGTTAAGAAAGAGGCTGGGAGGAAGGCTAGAGACTTAGGTGCCCCTGGCGACCTCTTCTGTTTGACTTTGGGCCAGCCAAGGTGAGATGTAATGGTCTGACATGACTTCAGTCTTTATATCTGGAGGAATGTAAACACTGAAACACACCAACACAAAAGGAAAGCAAGTGGACACAGGCAATCCAACTGCTCCTGGAAAATGTCACATTCAGCTAGTGACTCTCAGTGGCCCAGGTCCCCCCTCCCACCCCCCCGTCCGCACCCTTTTCCTTCCTGGTAGCTCTCTCTTCTCTCCCTCCTACCCCTTCCCCAGCGCTGGGCTTTGTCCCCATTCCTGAGTGGCAAAACTTGCTCCAAGAAGCAAAGTTTCATGGCCCCAATCTCTTTCTTACAGCCAAGGAAACTGAGGCCCAGGGAGGGACTTGGAGGCACCACACAGCTGCCTGCCCACCCCCACAGGATAAAGCGCTTTGTACCGATCAGGCTCCCAGGTTCCCCCCTCACTGTGCTGCGAGTCTAGGAACAGCTGCTCCTCACCCTGCCCTTTCCAACCACCACTGCCTCCTTCCACCAAAAAGACAAACAGGGCTGCATCTGAGCACAAACGAAAGCCGTGTGATGAAGAGACGGAAGTCTAGCTGGAGGATTCAAGGCTTGGAGAGCAGCAGCCTCAGGGAAGGCCTGGTGCACCCTGCCCTGTGCCGTGTGGGTGGCTGTGTGTAAGCCTTGCCCAGCACGCTCCATCCTTCTCCCAGCTGCCCCTTCCAGCCTGATGCCGGGCCTGATGTCCAACAACTAAAGCAGAGTCTGGGCCAAGAGAGAAGAGGTGAGTGGAAGACCTGCTCTCTAGAAGCCTCAGTGAGTGAGGCCCCTTGCCTGCTGTTCCCCGATGTTCTCTGAAGCCTACTGGGGGGTGAGGCTGGGTCATGCAGACACTTGCCCACAACTGCAGTGCCACGGAAGAGGAGCAGGCCCTGAGATCGCCACCTGCCGCCAGGGCCAGCTCCCCCAACGCCAACATCCTGGATGGCACCAAGATGAGAGAGCTGACATGGGCCTCTGGCGCCCTCTGCCGTTCAGCACTCCTGTCCCACAGCCTGGGGGGCAGCCCTGAGGCTGTGGGGAGACACTCAAGGAGTCACCAGTCCCTGAGGTTGCCCTAGCTCACAGCAGCCCCTCCATCTACCTTCCCAAAAGGAGCCAGGACAAACGCCACGCATAAGCCCCGGAAAGGGCAACATATCAGTCAGGATGTACCAGGGTGCATCATGGTAACAAACACTCCCCAATCTGGAACAGCTTGTAACAATTTCTATTTCTTGGAACTGGGTTGTCTGGGGTGATGCTCCTTATTCCTTCCTCCAGGATCCAGAACAAAGGAACAGCCATTGTCTTTAATGTTGCCAGTGAGAGAAGGCAGGAGACTGAGGGGCCTCTGTAGATCTTTAAAACTTTCACTCATAACTTGTTGTCCAGATAAGGTCACACGGCCCTGCCCTACACAAGGAGCCTGGATGAGTGCAACCCTAGCAGGTTGCAGTAACCTGCAGAAGTCCAGGCATTGGAAATATTCAGAGAACAACATGATGACTAGAGGTCAGTGTACTCTTAGGGTCACCAAACATTTGGCTCCTTCTCCCTCCGTACAGCCCCCAATTCCCCTCTGGCATACTAGCAGCACAGGTACCATCAGTACAGTATCAGGGTGGCATGTTGGGGTATTCTCATCAGCAATGAGATGCCATAACTCCTGTATCACTCACAGATGGGACATCTCTTGATTTCAGGTTGTTACCTGGAAATCAAAGTTATCTGCCTCCTTAAATTCAACATTCAGTGAAACAGCAAGGACAAGGTAATGTCAGTGATATGCCCAGTTAGAAAGAGCGTAATTGGGAGACACATCTTGGCAGACGCTGCTCCACAGTTATCCTGACATCCCACGGGCAGACATTTAAGGGTCGCTGCCCTAGGACTGGGGCATCTTCCTTGCTCAGGGACTGGGACTGTTCCTTGGGTATCTCTTCCTGTGGTTCTTTGTGCCCCTTCTCCCCTGGCTGACTGGCTCCCTGGGTTTCTTCTTACTCAGAAACTTGGGGTGTTTATAGCCCTGTAATGGCCACACCACCCTTGCGTCTACTGGACCTCTGAATTCCAGTGTGACACAGTTGCAACGTCCCTTAGATCTCAGTTTGAATTCCAGAGAGAGAGGGCCTGATTGGCCTAGTTATGTTATTTAGAACCAGGCACAGGAGTCATGATTACCCTCCAGCTTATGCATGGATGTGCTTGAGAAGGGACCACATGCTGCCCACATAGCCTGGGTTGCCCCAGAGATAAGAACAGGGAAGACAATGGATGCTTATTTTCTCTGAGACAAATTGCTTGGAGTTGCCTTTGAATGACTCTGAAGAAAACACACAATGAGGGGTGAGAAAGCGGGGTTTGGCCTTCTCCCACCTCAGACTTCTAATTGTTTTCTTTATTTCTCCAAGTCTCAGTTTCCCCATCTGGAAAATGGGACAACAATCTCTGTTTCCCCACTCAGCCCTTTTGCTCCCTCAGGTACCCAGTGGAAACATTTGCGGTCTCTGGGATTGCCTGAACTGGAACACAGTCTGGATTTACCTGTCACTTCTCTCAGGAAGTTTTGCATTTGTAATAGAGAACTCTGAGAGACTGAATAACCAGAGAAAGGCACTTCTCTCTCTCTTTACTTTTTGGTCACACCCCGGGGCACATGGATCTTAGTTCCCCAACCAGGGATCGAACCTGCACCCCGTGCACTGAAAGGCAGAGTCTGTGACCTCTGGGGAAGTCCAGAATTCATCTCTAATAGTGAAATTAGCTGTGAGAGAGGTGAAAAGGGAAATAGTTCAGTAGAAGGGAGGGGGGAGAGATGGGGCACTCAAGATCACCTAGATATGAAGTCTGCTCTCCCTTGCTGACTTTCCATTTCCTCCTTTGTGGGAGAAATGAGTCAAGGCTGATCTTGAATGACAACTCTTTTTACCAGAATCCTCGGGTCATTTTCGGTGGTAAACTTGCGTTTGAACCATGTGTGTGGGCGTGGTGCCCACTGCACTCTCTGTCCCCTGTCTTCTAAATTCTACCCAGAAGTGATTCCGGCATAGTGTTGATGATGGCAAAGCTATTACAGCCCACATTTCCCAACCTCAGGGAACGTGATTGCTGGGGGTTTTCTTCGGGAAACTCATTCCTTCCCTGGTCTGTGATAGTCTGAAGATCTGCTGTGTATGTTTATTTCACCCTGTTTCCGAAGCAGAAGTCACATACAAGGGATGACGTGCACTGTCCGTGTGTCCTTGCGCTCAGAGCCCCAACACGGGTTTTAGCAAATATCTTTTGTAGGGCGTATCAAAAAATAACAATAGGGCTTCCCTGGTGGCTCATTGGTAAAGAATCCACTTGCCAGTGCAGGAGACATGGGTTCAATCACTGGTCTGGGAAATCCCACATGCCATGGCTCAACTAAGACCATAGACAGCTATTGAGCCTGTGCTCTAGAGCCTGGGAACGGTAACTGCTGAAGCCCTAGAGCCTGTGTTCTGCAACAGAAGCCACTGCAGTGAGAAGCCTGCACACGACAGCAAAGAGTAGCCCCTACTCGGCACAACCAGGGAAAAGCCCACGCAGCAGAGAAGACCCAGCACAGCCAAAATACATAAATAAATAAAATCATTTTTAGAATAACAGTAACTAATATTGGTACAATGCTCTTCAGTCTATGAAACATGGCCACACGTATTATTTTATTTAAGACTACTGATAACTCCAAAAGGGTAATTATTTCACAAAAGCATAAACCAAGGTTCAGAGGGGTTAAGTGACTTGTCTAAGATCACACAGCTAGTAATAAAAATAATAATTGAGATTAAAATTCAGGTAGTCAGACCAAGTACCCCTTCCACCTAATCAAATGGTGTCTCTCCCATACCCCCAGCTTGATGGCCACAATCCTTATTCCCCAGGAAGAGCATCTTTTATGCCAGAATCAGTAAGAATAGACTTAGGGCATAACCTCCCCTCACTTCCCCGGGAAAGGGGACAGAGGGTCACAGCATCACCACAAAATGAGTCACCTGGATCTTTTTGAACTGTAATAAAAAGGGGGAAAAAAGATGTTAAGGCCTGTCCACATGCTCTCCTCTCACTGGCCTGGCTCTCTTTGGAGCAGCTGAGCTGGCTCTTCTTTGCAAGGCCAGGCCAAGTGGTACTCTGTCCACCCTCAGTGACAGAACTTCCCAGGACCAATGCCTGCAGATCTCTCCTCTCTGCACTCCAGTCTGGCACGGTCAGAAGCTAGCTGCACCCTTCTCTGCACCTCTCTACAGCCTTCTCTATCTGTAAAATGGGGATGATCTCCACTTTCCTGTCACCATTCTCCACCAGGAACGGAGAGGAAGACAAAAGGACACGAGCCACAGTTTCTTAAAGGATTTGGTCTTTTTATAGAGGTGATAACTGAATAAAAGGTAACAGCAAGAGTGACCTCAATGCTACGTAGTAAGAGGACTCCAGAGGAGAAATTAATTCCATGGAATATTCTAGGGAACCAAATCTTCTTCTTCTTTTTTAATTTCTGGCCATATCTCCTAGTCCTTGACCAGGAATCAAAGTCATGCTCCCTGCATTGGAGAGCAAAGTCCTAACCACTGGACTTCCAGGGAAGCCCCATGGGGAACCAAGTCTTCTAAATGATTAGAAGCTCTTTTGGTTACAACTCTTGTGGCTACAAACCCTTCTACTCCAGAAAGAGAGCCTTTCTAGGGTTGTGACTGGAGATGGCCTTGCTGGTGTGGATTCTGCCCGGGGCCCACCTTCCCAGGGCGAGACCAAGGGGTGACTGTGGAAGACAGTGCCAAGTGGACCTGGAGCTCGGATAGATTTCCATGGCAGCTAGTTCTGAGTCCATAATTTCTTCGTTCCTTTGGTTTCTTTCTCAAAATGGTCAAGTATGGTAAAATCTCAGTTGCATAGGGGCAGTATTTCACTGTACCACAGCCATAGAAAAATGTACTCAAATGTGTATGAATAATTGCCATTATTTCTGTGGATACATCTTGCCAGTCACCATGATCTGGTACCTTTGTCACTTTGATAAAAAGCTCTCAGAGACATGGTTCCTCTATCTGAACAATGAAAGAGTTGCATTTCATTGTCTTTGAGGCCCCTTCCAGAATGAATACTTGCTTGGAATGATAAAACAAAACATCAGAGCCTTTAAGACTCAGAGGGGGGGAAAGAATTCACCACCACTCACCCAGGTTTAATGGGAATAGATGATGTTGCATGGATGAACCATCTCTGCCTGTTTCCCTCCCGATTGTCTTTCCTTTGAGAGTCCTAACACATAACCCAACATTGCCACTGCTTACACAAAAACTGGCCATCATATTGAAACCCTAGGCTGTTTCTTATCATTGTCTGCTTCTCTGCTGATGATCCCCCAGGAACTTGCTAACATGTGAGCTTCCTGGGGGCAAGAATCACATCTCCATCTGTATTAGGTCTTCTAAAGAAAATGAATTAAAGGCAATAGGATAGATAGATAGATCAGATCAGTTGCTCAGTCGTGTCCGACTCTTTGCGACCCCATGAATCACAGCACGCCAGGCCTCCTTGTCCATCACCAACTCCAGGAGTTCACCCAGACTCACGTCCATCGAGTCAGTGATGCCATCCAGCCATCTCATCCTCTGTCTTCCCCTTCTCCTCCTTCTCCTCCTGCCCCCAATCCCTCCCAGCATCAGAGTCTTTTCCAATGAGTCAACTCTTCGCA
>NW_011494606.1:2508697-2520288 GCF_000754665.1 Bison bison bison
AAATAAAGTTTGACACTGTTTCCACTGTTTCCCCATCTATTTCCCATGAAGTGATGGGACCGGATGCCATGATCTTCGTTTTCTGAATGTTGAGCTTTAAGCCAACTTTTGAAAGTGGACTTTCACTTTCATCAGGAGGCTTTTTAGTTCCTCTTCACTTTCTGCCATAAGGGTGGTGTCATCTGCATATCTGAGGTTATTGATATTTCTCCTGGCAATCCTTATTCCAGCTTGTGTTTCTTCCAGTACAGCGTTTCTCATGATGTACTCTGCATATAAGTTAAATAAGCAGGGTGGCAATATACAGCCTTGACGAACTCCTTTTCCTATTCGGAACCAGTCTGTTGTTCCATGTCCAGTTCTAACTGTTGCTTCCTGACCTGCATACAGGTTTCTCAAGAGGCAGGTCAGGTGGTCTGGTATTCCCATCTCTTTCAGAATTTTCCACAGTTTATTGTGATCCACACAGTCAAAGGCTTTGGCATAGTCAATAAAGCAGAAATAGATGCTTTTCTGGAACTCTCTTGCTTTTTCCATGATCCAGCGGATGTTGGCAATTTGATCCCTGGTTCCTCTGCCTTTTCTAAAACCAGCTTGAACATCAGGAAGTTCACGGTTCACGTATTGCTGAAGCCTGGCTTGGAGAATTTTGAGCATTACTTTACTAGCGTGTGAGATGAGTGCAATTGTGCGGTAGATAGATAGACACATATGCATATATGTGTGCATATGTGTATCTCTATATATACTGAAGGCTGGGGAAGTGAGGGAGGGAGAGAGAGAGAAATAAATTTCTTTTAAGGAATTGGTTCATATAGTAACAGGCTGGCAGGTCCAAAATTCATAGAGTAGGCTGACAGGCCAGACGTTTAGGTAAGAGTTAATGTTGCAATCTCCCATTTAAATTCCACAGGATATCAGGCTGGCAACTTGGGCAGCATTTCTACAGTGCAGTCTTGAGAATTCCCTCTTCTGAGAAACTCAAATTTTGTTCTTAAGGCCTTCAACTGATTGGAAAAGACCCACCCACTGGATGAAGGGTAATCTGCTTCACTCATTAACTTAAATGTTAATTGCATTAATAAATAATTACAGCAACATCTAGACTGATGTTTGACCAAATGGCTGATCATCATAGCCCAGCCAAGTTGACACATAAAATTAACCATCCACACTACCTCTTGTTCACTTTTGTGTGCCCACCTGGCTCTTAGGGGTGGCCAAGCTTGAACAGATAAACAGTGAGGAGTCCTCAGGGTGCCAGGATATGTCCTGACTTCTCTCTGCTCTAGTATTTCTTACCTTCCCATTTTTAATAACTCAGGTCTCCTGAGTCAAAGACTCAGCCCCATTCAGCAGCACTCACTGTTCATCCCTTGACCACAGCCAGTGGATGTTGCTAAAAGAGGTGTTAAGCCTGGATTTCATCCTTGGCTCCACCACCCATTAGCCCAGGGACCCTGAGCAGGGAGTTTAACCCCTTAGAGAGTGAGTTCCATGTCTGTGAAGTGGGGCATGTGATGCCCAGGCTGTGGTGGGATTTTTGTGAAGCTCAACGGTATGATGCACATGACATCCCAGTTCAGTGTCTGCCATGAATGAAGCACCCCATCATCTTAGTAATGATTATTTTATTGCTTCTTCACACACAATTAAAACTCACTAATTCAGACCTATCAGAGAGGGCAGTCAATGGCTGGAAAGTCCACATTAAAAAATAATTTAAAAATAATGTCATTTTATTACTTTAAAATATATTACTCAATCCAGGCTAATAAAGTGTTGCACGGTGAGCCCTTGAGGGACTCATGTTAATGAACAAATAAGAACAATTTGAGGTTAGTCTATCAATTATTGGTGTGGGAAAGGGTGTCTTGAAAAGTACTTGAAAACAGTGTACTATCCTCTGTAGATTAAGTGTTTCTCCTGCAATCATCTTAATGCATTTTATTAATTCAACAGCTTCTCCCTACCTTGAGAGCCCTCCAGGCAATTCGGGTGCAGGACTGACTGGGTTTCTACAAATTCTTACTCGGCAGTAACTGAGTATGTTATTTCACTAAGTTAGGTCAAGACCTTTACTTTATGTTCTTGCCTTTTCTTAGAATTCTGTTTCTTAGAATTCTATAGATGACCATCTTCATCTACAACTCCCAGAGGTAGAACTGTTTTTATCAACTAGCAAAGATGCTAGGCTTGCAAACCTGGACACTGGACTCGGATGGATCTGGGCTCAAATCCCAGCTCTGGCTTTTGTAAGCTGTGTGACCTCAGGCAAGCCACTTACCTTCTCTGAGCCACGGTAAAGTGGAGATAAGGTGACCTCCCTCACAGGGTTGCTTTGGGATTCAATAGAGTGATACAACCAAAGTTGCTGAAATATTGGCCCTGGTACAGGTGTCAATCTAGAGATGAGTCAGGGGTTGTAGGCATAGTCTGAATGAGACTCTAGGGATAAGGAATGTTGAATTATTAATCTGCATGCTGGGCCAGTCCTTGGGTGAATGACTAAAGTTACCCGTAGACAGACTATGATCCTAGGGCAGAAGCCCAGAAATTATTGTTATTATTATTATTAGCAATAAAAATGACAATTTATAGCTTATAAGAGCTATCCAGCTTCTCCCCAAAGTTCCATTGAGATGATTTATATTTGAGGAAGCTGTACAAGGGCCACAGCATTTGTCTGTTCCTCTAGGCATTCCAAGTCTGGGTTAGTTTCACTCCCAGAGACCCACGTGCTCCAGGTCAACTCAGTCCCTGCAGAAAGGCTGTCTCTGAGTGCACGTAGGGGTTGAGCCCTTGACTGTACCATGCATCAGGGTCAAGAACCACCAGAGAAGGGGAGTGTCATGGAGACCTGGGAACAGGACATCAGTACTTCCTCTGGGGAGGGGCAGGAGCTCTACAGTGGCCTTAGTCTGTCCCCACTTCATCTGACCGGGAGGCTGGGTTAGAACCCCCTGCCTCAGTTTCTCAGAGGAGGGAGCTCTTAGTCCTAGAATGCAGGGGGACCTGCTCAAGGTCACACAGCTGATGAGCACAGCGTGTCAGCCTCCAAAGGTTCTCTTTCTGTCTCAGATTCTGCAAAGGCTCCCAGCTTTCTGTGAGACCCTTCGGGCCAAGTTCTCTCACCCTCCTTTAACAGCCCAGACCATCACCCACCAGCCTCTCTCTTGGAACTGTCTCTGCCCTTTCTCTAATTCCAGTCACGCTCCTGAATGTCATTGCTCCCCATGAGGGCAGTCCTGGATCTTATCTGATTTTGCTGACCCTTGGCCAGCACAAGGACTGGGCCTAAAGAACATACGTAATAGGGGTCTGTTGAGTGTGTTGACAAAGTTAATAAGAATTTCCCAGAGACTTTCACTGGTGGTCCAGTGGCTACGAATTCACCTCCAATGCAAGGGACGTGGATTCAATCCCTGGTCAGGGAACTAAGATCCTACACGCCATGGGGTAACTAAGCCCATGCACTGCAATCACTGGGCCCAAGTTACACAACTAGAGAGCCCGTGTGCCACAGCTAAAACCTGATGCAGCCACAGAAATAAATTGTTTTTTAAATGTCCCAGGGGCCTGTGGAGAAGTAGTGGACCTGTTTGCCTCTGTTTGCCTACTTCTAAACATTGCTAACTAAAGGTGGACAGAGGGGCTACTTCGAGCTGGGCAACCCAGGGACAGGTGACACCCCCCCAGGTCTCCCTGCCCTGTCCCCTCAGGGCCAGGCCGCAGGAGAAGAGAGGATTCTGAGCAGCCCAATACCACTGATTTGAGCCAGGCTACATGGTTTGCTGCTCCTCATAACAAAAGAGCCCCAAAGAGGTTCTTCTCAAGGGAGCTGGAGCCAGTTAAGGAAGAGGGTCTCCTGGTAACTGACTTTGCCCCGCCTTGGCCCCTGACTAAGGACACCTCCGGCCCCCACGCAGCCCATGTAGTCCAAACAGAGATGGCAAATCAGTGCTGTAACTAGGCTGCTTGACATCCGATCATGTTTTTAACTTGAACCTCTTCCATACAACGTAATTATTTCCCATAAGAAACATGAAATGCAATGAATAACAATAGTATAGGTACACTAGGCAGGCTCGTTAGCATTTCTTCAGAATTTTGTTAACTACACATGATTTTGAAAGCAGTACCTACTTTTAATACCTCCAGTCATGGTTTCAATTGCCTCCTCTTTGGTTCTTTTCATTTTTTTCTTGGTTGAGCTCCACTGAATTCATGTCATTTATGGCTGGCACAGGTGGCCCACTTGAAATTTCTTTAGACCTTCAGTAAAATGATGAACCAGTTGCCATTTTCACAGGAATGCAAGACATTGCAAGTTACTCCAAATCCCTGAGACAAAAAGGCACGATTATTTACGCAGTGGTTTTTCTACATGCCTACCAGCTTGAACTTTAATCCTTTGGTTGCTGACGTAATAATAACAATTTATGTAAACAATTATCCAGTAACCGATAACAGCATTTTAATAAAGCTAAAATGTCAACAAAAAAGTACAGTTTATTGATAAATCCACTTTCTGGATTTTGTTCTGTCTTTTTAAAATAATTAAAAAATAAGCTTCACTTTAAAAGATCTTATCAAAACTCAGTAAAATATTTCCAGCATGAGCTAAAATATGCACTTACTAAGCAAAAATATGACAACTCACAGTTCACACTCTTGTGCTGTTTCAAATTTTCAACAAAAATAAACCAGGGATCATCTAGAAAGGCTGAATTCAAGAACTCAGGTTACCTTTTTCTATCTTTACAATCACTGCATCATGGGGGTTCATTTCCGATCTACTTCTTAAGCACATGTGTGTGCAATACCATAGAAGGCTAGAGGAAAAAACTGAACCCGCAGAGAAAGCAAACCATTCTGTAGCCTGTGGGTGGGTCCACATTTGGGGAGCTGGCTCTGTAACCGGTTCTCCAGATTAACTTCTGTGCACAATAAAATGTTTGTTAAGGGACAAGCAATGAAACTGTCCTAATGTGAAGGATTTATTATTATTATTATTAAACTCCACCATACTACGATTGTTTACAGCTTAGGCCAGGGAAAGATTTTTCATGGAGGAGAATTTCATCACTGACGTTGGTTACAATTGCCAGTGTACAATGGCAATCAATGAAAGCAGACCAAATTTCAGTCACATGTATTGTTTTTTTATAAAACTCCTCTGGACCTGCTTATCGCCTGCACTGGAGGATGGTGCCCCTCGCCCCACCCTGAGCGCACAGACCAAGAGGCCCTAAATAAAGCCCCCGAGGCGTCTTTCAGAGCCGGCTGGCAGGAACTGCTATGCATTTTTCCTTCGTAAACAGTGAAAAGCATGAAACTGATTGTGTTGCCCTTACTTCTTTGGCACCAAGAAGCTCAGAACCAAATTCATGAGACACCTTGGGGGACCTTACGGAATTTTAACTTCTCCCCTTTAATTCCACCCCTCAAGTGCTTAGATGTCAACCTAATGTATACCTTTCCAGTTCTAATATTCAACTTACTATTGTATTTCCAAGTCTTCAAAATCACTTCCCACACAGCCTCATTAACGTGCAGCCTCCTTCTGTTTGAACTTTTCCTTTTGCATCTCAGTGGCTTTAGATGGGGTTCGCAACCTCCGGTTTGCCGCAGTCCCCACCACTCCCTGTAGCCTGTCTCTTTCACACGTTCTCTGCTTAGCCTCTGACAGCCTTGGATTTTACAACCCATGTGTGTGTTCTTGTTTATACATTTTTGCAAGTCAATTCCTCTCCTTCGTGGAATGGAGAGGGAACTTAGTCCAACTCAGTCTGGTGTGAGACATGCCGCAATCTGGAAAGAGGGGCACTGTGTATCTGGCACCATGCCAGGCTCTTTTGCATCCTCTCATTTAACCCCTCAATAACTTGTTGAGAAAAGCACTGGTACCGTTCTCTAAGTGAGGCATCAAGGCTCCAAGGAGTGAAACACCTCATCCCAAGTCACAGAAATAGGACAGAAAGCCAGAGGGGTCTGGAGCCTGCTCTGATGAGGGTGGAAGAGGACTGGAATTCTCTCAGAGGGAGCAGGAATGCCTAGGGAAGAGGTGCCCCCACCACTTCCTGGCTCCACACAGCTCCTGCAGAGATAAATAATCACCAGGAGGCCCAACAGTGCCCACCCCAGGGTCACTGCACAGCCAGCAATCTCAGCAGTCTCTCAGGCCCTGTCCTCAGAGGGACACCTGCTGGGCTTTCACGCTGTGCTGTGGCCATCTGGAAATTCTTAATTTTTGAATAAGGAGCCACACCACCCCCACCTTGTCAAATGACAGCAGCAAGATGGCCCAGCCGCCACCAGGCTCCCCTGCTCACGGTGTACAGAGGACTCCTTGCACATGTAAAGGCTTCTGGGAGGCCCCACTCATAGACCCCAGCTCCTCCTCCTCCTAGACTGTTTACAGGCACGGTGTCATTGATACCCTAAGCTGTCCATGCTTTGCTCTAGATGGTCACCACAGCAACCAGAGGTTAGCCTCGGCCGCTGAATGAATCAGCAAATATTTATCAAGCACTGTGCTAGCAACTGTGGGGGAAGACGAGCAGCTTCACTGGACAGTCCAGTTTTTTTAAGTATTTGTAATAAATGCCCTAGAAGCAAGGGGGCAGGTAATGTTTGTAGGACTCTTTCCCTCCCACCCTGGAAGCCATGAGGTACACACAATGGACAGTTTTACAGGCCCAGACCTTGAAGCCAGAGACTTTGGGGTTCATGCCCCAGCCCCATCAATGGCAGCTGTGCATACTCTCTAAGCCTCAGTTTCCCCTTTACAACGCGAGGACACTCACCCCTGCCCACCTCACAGGGCTCTCTGTCTTTAAGGACAAAGTGAGCTCATGTATAACAAAGAGCTTTGTTGACTGTGCAAATGTTAGGTTGTTCTTTCAATAAACATTTATTAAGCATTTTCTCTGAGCCAAAGCCTGAGTTGGACATTGGAGCTTCTCAAATGTAAACGTTCTAGGCTCATTGGGATTCACTCTTTCTTTTTTCCACGAGGTGAAAAGTCAGGTAACATAAAAGTAACCATTATAAAGTGAACACTTCAGTGGCATTTAGTGTGTTCACACACTTAGCAAGTTCTAAAATGGGAAAAGCCTGTACCCATTACACAGCCCCCTCTTTTAAGGGTATATTTTTTCTTTTTATTACTTCTTATTTTATATTGGGCTTCCCTGGTGGCTCAGAGGTTAAAGCATCTGCCTGCAATGCGGGAGACCCGGGTTTGATCCCTGGGTCGGGAAGATCCCCTGGAGAAGGAAACGGCAACCCACTCCAGTATTCTTGCCTTGAGAATCCAAAGGATGGAGGAGCCTAGTGGGCTACAGTCCATGGGCTCACAAAGAGTCGGACGCAACTGAGCAACTTCACTTATTTTATATTAGAGTATAGAATCCTCCTGCCAAGCAGGAGATGCAGGTTCAATCCCTAAGTCGGGAAGATCCCCTGGAAAAAGAAACAGCAACCCACTCCAGTATTCTTGCCTGGGAAATCCCATGGACAGAAAAACCTGGACGGCTACAGTCCATGGGGTGGCAAAGAGTTGGACACAACTTAGCAACTAAGCCACAGAAACAATAGTCAATTAACAATGTTGTGATAGTTTCAGGGGCACAGCATAGTGACTCAGCCATGCATGTACACGTATCCTTTCTCTTCTAAACTCCTTCCCATCCAGGCTGCGCTTAACACTGAGCAGACTTCCCTGTGCTATACAGTCGGACTTCGTTGGTCATCTACTTTAAATATAGCAGCATGTACCTGTGATCCCAAACTCCCTGATCATCCCTTCCCTCATCCTTCCCTCAGGATTTATTTTCTCTTGCTATCATTTTGTTCTTCTTGGGAGTTTATTTCCTGTGCTTGATAATATCCTGATGTCCCTCTGATCACCTATGACTCCAAGTCAACCCCTGGATCCAACCTGAAGCTTCATAAGATAAAACCCAGTTTCCTTTGCAAGGGCTGGGGAAACCAGAGCCCCAAGCTGGCCATTTTTAATTACACCAGGGCTGGATGAGCAGGTAATCGCTGTGTGTTTCAGTAAATTACCTCTCATAAAGAAGCTATCATGTTTGCTCATGTGCCCTGCTTTCCTGGAATCAGTTCCCTGTCTGCTGCCATCACCTCTTCCCAGTATCCTGTGCTCTTGGCGAATGTCCATCTTGTCAAACCAAGGAGAGTCAGGTGCAGCAGGAGGGGGAGGCATTTGGGCAAATATTGGACTTGGCCACACTTGCTGTCCGTATCAGGAACCCGATTGGCCGTATTGATTGACAGATGCGGGGACCAACTGTTTGGAAAGCTGAGCCCCCTCGGATTGGGGTAGGTGTTTCGGCAAACAGCCCTAATACTGGGCAAACAGGCCTGTTGGAAGAAGTGCCCGGCGTGTTAGCAGAGCAAACCCAACGCTGAGCAAACAGCTTAAAAGAATGTGACCACCTCCACGTAACCTCAGTCGAGGTATTGATCCCACTGGAGACCGAAGAGGGGCTGAGCAGGGAGCAGAGACACACAAACCCCGGCAGAATGTAAATGTTATCTTTAAGCTGCGGTTGTCAGGGCCCTAATGGGCATCTGTTTGGAATTTGTCTTCCTGCAAATCTTTAAATCCAGGTCAGGGCCACGTGCAGAATTTAATAACAACTTTTCAGAGAGATCGGGGCTTGGGACTGATTTCATTTTTCATAAGCCCAACTGGGACTTTCTGATCTTCTTGGAGGTAACAGCCTCATACAGAAACTTTCTAGGTGCAGGTTCCAAGCCAGGAAGAGGCAGATCTTCTGAACATTAGTCTGTAGGTTACCAGAGAGGAGAAAATCCAGAAATAAAGGTTCTTTCTCTGACCCATGGACTGGCCATGCATGGGAGCTGGTCGAACGGAAAGAATCATGGAATTGGTACCAAGAAACAAGGGCTGGCTGTAGCTGCCAGCTCCACCTGGCTGGGCCTTCTATCATCACCTCCTGAGGCCTCAGCTCCTGCATCTTCCAAGTAGAGGAAGCAGACCTTGCTAGGGATACAGGAGGGCTCAGGTTAGACAAGACCACTCTGAGGACATTCTTGCCTGAAAACACTGCCTCCGTGTAAGGTACTGGGCTGTTTGCTGTGAGACCCTGAAGGATGTACTTCCTGGCCCCAAGACCCTCTGAGATCACCGTGGAATGGAATGGACCACAGCCTTGGCTATCATCTGTTGTTTTAGACAAGTGGCTACCTGGGGGACCCATCCTAGAAGTTGGGCAGGAAGAAGGAAATACACAACGTTTGCACATTCCTTGAAAACCTAAAAACCACGCTTGCTTGTCTTTTAATATTTCTGTAAAAGAACAGAGTGGGAAATACCTGCTCCTCAGTGTCCAAATGACATAAGAGGGCTGGAATCACATGTCAGTATCGGTCCACAACTTCTAAGAAGAGTCACAGAAAGAATAAAACCTTTCCCAGACTGGTCTGGTCCCCTTGAAACTGGACCTGCCTCAGCCATGCATATTCAAAGAGAGGGCCCACCTACGCTGGGTCTTAGCCTATTCAGAGGACTCATTCCTGTCTTCAGTGGAGGCCTTGAGCAGTGTGGGTAATCCCAGGTATTACTTTTCACTGCATTGAATATGAAAGAGTAAAAGGAGCTTATAAACCATTTTGCCATCTCTGACTTCTGGCATTTGGCCTCATGGTGATGAGAAGAATCAAAGAAGGCCATGGCTCAGAGAAGGGAGCGCTACTAATGAATCTCTAAACAGACACTTACTGAAAGGCTGTAGGATGCCAAGTAGTTAAGAGCGAGATGGGCATCAAAATAGAGTGCCTGGGGTAGGACCCCCAGCTCTGCCACTCACTAGCTGTGTGATCTTGGGCAAGTTACTTAACTTCTCTGAATGTAATATTCCTCCGTGTAAAATGGAAATAGTAATCATACTGACCAGAGTTCTTGATCTCCTCAATCAACAGAGACTGATGGGAGGCCAGACAAGAAATTCAGGCAAGGCTTAATTGAGGATCCTGCTGCAGCATGGAGGGAGTGAAAACAAACAGGTTCCCGTGCTTGCTCTCTCCCCAAGGCATGCTGGGGATGAGCTGGTTCCTTATTGGGGTGAGGATAATGGCATGTCCAGGAGTCAGGTTGGAGGGGTGGCTTAGGTGGTTTGCTCACACCTTAGGTGGTGTTGTTGGGGAGGGGGCAGATAGGCAGTACCCTGTTTTTGCTCCTGGCTCTTCCGAAGTGGAAGTTGGGTTTTTCGATCTCTGTGTATCTTTTGTCCAGAATTTGTCCCAACTGTGCATGCACGCAGTTATTTTCAGTCCCATATGGTTTCTTTGTATTTTGTTGCTGGAGGAGAGGTGTGTCCAGGTGAGAGCATTGCAGCACTGCAGCAAAGGGTCCCAGGTCCCAGCCTGTCTCACTAACACACCCCTGAAAGGATTGTTGTGAGGATTCAATGGGCTACTGTGTACTGGCTCCTCAGTGCAGCCCCTCACCTATGTAACCCCTCAGAAAATAGTAGGGACTCATTATTTCCGTGACATGAGTGTGACAGACCCTAGGGAGAACACACTGTCTCTCTCCATATGTGACTGTCGGAGGACATCCTTTTCTCAGTGAGGAAGCCCACCAGTCCTGCCTGCAAAACCAACTGTCAGCCTGGGGTGAGCACGGAGATTGTACCAGGAAAGTCGCTAAGTTTCTAAGAGCACAGCCTGGGAGAGCTTTTCAGATGGACTTGCTCCCCAGAGAGATACTCCAAGGCCTCCTGCTCCTGCACGCTCAGCCCCACCTGGACTCTAGGCAGCCAGAAGGCCGCTTGCAGAGGCAAAGTGTGCTTAAGAGAAACGAGCCACTCTGTTATCCTCTGATTAGAGATGCGGCAGAGGAAGCTCCCAGCAAGGAAGGGACTTGCCCAAAGTCATAAACAAGGTCGATGCAGCTAAGCAGCTGCCCAACAAATTATCTGTAACAATCAGGAAATGGGTGGTTAGACTGGGTCTTCTAAGGCAGGAACACTGACAGGGTATCGGGGAGAAGCAAGAGCTGGCCTTCAGAGAGGAGTGGATGGTGACCTAATTCATTCCCCTCACCAGAAAGTTCTTAATTAACCAGAGTTCCCTAACTGCAATTAGAAACAAATAAGTGAACTACCCCTGTGTTGACACGCCTGCCTCACCCTGGTGACTAACCCCCCTCAGTGACACATCTGTACCCACAAGCTTGTCCCCAGACCATTTATTTTGGGAACAGAGAGTATAACACGGGGACACAGTAAGGCTGGGGCATATTCCTAAGTAGTGACAACAAGATTTCCCAAATCTGCATGGCCTGACATGACATAAATACAGAAGAGTGAGTGAGTGAAAGTTGCTCAGTCATGTCCAATTCTTTGCGACCCCATGGACTATATAGCCCACCAGGCTCCTCTGTCCGTGGGATTCTCCTGCTAAGAATACTGGAGTGGGTTACCATTCCCGTCTCCAGGGGATCTTCCTGACCCAGGGACTGAACCTGGATCTCCTGCATTCCAGGCAGATTCTTTACCATCTGAGCCGCCAGAAAACCCAAATACAGAAGATCCCCC
>NW_011494606.1:2520388-2561400 GCF_000754665.1 Bison bison bison
CTCTCAGCCAATGTCATGAATTTGGCCAAAATCCACCACAGCCATCCTGCCTCCCAGACCTCAGGTGCCGGGGCTGCCCTAGTGGCCCTGGAGCTCAGGCAGAGGATGCAAGGTTCCAGGTCCCTGTTGGACCCCCACTGTCCCTTCCTCCCCTCTCTCCCCTCAGCTCTTCAGAACCATGACATGATTAAAGGTAAAAAGGGGGAAACTTGTTCAGTGAAACCACTGCTGTTTTCAAGGCCCAGGAAGCATATCCTCTCTGGCCTAGTGGTAGGGAACCAGGGCACACACCCATCACCCCGACCCCTTGCCCTAACCATCCTCAGGTTCCAGCCCTTACTCTCACTTCTGTTGGGCAAAGTCCTCCTTTCCTGAATGGGGAGATGTCAGCTGCTGTGCAGACATGGCAGAGCTTCTTTTTGGAGGCAGAAGGCCAGCTGAGCATGAACTTGGTAAGGGTTTCTGGGCACTTCAGCCCAGATTGGATTAAGGAAAAGATAGGGACAGTTCAGGAGCTTCCCCAGTGGCTCAGCAGTAAAGAATCCACTTGCAATGCAGGAGACACAGGTTCTATCCCTGGGTCAGAAAGATCTCCTGGAGAAGAAAATGGCAACCCACTCCAGTATTCTTGCCTGGGAAATCCCAGGGACAGAGGAGCCTGACGGGCTACAGTCGATGGGATCACAAAGAGTCGTACGTGACATAGCTACTAAACAGCAACAACAGAGACAATTCAGAGCAAGTCTTTAACCCAGCGGTCCCCAACCTTTTTGGCACCAGGGACCTGATTCATAGACGGCAATTTTTCCACGGACCGGGGGAAGGGGAGATGGTTTGGGGAGGATTCAAGTGCATCACATTTATTGTGCACTTTGTGCCAGTGCTAAGTCAGTCTGTCGTGGACTGCAGCCCACCAGGCTCCTCTGTCCATTGGATTCTCCAGGCAAGAGTACTGGAGTCGGTTACCATGCCCTCTTTATTTCTAATACAATGCCACCGCTGATATGACAGGAGGTACTGGTCCATGGCTGGCCAGTTGGCACCCCTGCTCTAAACCCTCCTCCATCCACGTTTGGTCACAGGAGCCCAGACAGTCTTTATCCGGTGCCTGCTTTGTCTCACCTGCAGGGACCACCCTCTCTGAAAGCCTAAATCAAGAGAAAGGGAAAACCTCGCCCCCTGATTCTGCTGCTGCCGTGTCTCCAAGCACAAGCCACATTCCTGGGGCTGCTGAAGATGCAGGCTTGAAAACAGGAGCCACGGTTCCCTTCTATGTCCCCACCGTCTCCTGCCATCGCTGTACTCATAATTACCAACTGTTTACAGCAAAGGCAATTAGACCGACTCCCCTGATAGAAGGGGTTAATTATTACGAGCCAGGAAAAGAGGGACTTATTGTAAGCAGACCCCCATCTACCTGAATACATAGTAACTAGCACTGCTTTTGAAAGCACCCAGGTTAGAAGAGGGTTTTCACTTGAGAAGCCTCAGCTAATTACAACCATAATGTCAACTACTCAGCAGCAGCACTGCTGATGAATCATTGAAAAGGCTGGAGTGATGCTGAGAATGTTCAATTAATGATTCACTTCTGTAAAAACGTACTCCACGGCTGTGTCCGTCTCTGGTGCTTTATACTAAAATCACAATCTTGCCTTAAACCACTGAACCTTTCATACAGATTCTAAATATCTTCGGAACTTTGAAGTTGGAAGTAAGTAAATACAAATATTCACTGAACCAGGACTGACCTCGTGAGTCATGGGTCTGTGACCCACACAGCCACTCAGGGCTGGAGCTCAGAAGGCCCCTCATGTGGTTTAACACTCTGCTGTCACTCTCGGGACATTCTTAATAATTTCTGAGAAGGGAAATTATTTTCCCCCAGCGTTTTCACTTTGCACTGGGACCTGCAAAATGATGTCACCAGTCTTGCACCAAACTCTTATTGGAAAAAAAAAAAAACAACAACGGTAAGAGAAAGCAAAACATGGGAATCCATACATCAAGCCCCTTTGCAATCATTTGAGTCAAAATGCTCCGTTCTTTGACATTTCTCAGCAAAAGAACATCTGAGCTGCAGAATCCCTTTTTGAAGAAAAGAATTTATTGCATGAAAAATTCCTAATGAGCAAGTCTGAACCTGTCCTCCAAACTAAGCCCTTTTCTCCTGAACAGCTGCTGTCAGGAAAGCACCTTTCTGACTTGTTGTATCTGCAAGTCAAAGTCGGGGAGAGTCAGTCTTTGCCAGCCTGCTTCTCAGTTGTTCAAAAATATTCACCCAGGATTTCCCTGGTGGCACAGTGATAAAGAATCTGCCTATAATGCCGGAGACACACATTCGATCCCTGATCTGGGAAGATCCTACAGGCCGAGGAGCAGTTAAGCCCGGAGCCACAACTATTGAGCCTGTGCTCTAGAGCCCGGGAGCCACAGCTACTGAGCCCATGTGCCTCAACTATAAAAACCCACATGCCCTAGAACCTGCACTCCACAAGAGAATGAGAAACCCAAGCACTGCAACTAGGGAAAAGCCCGTACAGCAATGAAGACCCAGTACAGCCAAAACTAAATACAATTTTTAAAAAATACTCACCCAGAGTCTCTATAGCAAAAGCAAATTTTGGAAACTCCAGCTCAAGGAAAGTCAATGTTCTGAATTGCAAGACTTCTCAGAACCTTTGAAGAGTTACCAGGATTCTCCACGGCTACTCAGACACCACTTTCCAAGCTTATTTGACTACATCAATCCACCCACCCCCCCCACTCATGGGACTATTTACCATCAGATTCATGGAACTTAAACTTCAGAGCCTCTCATCTTCCTAGGTCATTCCTAGGCTCTAGAAGGATCCTATCAAAGTGTTCATCTGGTCATCTGTTTATGTAACGTTCAAAGAAGTAAGATCTTGCTGTCTCTATCTTCTTAGAGAGCACCCCAAAAATTGTACGAGTTTTGGACCCCACGAAATGTGCATCCTCCTCTGAGCTCATTCCCACATCCAGAGGCCCATTCCTATATTATGCCAAACATCTTAAAATGCACTCACAGCCCTCCTCCCTTTCATGTAATTTATAAGTAACTCTAGGAGTTGAGTCAGAGATAGCATAATGTCATTTGCTTAGTAGACTTTTAATTAAACATTCTTTCATATTGGTCTTGCTCAGTTGAATGGAATGTTAATTTTGGAGGCAACATTTTTTGCATTTCCATGTGGCCATCATTTCTCAGGCCCTGGGGAAGCTAGGGGCCCTGAGTACCAGGCCTATAATACACAACGCGTAAGATGGTACTGTATTAGACTTCCCTGGCAGTTCAGTGGTTAAGACTTTACCTTCCAATGCAGGGGGTATTGGTTTGACCCCTGGTGGAAGAGCTAAGAGTCCACGTGTCTCATGGCCAAAAAAAAAAAAAACCATAAGTAGAAGCGATAATCTAATAAATCCAATGAAGACTTTTAAAAAATCTTTTTTAAAAAAGTTCCATATTATAAAAAAAAAATTTTAATGGTGTTGTACTTTCCAGTCTCAACAGTTTGAGAAATGCTGCCTTAGATTATTTTCATAGTCTTTCCAATTCAGAGGAAATATCTATCTAGCGTCTAATTCAGACTAGAGGGAGATTAGAGTGGTGAGGAGAGAGCAGTCTGGATTATAGAAATGGAACTTTTTTATTATCAAGAATCAGCAGGTTTCCTTGAACTGGGTTAACAAGGTGCTATCTAACGAGACCTGAGGGGCTGCTTTAACATTAGGACAAGATTGTTGTGCAATTAGCTTCTCAAGTCTGTATATGGAAATGAAGGCTTTTAAAATTCTTGAAAACGGCTCTTGCTCTTAAGTAATTGAACTGTTTCCCCTTGATACAATTCATTCTCTCCTGCTTGGACACTGCTTCCTTTAACTAAACATTAACAGAAATCCACCTTGTGAGAAGCACTCTACTCAGGGGGTAAGATATGAATAAGACCTAGTCCCTACCCTCCACCAGCCAACTGTCTAATCAAGAATTGGCACCCTTTTGCTGCAAAGGGCCAGATAGTAACTGTGTATGGCTTTGCAGACCATCTCTGTGGCAAGAACCCAGCTGGGCCCTTCTAGCACAAAAGCAGCCTGAGACCATGGACAAATGAATGGGTGGAGCTATGCTCCGTTAAACTTTCATTTCACAGAAGCTACTGGGCTATAGTGTGCAGACCCCTGGTCTAATACGGAGATAGACATACAGAATTTACTACATGAAGGTAAAACCTGAGTCTCTGCTAGCCCGGAACTGTGGGTTGCAGATGGGAGGGAAGAAGCAACTGATTGCCAGGGGAAGGAAGGACGGAGGCTTCCTGGAAGAGGTGTCTGAGTTTATGGAGCCATTGTGTCTCAGTTTGGGCCTTTATTCCCTGGTTGCTTTGTTCTTGCCTGATTTTCCTCCCCAGCAAGGCTGGCACTTCTAAGAGCTGGTGTCTTCTCATATCATTCAAGAGGTTTAAATAAAATGGGTGCATATGTCCTGCCTATAAAGTCAGCATCCAGTCACATAAAGTTAATGTTGTAAGAAGGAAACCCTGACACCAGGCTCTGTCCCCCAGACTTCAGATAACCATTCCTTGTTTGGGAAACCAAACCACCTGTGCCTTTGAGGGAAATTAAACAATGCAACCTCCTCCTGTACTGCAACCTTGGCTGTAATTCCTTTATTGTTCTAGAGACACTTTCTCTTTGCATTCTCAATATCCACATGTCATGTAGTTTATTGGGACTTGTTTGCTCAAGGCTGTGCAAACACAAGAACAAAGGCGGCTCTGAGTGTCACCCCAGCCTTTGCCATCACTTCTCTCACTGGGAGCTCAGCGGTCTTCAGCACCCCATCCCCTTCCAGCCTGTGGTGCTTGAGACGGGCCATCAGGACTGGACAGGAGATGAGGCATTCTCTGAATAGGCCTCCTGAGAGCATATCTTAAATCCACCAGGAACTGGGAAAATGATGATACCCTGGCAATAACAGCAGGTAAATGACTTCTGCACCCATTACAATGGATGGAACTGATAACAGCAAGACCCAGTGGTGGGTGGGTCAGAGATCTCATCAAGAGACAGCTAAGGAGTTTGGTCCCCGCATCACCGTCATCACCCCCTCTGCAAAGCCTCTCTGTATTAAGATCTAATCTACCTATGAATGCAGCGTGTGAGGTATCCAGAGTACTTTCCCTGAGCTCCTTCTTCAGAGACAGTCTGGAGCCCCCAGTGTCCATTCACGCCCTGGGGAAACAACCCTCACATGGGTGACTCCTCACATGGGTCAACACACAGGGGACTCTCCAGGAAGCAAGAGGAAGTCAAACCCGAAAATGCTGGATCTCAAGTATACTTCCTCTCAGTGTATCAAAAGCAGTTAGCACGTGCCAGCATCCTGTCCCTCCCCTCCTAACCAGTTAGCACCCCAAGCTGCAGCTTTCTCATCTGCAAGAGTAAGCAAGTATCTGACACGACTGAGAGCTAAGCACACACAGCACATTTGTGACAAGCAATTCTCCAGTTTCGAACCCCAGACCCTGGGTTGTGACAAGATGTAGCTGTCAGCACAGCCCCTCCTGAACCCAACTCCCTCTCCTATCTAACACTGGCCAGGGTGGTCAGCAGTCCACAGAGGAATCTCCCCACCAAGATGGCCCTCCTGCTTCCTCTCCGTCTTCACAGGGCTTGCCCACCCTTCAAGCTCTGCTTCCAGGCTGCCTCTTCCAGGAAGCCTTCCCATTACCCTAGCTCTCCCACACCACCTCCCTCTCAATAACCTTCTCTCACTTTCAGGCAGGCTCACACAACTTCAAACCTAATAGCACCCTGTCCAAGCCTGTAGTCTCATTGCTCTGCATGTGTTCATTATCTCCCCAGAGTGTGAGTTCATTGGCTGGAAACTATGCCTTCTCTTTTAACCCCCTAAATGCACTGCACAGAGCCAGACAAACAGCAGGTGCCCAATATAAAGATTTGCTAATATAAATCCCAGGGATTTTAAAAAGGTCTGATCCCAGTTTCCTCCTCTTTTAAAAGACATGATCATAGCTGTAACCAATACCTATAAGGCATTGCATATTTAAAAGATATGCCACATGTATTATCTCACTTAATCCACAACCCAGGGAGGTAAGTGAAATTAATCCCACAAGGCAGATGTGAAAACTGACAGCCAGTGTGTGATTTGCCTGAGAGCACAGCCAGTAAGTGACAATGTCAAAATATGAACCTAGATCTTATGACTTCAGAAGCCCACTCTTTTTTTTTCCCCATCATATGGGGCTGTGAGCCTTCAAAACCAAGAGTGGGTTCAAGGGATGACCGCCAGTTCTGCTATAGAGAAACGACAACTGTCTTTACAGGGACCGCAGAGAAGGCAAGTTTCCCACCAGACTTCAAAAAAGTAATGGAATCTGGATCAAAAGAGAAGTCAGAGGCGAAGCGGCAAGAGCAAAGGCATAGAAGGGAGCAAGCAGGGGCATTCGAGGCAGATGGTGGATACCATCCGAGAGCATGGCTGGAGCTGGGCTTGTGGAGGGGCTGTAAGTAAAACACAAAGCCAGAGGGGAGTGATGCGCAGTCAAACCATAAGCATCCCTGGTGGTTCAGTGGTTAAGACTCCGCTTTGCAATGTTTGGGGCACAGGTTCGATCCCTGGTCAGGGGAACTAAGATCCCACATGCCGTGCAGCATGGCCAAAAGATAAAGAATTAAAACTAAGAGTGTCTCAAATCCCAAGTAGAAGATTGTGAGGATGAGATGAGCAGAGCAGAGATGGAAGGTGGGAGGCACTGGTGAGCCACCACTCTGCAAGACTCGAGAAGGACTAGTTGGGGAGAGAAGCAAGTACGAATAAGCCAAGGTCATTCCAAGCTCCCAGGGCAGAGAGGTTGCTAAAGCGTAGGTGCCATTAGCTGACATGGGGGTGGCAAAAATTGCCACTGATTTTGACTGGGAAGGAAACAGGCAGTATCACACAATGTCAGATTTAATAATATCCTGTCGCCAGGCACTATCTCATTATTCCACACATGTTCATTATCTCCCCAGATTGTGTGCTAGTGGCTTTCAGAAACTGTGTCTTCTCTTTTAGCCTCCACAGCTCCTTGTGCAGGGCTGAGCAGATAGCAGGGACCCAAGGAATACCAGCAGACGTACATTTGCAGACCATAAAATAGACCGAAACCCCAAGGTCACGAGAGGGCATTACAGAGAGACAAAAACTCAATATATTCTTAAAAGCACTTTGCAGTAGCAACCAGTAGCATCCAACAAAGCCTGGTGATGAAACGCCTCCCATCAAGGTACAGAGCTCCCCTTCATGTGTGGTATCCAAGTAGAAACTAGACAATCATCAGCGGTTTCATGAAAGGAATCCCTGCACGGGGAGGGAGACCGGACAGAACAGCTCCTTCAGCCCCCTCCATCTCTCAGACGCTATCGTTCAAAAATGCTGTGAATTTGATCTCCGGTTTCTTTGGCATGTCCCATTCAGAAATAGCCAGACTGATTTAAAAAAAGAAATCTCCATGCCTCTTTCTATTTCTTTCAAACCCTTTAAATGTCAAGTTCCAGACCACTGCTCTGCCTTGCCGGGTGGTTGGATACCAAACCCATGAGTGCTGGGCTTAGAATAGCACGCCTGGCGTGGCCAGAGGAGGGGTCTGACTTCATGCATTTCTAATGCACGTCTATTTTTACAGCCATGAGACATGTCGCCTTCCTTCGCTGTTCACATCAATATCACACAGGGACGCTGACACAGGGCCATCTGTCCCCGCAGACACATTTTTGGGGGAGAGGAGGCAGAGGGAACCAGAGGGAGATAGATACACGTTTTTATTCAAGTCTGAAAATTGATTTGGGATATGATAGCTCCAGACTCGAGCTGGCCAGAGACGCCTTTTGCCGATACCTCTTGGGAATAGAGTCTTATTTTTTCACTTCCTTCTGAAGTTTGGTACAATCGGTCAGTCCAGCTACGCACTCACTCATTTATTCATTCACTTATTCACCCATTCATTTGCCTAGGCTTCCAGCTCTGGGCCACACATAACTCTCATCATGCTTGACTCTTCTGGAAGAAGACCTAGGAATGACTTCAAAGAGCCACACTGGGAGCCTGCATATGTGGGACTTTTTATGGACTCCAGTTCTTAAAGCCTTTGAGGACCCCTCCCACTTTCCCATCTCTCTTCTCTGATATTGAGGCCACTTTTCCCATGACGTGCTGCTCCCGGATCCCTGGGGATCCTGCGGGACCTGTCAATCATATGAATCCACCTTCCCTTGGTAATGATGAGGCTCCAGGCCCAGTCAATCAGAATAGCCCTCCACAAGGCACTACTGTGATTAATTCAAAGAGGCACAAATGCTCCTGGTCTGGTCAGTTAGAGGCTGTCCTGTGATGTTTCTGCCAGAGCTAACAAGGAAAATAAATTCTCTCAATTGTTGTTGCTAAATTGAGAGAATATGAGTCTGAAACCACCCATCGCCCTCTTGCCTACTCCATAGCGAAGGGACTTGTGTGTGAAATAGAACCAGTCAGAGAGCACACAGGCCAGGAAGGAGGAGGAGAGAGAGTCCTGATGATTCAACTGACCCCTGGGCCCCCTCTGCAGAAGTCAACCCCAAACATGGCCATTTACATAAGCCAGTACATTCTTTTCCCCCTTGTCCTCAAATAAATTGGATTTGAACTTGAAACCAACAATTTCCTCATTGATTTGCATTGACAACGTCCTTGGCCAGATGGGGTATTAAAGAATAGAACCTCAGGATGACTGCACTAGCCCTCTTTGCATCCAGAACTCTGATCTGGAAGGTGCCCTGGGTCAAGACACAGTTCCAGGGTTTTTGGTCCAGTCTCAGGCGATGCTCATCAGCCCTGTCATGGGCACCACACTCCAGCAAGGCAGCTGCAGCTCACAGAGCATCTTCTTAGACCCCACCCCAGACTTCAGCTGTCCTTGACTTGAGGAGCGTCTGGGTGGTACTGCAGTTTTTAGATGCATGGAGCAGCTTTTGGCCCTTTTGTTCCAGCTCTGAGAGTAGACTGGCCTGGCCCCTTGTAAGGCTGGGGGATGCCTGGACATTTGAGAGAAGGGAATCTGAGAGGCAGGGCTCCTGGTCACTTGAGCATGTGGGGGCCAAAACCTTGCTCTTTTGGCCATTACTGGGAGGGGCATTACTTTGGCTCTGAAGTTAGTTACCTCACCAGATCCACCGGCCCACAAGGAAGAGGTCAAGCCTCCAGGCTGTAAGTTGGACCTTTTACAACATTTAGGAATGGGGAAGTAACTGAAAGCCACAGCACAAACACAGATGAAAACAAGACAAGATAGTCTTGCCCTCTAGGAGCCCATGACCCTTGGTTAGAAGACCCTCTCCCAAACAGAAAGCTACAATGCAGTGTGGACTGAGGCACATCTTTTTATTTACTTTTTATTTTACTTTATTTACTTTGTGGTAAAATATACATAAACATAAAATTTACTACTTTAACCATTTTTGTGGGGTTTTTTGGAGGGGGATACACTGTGCATCATGTAGGATCTTAGTTCCCTGATTGAACCCACGTTTCTGCATTGGAAGAGCAGAGACTTACCCACTAGACTTCCAGGGAAGTCCTTATTTTATTTTAACCATTTTTAAGTGTTCTGGCATTAAGTATATTCAGAATGTTGTATATCTATCACCACTATATATATCCAGAAGTTTTTGTCATAGAGATGGCATCAGGCCTGAGTACAGAGAGCATTAGGGGTCAAATGGCCTGGGCAGAATGGCCCACAGTAGCTGGGTGGCATTGGGCAAGTTACTCTTTGATAACTCTGTTATCACAAAGTGCTATTCAGCCTGAGGGTCATTAAGGGATATTGCAGTGAGAATATATTATTGCTGTTATGTGTGAGTTAGCTGTTCCGGCCCTTCTGTCCTCAGTGGGAACTCTGTTATGTTTTTTGAATAAAACTTGCAAAATGAAACACAACTGAAAATAGAAAAATCCCTGGCTGGAGCAGCTCAATTTCCAATGGCCTGGGACATCAATGTGGCCCCAGTATCTGGGGATTGCTAAAGCACTCGAAATAAAATAGACACTGAACTCCAGCAGCTCATTTCCTTAACAAAGATTGGAGTGATCAGAGAACTGACACTGCAGGAATCTATTTTACAGACCAAGATTGGAAAAATAAGAGAAAATGAAATTCCATCCCTCCAATCTGCAAATTGAAGTTTTTCAACAACCTGGCCAAGAGTAATTGCACTGTGTCTGCTTATCATGCAGCCAGGTCATGTTAGCTGAGCTCCCCTCCAGAAGGGTCAGCTCACCCCAGGGGCCTCCAGGCTCTTGCTGGCCCAACCAGGGTCTGTGCTTTGACCCACAACAGATAGTCCCCTGGGGCAATCCTTTGAAATTTCTCCAGAAATGCTGGCTCCGGGCACAGACAATCTTCCCACAGTAGTCTGACTCCATTCTAGGGCCTTATGCCTAAGGGACTCTATTCACCTACTGCCTATGACCCAGACGGAAAAGGGCTGGACAAATAATAGCCAACTCCATGACAGTCTTTAAAACATATTGATTCTCTGAACTATGCACATGATCTAAACCTGTATAGGAACACCCTATGAGCCAGCAACTCCTTCCTGGGTTTTGTTAGTTTGTATTAGTTAGCTACTGCTGCATAACAAACTGCCTCAAAATTTAATGGTTTAAAACAATGATTAACATCCTTGATCTCAGTTTCTGTAGGTCAGGGTAGTTTTGTGCAGTTTTGCTGGATGCTTCTAGCTCATGTGAGTTTGCAGTCAAGACATTAGTTGAGGCTATCATCTGAAGGCTAGCCTGAGGCTGAAGGACCCAGCTCCAAGGCATTTCACTCGCACAAAGAGCAAGCCAATGCTGGTTGTTGACAGGATGCCTGCTTCTTACCACATGCAGATGAAGCTAGTGCCTTCACAGCATGGCAGCTGCTGTCCTCCAAGTGAGTGATCCAAGAATGAAGCCTGTTTGTAAGATCATTTATGACTTCACCTTGGAAGTCACATTCCAGCTTTTCTGCAAAACCCTACTGGTACACAGGCCAGTCCTGTTCAAAGCGGGAGGGTGTGAATTTCAGGAGGCAAGAAACACTGGGCCGTCTTGAAGGATGACAATGATGCAGACACATATCCCACAAAAATCCTCACCAGGATCATAAGTTGACGTATGCCAGGATGTTCACTGCAACATTACATAGGGTGGCCAGGAGTGGAAGTGCTCTGGGCAGAGAAGGAGATGCAGAGGACGTGCATGATGGGTACTGTGTAGCTGGTCAAAGAAAGGGATTAAATGAACACATGGCAACATGGATGCATCTTAGAAACATGGTACTTTGTTTAAAAAAAAGTAAACTATAGAGTAAGTTCTATAGCACCATTCCATTTACATCAGTTAAAACAACAAAACATTTTGCAGGGACACATACAGGCTACAAGATACATGTTAAACCTATCAAAAATAGCTGCCTGGAACACAGGGAGAAAAGAGAAATGGAAGGTTTTTTGGTCATGCTGCACAGCATGTGGGATCTTAGTCCCCCCACCAGGCATAGAATCTGTGCCCTCTGTAGTGGAAGCACAAAGAAGCCCTGGGGATGGAGATTAACGGGACTAAATAACAAATGCAAACAAATGCATAGGGCTTTATGGGGACCGGTAAGAGATGTGCCATTACCTAAGAAATAAATAACTCAATCCTCTGCCCCTGAGACTCAAAAGTTTTCCTTATGCCCCTCACACAAGGAAAGATACCCTTTCCCTACAGCTGGGTGACCTGGAGTGACCCTGTCTACTACACAGCTCCCTTCAGAGTAGCTGATTTGTTGCTGTTGGTTGGTTGGTTTTGCTTTGCATCCAAACCTTTGTCTCCAATCCATGTTTTCCTTAAAATTTCAAATTCCATTCCCACCTGGGCATTACACAAACCAGTTCTCTCTCAGGGCAGGGCCCCACCATCCTCCCAGCCACGCCATCAGAAACCATGCTATCCTCCATTCTCCTGCCCTCTCACTCAGCCCCATGTCTCGTGGGGCACCCTGTACATAGCAGTTCAAACTGTCATCATCCCTTGCTTAACAGATAGAACCTTTCTGTCTGCAACATGGAAACATGAGTGATACTTGTCTTTCGATCAGCTAAGACACTTTGAGTTGCAAGTAACATACAAATTACTCAAACTGGTTCCAGCAAAAACAAGCAAACGGGTCACCAGGCCTTGGTTTCTACCTTCAGACTCTGCTCTGAGCTCCCCCTTGGGAAGATATCGCCTACCCAGAGCTCTCAGAGAGGCTCTCCTCTCATGGTCACAAGCTGGAGGCAAAAACTTCTGGTCTATCCTTTCAACTTCTCATCCTTGAGAAGTTGAGGGAAGAGTCAGATCTTGTTCCCAAGCATCATTGGCTCTCCCTGGGTCATGTGACCATCCCTAAAACAACCACCATGGCCAGGGAAATGCTCTGATTGGCCAGGTCTGAGTCATATGTCACACCTCTGCACTGGGGTAGAGTCACCTACGGAAGCACAAGGAATGACAGTTGGGGAGGATGGCAGGACAGTGACCAGCTAAGTGGCAGATGGAACCCGGGTGGCTCCAGAGTTGACGATCACCACGACCTCGTGGAGTGTCATGAGGATGCAGTGAGAACATGTGCCTTGAACATAGAACATTCTCAGCAAATGTGACTCTCGCCAGCACCAACCTCAGTATCAGCATTATTCAGTTAATATTTGAGCATACTGATATTTTTAAAAGCTAGAAATTCCATAATTTGGCAGCCCAAGTATATACAAACCCTCAATACCTTTAAAATTTCTCAGCAACTTTAGATAATGGCCAATCAGTACCACCCATAATTCTATTTTGCTTCCATAAACTAAAAACTTTTACACGTCACAGCTTTCTAATGAGTACGTGCAGTATCCCAGAAAGCATCTCTGTTTTCAGTTTAAAACATTGTATTAAAGTGAATCAAAGTCTTGGGAAGAAGAAATAGTCCCATTTATCAGAACTCCTGTAGCCCTTCTGGTTGGTTCCACAGACATAAGTCAAGCCCAAAATTTTATCCAGGATCTTGTCTTATTCTTCAAGTTTTTCTGTGTTGAAATCTTCCTACTTCAACTAAGACCTGAGCTCCAAGAAGCTGAGAGCTTATCTAAGCTTACCCCAAGTCCCCTGAAACAATCTTCCTGGGTGAATGTTCTGCCTTGGCCGGCTGGCTGATTGGTAGTCTGGCTGGCCAGCCCACTGTCTGGCCGTCCGGCTGACTGACAGTGCAGCCTGGATCCTGGTCGCTGGCAGAATTCCCATCTGTCTGCACAGCCCACACACCCCCAGCCCCCTGCCAACCAGGGCTCAGGCTCCGGCCTTTAGAGACTCCATTTGTGCCATTAATGGCAACTTCAGCGACAGCTGCCGGCAGCAGGTGCAACGCCAAACAGAGCCCGGCTCTGGAGAGAAATCTTTTACTCGTCAAGCCAGCTGTAGAGACAGTGAAGAGAAGTGGGAGGGGGAATAGTTCTTCCTGAAAGCCAGCTCAGAGCAGGGCAAGTTTGGTCTGGGCCTTTTTCATCACTGAGTCAATCAGTTGGATGGGCCAGCTGGATGGCCACCCAGCCACACCAGAGCCAAACACCCCTCATCACGGGAACTAGGATCATCCCACCTGCTCCTCTCACTGCCAAGGAGTCCTTGTCCCACCTCCAAATCCAGATCACCCTCCTTATAGAGAGAGGAGGGGGCACCTGGGACTGAAGCAAAGGAACAAGCATTTAGAGCCTCCAGCCATCACCTGAAGCCTTGCACATGAGAAATGCAGTCTCCACCCCAGACCTCTTGAGTCAGAATCTGCAGTTTAACAATTTCCCCAGAGGATATATGTGCACATCCAAGTCTAAGAAGCACTGGTTTGGAGACTCAGGCAGTTATTTAATCCTTAAAAAATTTTTTTTTAAGTATTTGTTTATTTGGCTGCACTGAATCTTAGTTACAGCCTTCAGGATCCTTCATTGTGGCATGCCAGGTGGGCAAGTGGTAAAGAACCCGCCTGCCAATGCAGGAGACATGAGACTCGAGTTCAATCCCTGGGTCAGGAAGATCCCTGGAGGAGGGCATGGCAACCCACTCCAGTATTCCCGCCTGGAGAATCCCATGGACAGAGGAGCCTGGTGGGCTACAGTCTATAGGATCTCGGAGAGTCATACACAACTGCAGTGACTTGTCACCACGCACATGAACTCTTAGTTGCAGCACGGGGGATCTAGTACCCTGACCAGGGATTGAACCCTGGCCCCCTGCATTGGGATTGTGCAGTTTTAGCCCCTGGACCACCAGGGAAGACCATAGTGCTTCAAAATTTTTATGGAGCTTCCGCTCTGTGCCTGGCTGTGTTATAGGCTCCGCAGGTACTTTAGTAACAAGAGAAAATGCCTCAGCTCTGTGCAGCTTACTTTCTAGCGGAGAGAAACACAATCAATGAGATAAATATATAAAAGAGCGTGCTAGTGGGTGATAACTTTTAAGAGGAAAAACGAACAGGAAGAGCAACAAGCAGAGGATGCAAGCCGGGGAGGGAGCAGTTACAAGGAGAATGCCTTGCTGAGAGGTGGTGATGGAGGGAAGGCCTGGGAGGAAGTAAGTCCGAGAGGAGGGGCTGGGGAGTGACCAGATAGTTGCAGGGAGGGAGTTCCCAGGAGTAGGACTTTCTATTTTAAAATCAAAGCGGGGGCTTCCCTGGTGGCTCAGTAATAAAGAATCAGCCGCCAATGTAGGAATCACAGGTTCAATCTCTGATCCAGGAAGTTCCCACATGCAGTGCCACAGAGCAACTAACCCCCTGCAGAACTGCTGAGCCTGTGCTCTAGAGCCCAGGAACCGCAACTGCTAAAGCCAGAGCTCCGCAACAAGAGAGGCCACCTCAATGAGAAGCCCGCACACCACAACTGTAGAGTAGCCCCTACTCTCTGCAACTAGAGAAAAGCCTCTGAAGCAATGCAGACCCAGTGCAGCTATAAATAAATAAATAAATTTTTAAAGTAAATAAATAAATAAAACCAAGGCAGTCCCGGGCAAACAGGGACAGATGTTACCCTGGAACGAGGGCAAGGGTAGTAGTAGATGCACTCAGAAGAGGGGGCACCCTCCCGGAGACTCACTGCTCACAATGTGGTCCTCGTCTGTGCAGCATCACATCCATGGGGAGTGGGGTGTCTTATTATTAGAAATGCAGAGTTTCAAGCCTTGCCCCAGACCTCCTGAATCAGAATCTGCATTTCCTAAGAGCCCCAGGGAATCCCATTGCACGTAAGCTCCTTCTGGACATCTTTTCTAATTAATTTTTATTGGAGTATGGTCACTTTACAATGATGTGTTAGTTTCTACTGTACAGAAAAGTGAATCCGCTATAGGTATACATATATCCCTTCCTTTTTGGATTTCCTTCCCATTTATGTCACCACAGAGCACTGAGTTCCCTGAGGTATACAGTAGGTTCTCATTAGTTATCCATTTTATACATGATATCAATAGAGTGTGGACTTCCCTAGAGCTCAGACGGTAAAGAATCTGCCTGCAATGCAGGAGGCCTGGGTTTGATCCTGGGTTAGGAAGATCCTCTGGAGAAGGGAATGGCAATCCACTCTAGTATTCTGGACTGGAGAAGCCCACGAACAGAGGAGCCTGGAGGGCTACAGTCTGTGAAGTCTCACAGAGTCAGATAGGACCAAGCGACTAACACTACTATCAAGAATGTATATGTGTCGATCTTAAAATCCTAATCTCCTAATTCACCCCTTCCCCCCCGCCACTTATAAAAAGTCTAGAGATCTAGAAGATAAAGCTCTTCTAGACTTTTTATAAGGACTCTGACACTCCTTTTGAGCTGGGAAACCATCACCCATGACATGATTTAGCATTTAACAGGCTGCTGAGTTGAAAATAGACTGAGAGGGGAGGGGGGCCAATTAAGAGAGGCCTGATTACAATCCAGGTGAACAAAGATGGCAACTGCTGGTCTCAGGCCGGTCACGATAGAGGTTGTGAAAGCAGTCGGATTCTAAACATATTTTTAAAGGTGAGTGCGGGTATACCACGGAGAAGGCGATGGCACCCCACTCCAGTACTCTTGCCTGGAGAATCTCATGGATGGAGGAGCCTGGTGGGCTGCAGTCCATGGGGTCGCTAAGGGTCGGACACAGCTGAGCGATTTCACTTTCACTTTTCACTTTCATGCATTGGAGAAGGAAACGGCAACCCACTCCAGTGTTCTTGCCTGGAGAATCCCAGGGACGGGGGAGCCTGGTGGGCTGGCATCTATGGGGTCGCACAGAGTCGGACACGACTGAAGCGACTTAGCAGCAGCAGCAGCAGCAGGAATACCAAGTCTCTGAGGAGATAAGTACATGAGCTACTTTTCACAACATGCTTTCTGTTAAGTTCACCTCCCGTGTATTTCTTGCAGTAATTTCCTTCCTTTGCCAACATTTGGTGGGGGTAGGGGAGAAGACTGGTGGCTGGAAGTCCCTATGCTGCTGGAATGAGGCCGGGTCCATGTGATACGCTCTCTGGTGAAGAAAACCCCAGGGGCTCCAGGAGTCCAAGGGAAGAACCACTCAGGCTGGGTGGGGGTGGGGTTCAGGGAAATGTTCCCCCAAAGGACTTGTTCTCACAGCAAAGCTAAATCTCAAGGAACCTGAGGTGAAGGATGTTGCAGATGCAGGAAGCAGCCCCTGTGAGTCCCCAAGGGCAGGAGAGAAGAACATTCCCAGATGTGGGATCAATGCGGTCACTCTGGCCCTGGGTCCTCAAGTCCCCGTAGCCTCCCCAGTGTCCATAGAAACAAATGCAGTCTCTGTAGCCTGAAATTCAGTGCCATCCTCATTCAAGCCTAAATATATTTTCAATTTTATTTCCCAGTTCTCCCTTCCAGATCTAACTCACCACGTGGACACACATCGACTCCTGGCTCCCCGCCAGGACCAGCCCTCCACCTGGGCAAGAAGGCCGCTGCCCTGGACTCGGCTCTTCCTGTGGCCCCTCTCTGCCCACACCCCTCTCCTTGGAGTGGGCAGTCTATGGGATCACAAGGAAGTGTCCACCTGAGCCCACATACCCCCTCAATGCTGTTACCAACCCAGGTCCTTGGGCTCTTTAGTCAATAGCAATTGATAAGAGGCCAGACAAGAAATTCAGGCTCGGCTTTCCTGGGACTCATGCTGCAGATGGGTCAAAAACAGGCAACAGGCACCCTTGCTTGCTCTCCACTCTCTGAGGAGGGCGGCCTCCTTCCTTAAGTGGCATAAAGGTGGGGTGAATCGGTGGGTCTGGGTCAGGTGAAGGGGTGGCTTAGGTGGTCTCCCACCCCCTTGGTGGTGCTGAGCGCAGGGATCACACACAGCACCCTGCTTTTGCTCCCCGCATCTCAGAAATGGGAGTTCGTCTATGGCCTTTTTGTATCTTACTGTTCATAATTGCCTGGACTGCGAATGCGTGCAGTTATTTGTAGTCCCTTATAGATTCTTTTGTATTGTTGTTTGAGGAGACGTTTGTCCAGGTGCAAGCACACAAGTAGAGAATCTCACGTCTTAGCCTATCTCAGTGCCACGTTTCAACATCTGGAGCTGCAGAATTCACTGCTCAGACAGCCCCAGCCTCCTTCCACAGCCTGCACAGGCCTCTTTCCAGGCAATCCCCTGAAGGTGAATAGGGAGGGTCAGCATGTGCACTCCAGGCCAGCCATTTGCAAGGATTCAGACTTTGGATGTGTGTGTGCTGAGGTGTCTATTCGATGTGGGAGGGAGTCAGGGGTGAAAAGAGAAAGTGAAAGGCTACAGGCTTCCTCTGCTCCATCTCACCCCAGTGCAAAATTCCAAAGATGGTGAAAATTCTGAACAGGAACCTGCCTTCAGGTCATTATGAAGGCCCATGCGTCCAGATGAGCAGAGAGGTGTGTTTAACAGATGGATAGTGGGAGTTAAGACTCTCTAATATTTAGCCATATGGCCTGTGGCCTCCATTTGGGCTCTTGTCTTGGGCCCCACAAAGGTTCCAGTCAGGCCTGTGCCATAGGTACAACTCGGCTGCCCTCCTGCAGGGATGCTCCCCTTCTCCACCTCTATCTGAACCCAAAATGCACTCAAGGCCCATGTGGAGATCATCAGTCACTTTAAACTGCCATCAATCCTATCTCCTTCCGACTCAGCTGGTACCTGAAACTTTCTCTTCTGGAAGAAACCCATTCCCTTTGGTTTAGATGGGGCTGAGCCACTAGGGACTATCCAAAAAAGACTGTCTCCCCGTGGTGGAGAGACAAGCCAGCACAGGGAGAAGAAAGCACAAACCACTGTGGAGCAGGAGGGAGACCGAGCTCAAGGAACCTCTGGCAGCTCCTGGATCCATCCAAACCTGATCGTAGAACTCCCTTGGCCTTCACAATTACTCCAATAAATGCCCCCCTTTTTGATTAAGCTGGTTGAAGTTGGATTTCTGTTACCGGCAACTGAAAAGAGCCTTACTAATCATTCTCATTCATACACTCGGGTGTCAGAGCCTGAAGGAGTCTTAGAAGCCATCTGCCCAACTTCCTCTATTCAACATGTAACAAATCTGGGACTCAGAAAGGTGAAGTAGCCTGGCCCTGTTCACATAGTAAATCCAGGCCAGAACTGAGACAGGAATATAGATCTTATTTTTAAGCCATGACCCCATGTTTCCTCTCCATGTCCCCTTCCTCAAGTGGCCCAAACCAGAGCTGTGCGACATCCTTCCTCTCAGCTTGAGATGTGTTCCTATGTGTCTCTGGATCTTGTCCTGCATTTGTATTATCACTTCATTGGTCCTAATGGGTGCTGTATCCAAATTCAAACAGCAAATCCCTTAAGGGAGGAATCCCTGCCTTCCCTTAATCTGAAACACCCCACTGGTCCAAGAACATCTCCCAGTCCAGGGTAGGCACTGAATGAGCCCTTGGTAATTTGCCAGTCAAAGGCCTTGATGCTTGATTGACCAAAGCCAGCCTCCTTTTCCATCCAAGGCTCCATCTTTGAGTTAATGTTTCTCAGAGGCAAGACTGTCTCAGTTCAACAGGCTATTTCCCAGGCCATTAGGAGCGACTACAATCAGAGGAAGCAGTGCTCTGTAGCTTTTTTTTCTCTGTTTCCTTTTGTTTTCAATTTTCTGCCTGTGGAGTCTTTTTTTTTTTTTTTCTTCCTCCTTCTTTAACAGCCCAACTTGCTAAATTGCACATCGCCAGCAACTCCTGTGAGTTTAGTCCTTAAGTGTTACATTTCTGTAACAGATACTCCAAAAGCTGCACTTATTTTCAGGAGGGGGTTGGTGAGGCACACTAAAATTACATTTCCATTTCTGTTCCTATGTTTTTAAGCTGTTATTTTAGCATTTCTGACTAGTTCACAGTTGACACCTACTGATGGAAAATTAAATGAAACTTGGCCAAGAAGGAGCCTTCTCTCTCCTCCCCAGGCTGAGAACTAGCTCCTTTTTTAACGAGACGCAGCTGTGGAGGGGCCAAAAGACTCTTCGTTTTGAAAAGGCAAGATACTGCTGTCCTGTCCCAGCTCTGCTGCTCACTAGTTCTTGGACCTGATTGAGAACTAGGTGATTCAGAGGAATCACCTACACTCTCAGAACCTTGTCTGTCTTCTCTGTCAAGTGGGAATCATACCTGCAGAAACTGGGTTATCGCGAGGCTTTCTGTTATGTGAAAATATCTGTCCAGACACTGACAACATGAATCTGATACCATGAAGATTCTTGGCACACAGTAGGTGCTCAACAGATGTTAGTTTTTTGTAGGTCTTAGTTCTTTTTTGCTTAGCCATTTGATATCATTTGAATTGGCTTATGCTCCAAACTGGCTACCCAGGTTGTGCTAGGGGTAAAGAACCCACCTGCCAATGCAGGAGACAAAAGAGAAGTGGGTTCGACCCCTGGGTTGGGAAGATCCCCTAGAGGAAGGCATAGCAACCCACTCCATATTCTTGCCTGGAGAATCCCATGGACAGCGGAGCCTGGCAGGCTACAGTCCACAGGGTCACAAAGAGTCTGACACAACTGAAACGACTTATCATGCACCAAACTGGCCAAGTGATTAAATATGGACGTTTTTAAAATATATTTATTTATTTGGCTGCTTTGTGTCTTAGTTGAGGCCTGTGGGATCTTTAGTTGCAGCTTACGAGATCTTGCCGCATGGGAACTCTTATTTGCAGCATGGGATCTAGTTCCCTGACCAGGTATAGACCTTGGGCACCCTGCATTGGGAGCATGGACTCTTAGCCATTGGACCACCAGGGAAGTACCTCAATATGGGAATTATGGGATATTCCTCTCCTTCTCGGGTAAATTAGCAAACCATGCCCCCAAATACAGGCGACACTAAGGCCATGGGGTCAGCCTCACCCTACTGTTCTGGAGACCAAGCCTAAAATATGTAACACTATGCACAGCGGAGGCAGCTCCCACCTTCCCCCCCTTCTCCTGCCACAGCCCCACCTGGAATCTTTGTTCATACATTTCCACCTGCCCAATAGGCCCTTTCCCTGGCTAAATCCCCTTCAGACTCAGGACAGTTTCATTACACCTTGTTTTTGGGCTTCTACCACGCCTTGCACCTCCTTTTAGGACTAGTATTGATGGTCTTGCCTGTCTGTGTCTCCCACTAGACTTTGAACCTAGCTGGAAAGAATTGTGCCCTGTTCATCTTTTATCTTTGGTGCCAGCAAAATGCTTGACACACATAGAAGCTCAAAAAATATTAAAGTATAAGCAGATTAATACATGAAAAATAGGTGAGGAAGCTTCCATAAGTAAAGTCAGAAATTTTCCTGCAATTAATATATAAATTCAATGTAACTCTAACCTATATTCTAATGGGGTTTTAATTCCGAAGTTTGTCTAAAGAGTAAATTCATAAGAAAAAGCAAAATAAACTTGAAAACTTATTCTTCAAAACATCAAAATATGTTATAAGGCTTTACCGATTAAAACAATTGATTTTGGTAGAAGAGTGGGCAAGTGGATTGATGAATGTAACTCAAGAGTCCAGTTACTAATATATGTTAGTTGCTCAGTTGTATCCGACTCTTTGCAACCCCATGGACTAGTGCCCACCAAGCTCTTCTGTCCATGGGATTACCCAGGCAAGAATACTGGAGTGGGTTGCCATTCACTTCTCCAGGGGATCTTCCTGACCCAGGGATTGAACCTAGGTCTCCTGCATTGCAGACAAATTCTTTACCAAGCCACCAGAGGGTTCATAGGTTCATGCTGCTGCTGCTAAGTCGCTTCAGTCATGTCCAACTCTGTGCAACCCCATAGATGGCAGCCCATCAGGCTCCCCTGTCCCTGGGATTCTCCAGGCAAGAACACTGGAGTGGGTTGCCATTTCCTTCTCCAATGCATGAAAGTGAAAAGTGAAAGTGAAGTCGCTCAGTCGTGTCCGACTCTCAGCGACCCCATGGACTGCAGCCCACCAGGCTCCTCCGTCCATGGGATTTTCCAGGCAAGAGTACTGGAGTGGGGTGCCATAGGTATATACTAAAATATATACCTATGAATATATGAGAATCGAGGAAGTGATAAGCATGGCATTTTATATCAGCAGGAAAAGATGGCCTATTTTTTAAAAATAGAAAATCAATAATCAGCTGTTCATATGAAAAAAAGCAAAGATATCAGCCACAATAGGCTATACTGCGTCATGGTAATACACTGCCTCAAAACCTCAATGACCTAACACACTGAAGGCTGAGGCATGGCTCGGGGCACATGTCTGTTCGCATGTTGGTAGGGTGGCTCTGCTCGTTAAAATAGCACAGGCACCAGCTGATGAAGCAGCCACCATCTCAAACGTTGCCATGGAAGGGCTGGGCATGGACTGGAAGGTCTTACATTAGCAATTAAGTGCTTGGTCCTGAAGTGACCCCATCGATTCTGCTCACAACTAGGGCTAGAGCTAGTCACACAGCCCCACCTGACCACAAGGGGTGCAGGAAGTGAAATTCTACCATATGCTGTGAAGAGAAGAGAACCGAAAGGGTGCTGTGGTGAAGAGCACAATGACTATGTACTGCCTTCCCCAGTTAATGCTTTGATCCCTCAAAAAAGTACTTTTAATTTTTTTAAAGCATTAGAAAAATACAGGATACTTTTTTTTTCTTTTACTCTTGGAAAGGAAGATGACTTCCTATTCAAGGCATTAAATTCAGAAGCCATAAAAAAAAAAAAAACACTTTTGCATGTCAAAATATAAATGAAGATAAGGGATAAGTAATAGACCAGAGAAAATATTTGTACCATCATGCATAACTGACAAAGGGTATGTGTCCATAATATACAAAAAGTTCTTGAAAATCAATAAGAAGAATCAGTATGTAGAATAATAGGCACAGGGTAAATGGCCTTATTTAGAAGATTTGGAAAAACAGACATGTTCATACACTTGTTAGAAGTAAAGTGATTTTTTTTTTCTTTTCCAAGAGTAGTTTGAAAGTACCTATGAACATGTCAAACATACATACATTTCATGCAGTAATTCCTCCAAGTCCTCATACAAAATACTGTCTGTGAATGTGTAGTGCACAATGTTATCATACAAAATGTTATCTACAAATGTATTTAGACC
This sequence comes from Bison bison bison, assembly GCF_000754665.1. Lineage (NCBI taxonomy): Eukaryota > Metazoa > Chordata > Mammalia > Artiodactyla > Bovidae > Bison > Bison bison. Next base: position 2,543,080 of record NW_011494606.1, read on the forward strand.
CTGCTGATCATTACAGAATTACCAGCAATGGGAAAAAAGTATTAATTTTAAAACAAAATTTTTAAATTAATTCATGTATTGTTTTTGACTGTGCTGGGTCTTTGTTGTTGCATGGGCTTTTCTCTAGTTTCAGTGATCTGGGTCTACTCCTGAGTTGTGATGTGAGGGCTTCTCATTGCAGTGGCTTCTCTCGTTGCAGAGCACAGGCACTAGAGCTCACAGGCTTCAGTATTTGCAGCACATGGGCTCAGTAGCTGTGGAACATGGACTTAGTTGCTCCGAGACATATGGGATCTCCATGGACTTAGTTGTTCCGAGACATATGGGATCTCCCCAGACCTGGCAGCAAACCCGTGTCTCCTGCATTGACAGGTGGATTCTTCACCACTGAATCATCAGGGAAACCCCAAAAGTATTACCTTTAAAAGGACAAAAAGAGAAATATACTGCTTTTAAACAAATATGGTACCTGCATGCTTTGAAATACTATGCTGGCATTAAAAGTGTGAGGTAGTGTTATAAGTATGGGCATGAGAAAATGTTCATGATACACTTATCATGTGAGGTTTCTGGAACTCGCTGATCACCCCTCCTACCCTCCAATTTCTATAGCTGGTGCCTGTGCTATTATAGTTGTAAAGAATCCTAAGATCCAAGTAAGATCAGCTGTATCAACAATGATGTGGAGTGAGAGGACTCAGTGAAGTGTCCAGCCACATCCCATGAGCCCAGACCTGATTCTTTACAAATTAGAAATCAATTTTGGCTTTTTTCAAGAAGTCCCTATAATTACAATATTAGTTCTTCTGGAATTTTTAAACATAGAAAAGGGCTCCAGGGGCCACTTAGCCTTGGTGTAAAATGATATAATTAATTAGCCGACGTAGGGTCACCCACCAGGTGAGGGGCAGGCAGGGATTCAAATTCAGATCCGATCAGATCCGATCGTTGGACGCCTCAAAGCACTTTCTCATTTCTAGGTTCCTTGTGTTAAGACAAATCACCAGGAAGCTGCACTCCTGGGGTCAAGTCTTTGATATTCTTCCCCCAAACCAAATTCTGACCTTAACAGTGTGATTTGACCTTCATGACTATTACCTCTGCTTTTGCTCTAAAAACTGAATCCAAAGAGGTCCCTCCTGGTCAGCGTGCCCCTTGGGGAGATGGTGCTGGGCTCTTGGGTTGTCCCTTGCTCTAGCAGTGAGAACTGCCTTCCCCTGCGGGCGCCCCCCCCCTCCCCCACCAGCCTCCTCCCTTAGGAAGCACGGCATCATACGTTGCCTTTAACAGCAGAAGTCTCGTCAGAGTTACGGGATGCAGTTTTCTACACCCAACTACCTCCTTTTTCTCTGTATTTTGTTCTTCTGTCTGGTGAGCTCCAAGCCATGGTGCCTGTATTCTGTGACACTTCCATGTGGCCCAGATAGCCAGGAATGAAGCCCAGCTCCATGAGACCTAGGAAGGTTCAGTTCTTTTTGCCTCAGTTTCCCTGTCTGTGCAATAGGAGTGGTCGTCACAGTGTCTCCCATAGAGGTTAAAATCACTATTTTATTCTAAACAGTTGAATGTGGCAGTTTTATGTCACAAAAAAACCTAACTGCTTTTTTGACAAAAGTCAGCAGGCTATGAGGCTTCCCTGGTGGCTCAGCAGTAAGGACTCCACCCGCCAGTGCAGGAGACATGGGTTCGGTCCCTGGGTCAGGAAGATCCCCTGGAGAAGGAAATGGCAACCCACTCCAGTATTCTTACCAGGGAAATCACATGGACGGAGGAGCCTGGTGGGCTATAGTCCACAGGGTCGCAAGAGAGTCAGACAACTTAACAACTAAAAAACAACGAACCACAGCAGGCTGTAAATAAAGGCGGCGCACTTTCTCTTTTCTTGTGCAATTTTTATTTTCTATTGGAGTATAGTTGGTTTACAGTGTTGTATTAGTTTCGGGTGTACAGAAAATTGATTCAGTTATATCTGTGCTTTTTCAGATTCTTTTCCTAGATGGTTATTAGCTTATTGAGCAGAGTTCCCTGTGCTATACGGTAGGTCCTTATTGATCATCTACTTTTATATATAGTAGTGTGGATATGTTAATCCCAACCTCCTAATTTGTGCCCCCTCCACTTTTCCCCTTGGGTAACTGCAAGTCTGTTCTCTAAGGTTATGAGTCTGTTTCTGTTTTGTGAATTTATCTGTATCATTTTTTAGATTTCATATGTTGGATACAATGCTATTTGTCTTTGGCTTACTTCACTTAGTATGAGCATCTCTAGGTCCGTCCATGTTGCTGCAAATGGCATTGTTTCATTATTTTTTATGTCTGAGTGATATTCCGCTGTATTTGTGTACCATATCTTCTTAATCCATTCCTCTGTTGATGGACATTTAGCGTGTTTCCATGTCCTGGCTATTGTAAAGAGTACTGCAATAAACATCGGGGTGTATGGATGTTTTCGAATTTTCATTTCCCCTGGGTATGTGCCCAGGCATGGGATTGCTGGGTCATGTAGTAGCTCTCCGTTTTTAGTTTTTTAAGGGTCATGCAGTATTGCTATTTTAGTTTTTTAAAGAGCTTCATACTGTTCTCCATAGTGGCTGTACTAATTTGTATTCCCATCAATAGTGTAGGAGGATTCCCTTGTCTCCACATCCTTTCCAATATTTATTGTTTATAGATTTTTTTAATGATGGCTCTTCTAACTGGTGTGAGATGATAGTTTGATATAGTTTTGATTTACATTTCTCTAATAATTAGCCATGTTAAGCATCTTTTCATGTGCTTTTTGGCCATCTGTAAGTCTTCTTTGGAGAAATGTCTATTTAGATGTTTTTTCTCCCATTCTGTGGGTTGTCTTTTCATTTTCCTTATGGTTTCCTTTGCTTGCAAAAGCTTTTGAATTTAATTCGTTTCCATTTGCTTATTTTTGTTTTTGTTTTCATTACTCTAGAAAGTGGATCCAAAAAGATATTCCTGTGACTTGCGTCTAAGAGTGTTCTGCCTAAGTACTCCTCTAAGACTTTTATAGTACCCAGTCTTACATTTAGGTCTTTAATCCATTTTGAGTTTATTTTTGTATATGGTGTTAGAAAAGTGTTCTAATTTCATTCTTTTACATGTAGCTGTCCAGTTTTCCTAGCATCATGTATTGAAGAGACTCTTTTCTCCACTGTATATTCTTACCCGCTTTGTCACAGATTATTTGACCGTAACTGTGTGGGTTTATCTCTGGGCTTTCTGTCCCGTTCGTTGATCTCTAAGTCTGTCTTTGTGCCACAACCAGGCTGTTTCGTTTACTGTAGTTTTATAGCATGGTGTGAGGTCAGGGTGGAGAAGGCGATGGCACCCCACTCCAGTGCTCTTGCCTGGAAAACCCCATGGACAGAGGAGCCTGGTGGGCTGCAGTCCATGGGGTCACTAGGAGTCGGATGTGACTGAGCGACTTCACTTTCACTTTTCACTTTCATGCACTGAAGAAGGAAATGGCAACCCACTCCAGTGTTCTTGCCTGGAGAATCCCAGGGACAGGGGAGCCTGGTGAGCTGGCTTCTATGGGCTCGCACAGAGTCGAACACGACTGAAGCGACTTAGCAGCAGCAGCAGCAGCAGCAGTGAGGTCAGGGAGCCTGATTACTCCAGCTCCATTTTTCTTTCTCAAGATTGCTTCAGTTATTTGGCATCTCTTGTGTTTTCATTAAAACTTTAAGATTTTTTATTCTACATCTGCAAAACTTGCCATCGGTAATTTGTTAGGGATGGCATTGAATCTGTAGATTTCCTTGGGCAGTATAGTCATTTTAACAATATTGATTCTTTCAGTCTAAGGACACGGTATATCCTTCATCTATTTGTGTCATCTTTGATTTCTTTCATCAGCATCTTACAGTTTTCAGAGTATAGGTCTTTTGCTTGCTTAAATAGGTTTATTTCTAGGTATTTTATTCCTTTGAGGTAACGGTAAATGGGATTGTTTCCTTAATTTCTCTTTGTGATCTTTTGTGGTTAGTGTATGGAATTGCAACAGTTTTCTCTGAAGTGATTTTGTATCCTGCAACCTTGCTAAAGTCATTAATGAGCTCTAGTAGTTTTCCGCTGGCGTCTTTAGGATTCTTTATGTATAGTATCATGTCATCTGCAAACAGGGACAGTTTTACTTCTTTTCCCATTTGTATCCCTTTTGTTTTTCTTCTCTGATAACCATGGCTAGGACTTCTAAAACTATGTTGAATAAAAGTGGTGATTGTAGACATCCTTGCCTTATTCCTGATCTCAGAGGAAATGCTTTCAGCTTTTCACCATTGAGTATGATGTTATCTCTGGGCTTGTCATATATGGCCTTTATTATTTTAAGGTATGGTCCCTCTTTGTATAGTTTCTGAAGAGTTTTTTATCATAAACCAGTGTTGAACTTTGTCAAATGCTTTTTCTGCATCTGTTGAAATGATCAAAGGATTTTTATTCTTCAGTTTGCTAATGTGGAGTACCACACTGATTGATTTGAAGATACTGAAAAATCCGTGTATCTCTAGCATGAATCCCACTTGATCATGGTGTATGACTCTTTTAATGTATTGTTGGATTCAGTTTGCTGGTATTTTGTTGAGAATTTTTGTATCTATGTTCATCAGTAATATTGGGCTGTAATTTTCTTTGTGTGTGTGTGGTATCTTTGCCTGGATTTGGTATTAGGCTGATAGTGGCCTCACAGAACGAGTTTGGGAAGGTGATTCACTTCCTATCCCATCAGTCATTGTTGGACATAGATGGCTTTCTATTTGGTGACTTTGGAGGCCTGGCACACCTTGCAGTGACCTGGGGATAGGAAGGAGGGGCAGCCAGGGGGCAGTTGAGAACCTGAGGACAGGAGACAGGAGTCTCTGGAGGGACCCTGGGAAGCAGCAAAGGAAAACTTTCTCAGCTCGGATGTTGCCCCAGCACATCCTAAACCCTGAGCCTCTTCTGCTCCAGTTGTTCCCAAAGCCTGCCCAAATCCCAGCTGGTCTTCAAAAGGCAACTTACCAGGCCACATTCAGCCTTGCCACCCCCTGGATGTATGCCTCACTCCCCACACCCCCATAGCATGGCTCTGCAAGGGGCCAGGATCTCTACCCACTGACAAGTGTGCCCGCCTCCCCACGGATGGGGTACTAGGACATGCAGACCCCTGTACCACCTGTGTAGCCCCCTAAGGCTTAGCTTGGTGACTGGAACAGAGCAAGGACTTAGAAAACAGTTGCTGAAATGAAACTTCACTGAGCTCACAGTTTTCCCTGGGGGCCAGTCCTATCGTCCTAGTGGGATATTGATCTTATAAAGCTGTTCCACTTGGGAGGAAGGGAGGGAGCAGGGAAGGGAGATAAAAGAACTCCTGTAGGCAGGCACCAGAGGCAGCTCAGAAATTTCTATCCAGAGAACTGAGGGGCACTCCCAGTTGGGAAGGGGTTTGCTTAGAACTTGTCTCAAAGCCACATGGACATAGCAAGCTGACTGCTTTAACTTAGATGGCATGTTTATTTGGGGTGGCTCGGAGGGCAGCTGGTAGAAACTGCAGCTGGAGCCAGCAACCCTTCCCCCAGCCATCCAGGCTCACAACCTGAAATGCATTCTTTAACGGCTAAATGTTAATGCAATCCTTTCCCTGGCAGGAACCCTCCAATGATTTTAGATAACAAGCGCCAGCCTCTGATGGTAAACCAGGCTTCATCTTGGCCTCATCCATGCCAGGTGACCTTGGCAAACCCACTTAACCCCTGGGACCTCAATTTCCCCAGCTGTAAATTGAGCTCAGCTTCTGTGGCCCTCCTTCTCTGCATCTTGAGCCAAGCCCAAGAATCCTGCAACCCACCTCCTTGGAAACCTCAGCACAAAAGGGAGCGATTTAGAACTGGAGCCCTGGTCTATGGTATCATGGATCTGAGACAGCATTCCACCCCTGTGAGAGGCATAGGCTGCAGCTGGGGGATTACAGAGCCGCCTCCGGAGGCCACCACCACCACCGGTGGCACCGCCAGCCCAAGAGGCCCCACTCTTGTCAGAATATTAACACCCTGGATGCATTTGTGTGTTACTCATGATTGCGACCACGGTTCCAAAAGGATTATGCAGCATGCATATTTATGAGACAAGCCCAGACAAAGACTACCACATTTTAAAAGATGCAATTATCTCTAAAAAGTTCAGCTTTATTTTCATGCTAATGAATACAATATTTTTAAGCAAACCTAATTGGTTTGCCTGGGCTCCCATAAAAGCTCTCAACTCATTAGAGCTCCGAGGTCCCCTTCAAAGGGGGCTTTAGAGGGAGCTGGGGGGCCAAGGAGGGGGCTGGCACCCAGGCAGCGTGTTTTCAGAACTTTTCAGCCCATGCATGCTGCAGACCCCCACCTCCTCCCCTTCCCAAACCCTCCCGCTGGGTGGATGGCTGGTGAGGCCTTTCAGGAGGGGCCACCCCAGGGGTCTGGACCCTGGGAATGTGGAGAGCCTGGGGGCAAAGGGAAATGTCCTCCCTTCTCTCTGCAGAGGGAGCCAGTGTCCCCATTTTTCCCCGCCACCCCCACAACACTCACCACTGTCACAAAACCTCTTGCTCCCTGGTGGATGCTGGAATTCCACCCAGAGATGGGGTCTTCCACCGGCCATTGGCTCAGTCCTCAGGCTCGGAGAGAGGCAGAAGGAGCGCTCCTCAGACCCTAAACCTCTGTCCCAGATACCCCTGTGCTGTGACATCAGATCATTAGTTTGTATTAGGTTGGCCAAAAAGCTCATTCAGGTTTTTCCATAAGATTGTACAAGAAACCAGAAGGATTTTTTGGCCAACCCAATACTTCTCGAGCACTTCCACACCTATTTTCTCATTACCTGCCCTTGTAAAGTACATGTTGTTTTCACCATCTTACAAATGAGGAACTTGAGCCCAGAAGTTGCAAGGTAAGTTTGTGCCCCCCTGCAGACTCCAGGTGCTCCCTATGACAAGCCGGATGCAGGGCTCTCTGAAAGAAAGGTTGTCTTGTCTTATTTCCTGCCTGAGTTCTTTCCAGCTTCTTTCCTTTTCTTAGCTACCTCCCTGCACTTGGGTTGGGTCTTTTCTTTACATGCGTATGTATCCCCACTGGTTTGCAAGGCACCATGTATAGCTGTGTGGGCTGTGCCGTGTGCAATGCCAGGGGACAGAATAGTCTATGAGTGGCGCCCCCTGGAGTTGTGTGGCACTGCTGCTGCTGCTAAGTCACTTCAGTCGTGTCCGACTCTGTGTGAGCCCATAGACGGCAGCCCACCAGGCTGCTCCGTCTCTGGGATTCTCCAGGCAAGAACACTGGAGTGGGTTGCCATTTCCTTCTCCATGTGGCACTATGCCCTCCCTGAAATGCAGCCATGAAATTAAAAGACGCTTGCTCCTTTGAAGAAAAGCTATGACCAACCTAAACAACATATTTAAAAGCAGAGTCATTACTTTGCTGACAAAAGTCCATCTAGTCAAAGCTATAGTTTTTCCAGTAGTCATGTATGGATGTGAGAGTTGCACCATAAAGAAAGCTGAACACCGAAAAATTGATACTTTTGAACTGTGTTGGAGAAGACTCTTGAGAGTCCCTTGGACTGCCAGGAGATCCAACCAGTCAATCCTAAAGGAAATCAGTCCTGAATATTCATTGGAAAGGCTGGTGCTGAAGTTGAAGGTGCAACACTTTGGCCACCTGATGCAAAGAACTGATTCATTGGAAAAGACCCTGATGCTGGGAAAGATTGAAGGCAGGAGAAGGGGATGGCAGAGGATGAGATGGCTAGATGGCATCACCAACTCGATGGACATGAGTTTGAGCAAGCTCCGGGAGTTGGTGATGGACAGGGAAACCTGGCATGCTGCAGTCCATGGGGTCTCAAAGAGTCAGACACGATTGAGCGACTGAACTGAACTGGACTGACTGTCCTCCTGTTGTAGCCATGTGTTCCAGGAAACAAACTCACTCAGAAGGACAATGCAGATAGTGGAGTGCAGTTTAGTACACTGGTGGGCCCAAGGCAGAGTCTCCTCTTAGCCAAGGACCCCGACCAACATTTGTGAAAATCTTTTATACCCCATGTGCACGTGTCTGAACCCACCACTCCAAATTCCTTGAGACTTACATAAACCAAGGAAAATACAATCCCAATAACCCATCATTCACGTGCTATGTGCTCATGTGCTCAAACAGTCAAACAATTAGCCAATAATCGATAAACCCGAGGTTACACTCCAATAGATACAGAAAAATTTATGGCCTGTCTAGAGAAAGGGGTGATTAGTGTATGTTTTCTCTTAGGCGATGAGTAACCTAGATACGATCTTCCAGGTTCCCCTGTCTTCAGGGGGTCTTATCCTTCTGTTGTTGTTTTCATAGGCACTAAACACAGAGTTCAGAGTCCATTGGAAAGGTGGCCGAGCATGATCAGCATGAACAGGCCTAAAATGGAGTCCAGGCCCTATGAATTCCTTCTTCACTCGCTACTCAGAGTCCTTACCTTCCACTGGCTTCCTGCTGGGCCATTTGGGGATCTTGGGCCTGTGAGTTGAACAGGAAATCCAGGCAGCTGGATTCCAGAGTATTGTTCAAGTAATGACAGGCTCAGGCTCAGGGGGCTCAGCAGGCTCAGCAAAGGGCAAAGAAGAATTGGAACAGAAGAGAAACAACGGAAAATACAGTCTGGGGTAAATTCTGGCCCAGAAGTGAAGAGATGAGGGCGTCAGGCCTGACCCCACCACTAAGTGGTTTCATGACTCCATTTCCCCCTCCATGAATGAGAGTGTTGGGCCTGCTGATCTCTGAGAGCCCATCCAAGGGAAACATCTTTTTTTTTTAAATAATATTTATTTATTTATTTGGCTGTGTTGGGTTTTAGTTGAGCCACACAGGATCTTTCATTGCAGCCCAAAGGCTTACTTGCTCCATGCAATGTGAGATCTTAGTTCCCCAAACCAGGGATCGAACCCGCATCCCCTGCATTGGAAGACAAGTTCTTAACTACTGGACCACCAGGGAAGTCCCTAGAAGAGACATCTTTTGATTCTACAGCAGATTTTCCAGACAATCCCTGAAAGAAACAACAACATAAAACTAGAATGTTTTACGCCTTATAAATTAACCACGTGGAGTGTGATTCCATATACCCATCCCCACTCCTGGCTGGGAACACAATTCCAAGGTCAGGCTCAAGGTGCTCAGGGAGGTGGCCCAGGGGCCAGCAGAGCAAATAGGAGAAGCATCTAGAAAGGTGGGCATTGACTGAGCCTGAAAACCTAAGCCAGTTAACCCGAGAGGAGCAGGTAGGATGTTCCAGAGAGGGCTGCATGGCCCCAGCAACAAGGGGGATCCAGAAATGGTGGTAAGCTGAGTGGCCAGGCCGGGAAAGCTGACCAGCTGCTAAGCAAGGGGGCGAGAGCAGCAGGGAAGCCTCAGCGGGGGGCTGTGGTTTCCAAAGCCCCATAGTCATAATCTCCTGTGATGCTCACAACTGTCTGAGCAGGAAACTGCTGCTTCTCATTTTATAAGGGAGCACACAGAAGCCCACGGGGTCGCGAAGAGTCGGGCTCGGCTGATCTACCAACGCACACACGGATGGAAGGACAAAGAGGCAAAGGGGCCTGCGAGGACTCAGCATGGGCTGACCCCCAGTTTTGTGATCATTTGCCCTACATTACCAGGAGACCAGATTCGAAGGGTCTTGAATAATAAGATCAAGGTTTGGGATACAACAGAGGCTTATGGACAAATAGGGAGACCCTGAAATTCTTTGAGGAGACAAATGCCCTGGTAACCCAGAGTTTAGGAATGAGCATGAATGGCTGGAAGGGTAGCAAGAAAAATGGAGGCAAGCCTGCTTAGGAGGAAAGTCGTTTGGGATTTAGTGAGAGATCTGTCCAAGGCCCTATACGGTTTTGCCTTGGAGAAGCTGAGTTACGTGCTCTCCATTGGGCCTTCACGAGGTTCCCAGGGGCATGAAACTGAATTCTGGACCCAGGATGTCCCGTAGGGACCCAACCTAAGCTCAGAGCCAAACCCACACCCTAGTTGCTATGCCGCCTAATTGGCTTAGATTTATCAAAGTAATTTTTAAGGGAGAATTTTATATGAAGGTAATTACGCTCAGCTGAACTAATTTTATTAAACAATGCTGCCTTAATGACAAACAAATCTGTTATTAATTTGTAACCAAGCAGCTATTTCATTCAATTTGTAGCCTCAGTAATGAGCCCTGTGGCCAGAACAGCCCATAAGCACCCGTTTCGAAACAAGGCAGCGTGGCCTGGAGGCCAGAGCCACAACCCGGCCCAGCTCGGCTGCGGACTGGGTGTAGCTCTCCCTGGCCCTCTCCTCTCTGGGCTGTCTCTCTGTAAAACCAGGGCTTGGAGAAGTTCCCAGAAGAAATTCCCACTTGCTGCTTCAGGGCCTGAGAGTCTGTTTGGATGGCCAGTACTTTCTGAGTGCCTCAGTCTCCTCATCTGTAAAGTGGGGAGAATGATAGTGCCCATCTCAGAGGCTAATTGTGAGGATTGATTTAGTCCATGTAAAGCGTTTCAGCCAGTGCCCAGGCATGTCGTTTTGTTGTTTAGTCGCTAAGTCGTGTCTGACTCTTTGCAACACCATAGACTGTAGTCCACCAGGCTCTTCTGTCCCTTAAATTCTCCAGGCAAGAATATTGGAGTGGGTTGCCATTTCCTTCTCCAGGGGATCATCCCGACCCAGGGATCAAAACTGCATCTCTTGTGTCTCCTGCACTGGCAGGCAGATTCTTTACCCCTGAACCATTGGAAAGCCCAGACTCATTATATAAACATGTCTTATTTTTATTAATATTCCCAGAAGCGGGAATGTGGCCTGGGAAAGGCCCAGAGCCCACTGCCATGGATGGCATGAGTGAGCGCTCCTGCTTCTCCTAATAGCTATCATCCCTTGATTCTGGGCTTCCTTAGCTCCAAGGCCTCCCACCTGCAGCTAGGAGGATGAGGACAGTGGAGACAGGTGAGGGAGTAAGGTTCCAGACTCTACCCTGCCTCAGGTGACCCTGGGCATTGCCTTGGCCTCTTTAGCTCTCTCATGTCAGTTGACTACCCTGCCTGCCCAATTGCTGAACCCTCCCAGGGCACAACAGGCTCTTCAGGTGGCACTTGAATGTGCAGAGTGTGTCAGGATAACCCAGAGCACTTATAGGAAAATGCGGATTCCTAGGCCTTGTCCCAAGAGTCTTGATGCCATGGATGTACCCCAGATCTATGCACCTGGTATGCCTTCTTGAGAACCACTTCTGACACCCTCCTGTAGGTCTGCAGGGCACTCCATACCCACTGCCTTGGGGTCTTACTGCCCACGTTCAGTTGAGGAAAGAGGAGCTTCTCGGAGTTAACTAACTTGCATAGATAAGGGTAAGTGGGGGGCAATACCCATCGCCAGATCCATGGGTTCCCCATCCTCCAGAAAGCACTGGAGTGGGAAATGGGCAGGAAGTTTGTGCAGATTTCAGTCACCTTGGGGCTATGCTAACATGACACCTCTGAGTCCACCTGCCTTACAGACCCACCGTCTTGGTGGCTGCAGAGCATGAACCACTTGAAAGTCAGCCTTTCAGTGAGTGGCTATTTCCATACCATCCATGGACTGCCACAGTCTCCTATCCTGGGTCCCAAGAGCCCCCAGGCCATCACAGTGCCTGACCTTCTGCAGTTAGGGGAGGAATATTATCTCTATTCCATCCCAAGATATAAATGCACATATACCATTTAGCCCCGTAGCAATATCTGAATTTTGTCCAGAAACTTCTTCCTGAAGTTCATTGCCTAGAGCCGCACAGAGATGTAGAGCCAGCTTCACACAGCACCCTTTACCCAGATGGAAAGTGAACTCTGCTCAAGAGCATAGGCTGAGGTTGAGAGAGCAATAGAGACTCCCACTGACCCCTCTTCACTGGCGACAAGAAGCAGACCACGAGAGTTTGGGGGCATTTCACCTCAGCTGGGACCACTCTGTCATCAGAGAAGTTTCACACAAGGCCCTGGCAGTCTTTTCATCGGGTGCAATTGGCTGGAAATGAGGCAGGCAGATGCCTCCAGACCTTCCCTGGCAAAGGCAGACAGGAATTCTATGACTGGCTTGGACCAATCGTGCACCTTCCAAGCTCTGCCCTGAGAAAGGTGTTCGCTTACTTTGCTCTGATTTTGTCCCTTGGGGTGGCATGGTTTCAGATGCAGAGGGCCTGGCGTGGAGTCCCTGCTCTATTACATCAGCTACATGAGCCTGGACCACGGGGTTGCCTGTGCAACCCAGAGCAAGTTCAGTTATCCTCTTTGTGAGAATTCCAACTTCACAGCATTCTGAGGACTAGTTGAATGTGCTTTATAATCTGTTGAGTGCTAGTCCCATGTACATTCTGATCACTGCCATTTGCCCTGGGTTTTGGGTGAGGGGCCAGATACCACCAGAGGTTGTTTTGTCCCCTCTTTCTTCTCATCTCTAATTTCCAACACAGAGCACTCAGCCAAAAAGAGGAGAATTGGGCACAGAGGCCAAATCCCCAGCATAGAAACAGTAGTGCCATTGTAAATGCCTCCAGCAACGGCACCCCACCCAGCTGAGGGAGCCTCGTTCCCAACCCCGCTTAACAACGCACAGCCTGATTTAATACAAGCAGCTGATCTCATTGCTTCCATAGCAAGTTTAATTTGCTGGGAAAGCGAGTTGGTGAAGTTCTAATAATGCAGAGCTGCAAATAATACCGAAGAGAGTTTGCATTATGATAACTTTCCAATTAAAATGGATTAATGGAGGAGAAACGGCAGCAGTAGTGTCTAGACAACATATTACTAAATCCTTGGAGAGGGAGATGGAAAGGAGTTGGGGAAACGGGAGAAATAAACAGGGGAACTTCACGAGTTGGAGGCACCCTTGTGTGATGTGACAGGAGGTACCAGGAGTGGGTGCCTTGTCCCTGGTACCCTATCTGTTACAGAGCCTAGAGTTGCCATCAGATGGGAGAATCAGCCTTTCAGGAATCAAACAAAGGCCTTTGGTCTTTGGACATCCTTCATTAACATGCAAATAGCACCTAGTTTCCTTGGCTGGGCTGTCACTGGGATTAGACGGCTGCAGTGACCCGACAGTGGTGTGTGACAGAGCAAAGGCGCTGACTGAGAGTCAGGGGGCCGGCCTAGACCAGAGGTGCACACCTGTGTCTGGGCTTCACCGTAGTAACTCCTCCTTGTGATGCTGACCCCTGACCACTGCTGAGTGACCCCAGAGGGTCCATTCAGGACCTCTCTCCCAGGGACCTGTATCTTAAACCTAAGAGATACGAGGCCTAGAAGGACCTGGAGGCAGGGCTTAGTCAGGTACGGGCTTCCAGGAGACAAAGGGCCACAGCCTGCCAGCCACCTGTGGTTCTTGTGCAGCCTAGGGCCCCAGCCTTCTGGGCCAAGCCAGTCAACTCTCTTGCCATTCTGTAATATGCCCCAGGATTCACTTTCCTCCCCTTTGCTTAAGTTACCTAGTCATTTCTGTAGTCTGCAAACAAAAGAAATGTAACGTCTTATCTGTGGGACCTAGGGAAAGCCACTTAACCTCTCTGAGTCTCCATTTTCTCTTCTGTAAAATGGGGATACACACACACCTGCCTTACCAGGTTGCTCGCCCCCTGCTTTGGTTAAAATGTATTAGGGTTAGATCTCCATCTAGGTTCCTCTCAGGTCTGAAACTGGGAGGTTTTATAAGTGACTCTTTGAGGGACTAGAAAAGAGGTTGCCTGGAATCACAGGGACCAAGAAGCCCAGGAGCCCAGTTTAATCAGCATCACTGCCTTACAGGGAAGAATCATGAGTGTCTCAACACTAGAACTGAGGTTCCTTCTAGAAATTTCCTTCCAGAAATCCTCACTCCTCGCCTGTGCCTGGGGAGTCTCTTGATTTCTTGCAAAGTCCATAGGCCCCTGAGCCAGTCCCTCATGGTGAAGGACTGGCCAGGTGCTGCCCTCTGCAGGCCTCCCTTTCTCATCAAATAAGCAAAGAAAAGGCCTATTGGATTAAACACAGTCATGTGTGGAGGGTTTGGCATGCATTGTCATCCCCTATTTTATCTCATTCTCCCAAGTCCTTCACTGTCCACAGGTGGATATGAAACTACCACTGAAAACAAATGATTCTGAAGATAAGGGAAAATCAGTTCAGTCGCTCAGTCGTGTCCGACTCTTTGCGACCCCATGGACTGCAGCACAGCAGGCTTCCCTGTCCCTCACCAACTCCTGGAGCTTGCCCAAACTCATGTCCATCGAGTCAGTCCATCTATCGATGCCATTCAAGCATCTCATCCTCTGTCGTCCCCTTCTCCTCCTGCCTTCAATCTTTCCCAGCATCATGGTCTTTTCCAATGAATCAGTTCTTTGCATCAGGTGGCCAAAGTACTGGAGTTTCAGCTTCAGCATCAGTCCTTCCAACGAATATTCAGGACTGATTTCCTTTAGGATTGACTGGTTGCATCTCCTTGCAGTCCAAGGGACTCTCAAGAGTCTTCTCCAACACCATAATTCAAAAACCTCAATTCTTTGGTGCTCAGCTTTCTTTATGGTGCAACTCTCACATCCATACATGACTACTGGAAAAGTCATAGCTTTGACTAAACGGACTTTTGTTAGCAAAGGTCTACTTTTTAATATGCTGTCTAGGTTGGTCATAGCTTTTCTTCCAAGGAGCAAGTGTCTTTTAATTTCATGGCTGCAGTCACCATCTGCAGTGATTTTGGAGCCCAGAAAAACAAAGTCAGCCACTGTTTCCACTGTTCCCCCATCTATTTGCCATGAAGTGATGGGACCGAATGCCATGATCTTAGGTTTTTGAATGTTAAGATTTAAGCCAAATTTTTCACTCTCCTCTTTCACTTTCGTCAAGAAGCTCTTTAGTTCTTTTTCGGTTTCTGCCATAAGGGAGGTGTCATCTACGTATCTGAGGTTATTGACATTTCTCCCGGAAATCTTGATTCCAGCTTGTGCTTCATCCAGCCTGGCACTTCGCCTGATATACTCTGCATGTAAGTTAAATAGGCAGGGTGACAATATACAGCCCTGACATACTCCTTTCCCAATTTGGAACTAGTCTATTATTCCATGTCCAGTTCTAACTATTGCTTCTTGACCTGCACACAGATTTCTGAGGAGGAAAGTAAGGTGGTGTGGTATTCCCGTATCTTTAAGAATTTTCCACAGTTTGTTGTGATCCACACAGTCAAGGGCTTTGGCTTTCTCATAAGGGAAAATATGAGACAAGAAATCCAGAGGGGACAAATATCACCACTTACTTCATATTTAAGTCACCCCACTATCCCATCTACACACACATACACACACTGAGTCAGAACTAGGTCCAGTGCAGCCTTGAGGGGGAGAGAGGGGGTCACATTCATTGCACACCTGCTCTGAGTCATGCATGATATCCGCCATCATCTCATTGTTGGCATGATTTTTCAAGACAGGTAACACCAATCCCCATTTTACAGATGTTGAAACTGAGGCTCAGAGCACTGAACTTGCCCTAGGTCAAGCAGTTCACAAACACATGATGTGTTTGAATTCAAAGACTTCACTGCAGATGGTGACTGCAGCCATGAAATTAAAAGACGCTTACTCCTTGGAAGGAAAGTTATGACCAATCTAGATAGCATATTCAAGAGCAGAGACATTACTTTGCCAACAAAGGTCCATCTAGTCAAGGCTATGGTTTTTCCAGTGGTCATGTATGGATGTGAGAGTTGGATTACAAAGAAAGCTGAGTGCCGAAGAATTGATGCTTTTGAACTGTGGTGTTGGAGAAGACTCTTGAGAGTCCCTTGGACTGCAAGGCGATCCAACCAGTCCATTCTAAAGGAGATCAATTCTGGGTGTTCATTGGAAGGACTGATGTTGAAGCTGAAACTCCAATACCTTGGCCACCTCATGAGAAGAGTTGACTCATTGGAAAAAGCCCTAATGCTGGGAAGGATTGGGGACAGAAGGAGAAGGGGACGACAGAGGATTTGATGGCTGGAAGGCATCACCGACTCGATGGACATGGGTTTGGGTAGACTCTGGGAGTTGGTGATGGACAGGGAGGCCTGGCGTGCTGCGATTCATGGGGTTGCAGAGTCGGACACAATTGAGCGACTGAACTGAACTGCACTAAGTTATTCCTGAGTAATTTTTATGCTTTCACTTTCAGTTTTTATGCTATTTTAAATAAATGGTTTTCTTGATTTTCTTTTCAGATTTTTCATTGTTAATGGGTAGAAATGCAAATGATTTTTGCATGTTAATTTTTTATCCTGTAACTTTGCTGAATTTGTTTTTCCCTCTTTCTTTCTCATGCAGGGTGGTGGGTATATGGTTTTGCATGTCTGGAATATTTTATTAAAAAACAAATACCCTGAGCCCAAAATATGCTCCTGCTAATGTAACTTTCTTCCAACTACAATTGGAAGAGGGGTCAATCTTTGAGTTCTTATTGGCCCCATAGAGAGCCTATCACTTTTCTGTACCCTGGAAGATACCAACTTCCCAAAATGTAAAGAATGTTTCTTGAGGTTGAGCACCACCACCAGGGAACTGTCTAAAGAGGCAGAGGGGCCTCCTGACCAGAGTCAGATCTCTGAGTAGGAAGATGGGCTCCATCACTGATGGCTGTGGTGCCCTGACAAAGCCTTTACTGGGCCTTAGTTTCCTCCTCTGCCAAATAAGCAGTTAAGACTCAATGGTCTTTAGGGCCTTTTAACCATAAAGGAAGTTAGAGGTTGGGCAAATGGAGAGAGTGTGGGTGGAGTCACCAGGCTCTGGTGGCAGTGAGGTTCCTGTCCATAGCACTGCTCTGCAGGGTCCTCACTCACTGAAGGAAAATGCCCCACAATTTTCAGCAACTTGTCACTCCTTCATTCAATCTTTGTGGTTTTAAAACAACAATAAATTACGTGTACTATAATAATTATTATAAGATCCCCTTGCTGTGCAGTTTGTAAAGCACTTTCGTATCCATTACTCATTTTACAAATGAGGAAACCAAATCCCAGAAAGGTGGTATCCCCTGCCCTAGCTGGACTGGTAAACAGCATACCTGACCTGGATTAAAATGAATCCTAGCTCAGCTGCCCAAAATGCTGTGTCAGTTCAGTCACTCAGTCATGTCTCTTTGCAACCCCATGGACTACAGCATACCAGGTTTCCCTGTCCATCACCAACACCCGGAGCTTGCTCAAACTCATGTCCATCGAGTTGATGATGCCATCCAACCACATCATCCTCTATCATCCCTTCTCCTGCCTTCAGTCTTTCCCAGCATCAGGGTCTTTTCTAAGGTGTCAGTTCTTCACATCAGGTGGCTAAAGTATTGGAGCTTCAGCTTCAGCATCAGTTCTTCCAACAAATATTCAGGACTGATTTCCTTTAGGATTGCCTGGTTTGATCTCCTAGCAGTCCAAGGGACTCTCAAGAGTCTTCTCCAACACCACAGTTCATAAGTGTCAATTCTTTGGTGCTCAGCTTTCTTTATAGTCCAACCCTCACATCCATTCATGACTACTGGAAAAACCATAGCTTTGACTAGATGGACTTTTGTTAGCAAAGTAACATCTCTGCTTTTTAATATGCTGTCAGGGTTGGTCATAGCTTTTCCTCCAAGGAGCAAGTGTCTTTTAATTTCATGGCTACAGTCACCATCTGCAGTGATTTTGGAGCCCAAGAAAATAAAGTCCCCTACTGTTTCCATTGTTTCCCTCTCTATTTGCCATGAAGTGATGGGACTAGATGGGAATACCAGACCACCTGACCTGCCTCTTGAGAAACCTATATGCAGGTCAGCAAGCAACAGTTAGAACTGGACATGGAACCATAGACTGGTTCCAAAGAGGAAAATGAGTACGTCAAGGCTGTATATAGTCACCCTGCTTATTGAACTTCCATGCAGAGTACATCACGAGAAATGCTGGGATGGAGGAAGCACAAGCTGGAATCAAGATTGCCGGGAGAAATGTCAATAACCTCAGATATGCAGATGACACCACCCTTATGGCAGAAACTGAAGAGGAACTAAAAAGTCTCTTGATGAAAGTGAAAGAAGAGAGTGAAAAGTTGGCTTAAAGCTCAACATTCAGAAAATGAAGATCATGGCATCTTGTCCCATCACTTCATGGGAAATAGATGGGGGAACAGTGGAGACAGTGTCAGATTTTATTTTTGGGGGCTCAAAAATCAATGCAGATGATGATGATAGCCATGAATTTAAAAGACGCTTACTCCTTGGAAGGAAAGTTATGACCAACCTAGATAGCATATTCAAAATCAGAGACATTAC